>NC_138780.1:90861911-90989411 GCF_965119305.1 Pelophylax lessonae
CTATTTGCAGAAGAAAACCTTATTTTTCCGAATTTTTTGATCATGTGTCTGATGATATTGGTTTTGGTAATTGTCTGATCTGATGCCAGCCTATTTGCAGAAGAAATCCTTATTTTTACAAAATGTTTCAACATGTTTCTGTATATGAGAAGGGGACACGGCATGCTGGTCACTACATTAATGGGGGGGGGCATGCTGGTCACTACGTTGATGGGGGGCATGCTGGTCACTGCATTGATGGGGGCATGCTGGTCACTGCATTGATGGGGGGCATGCTGGTTGATGGGGGGGCATGCTGGTCACTGCATTGATGGGGGTATGCTGGTCACTGCATTGATGGGGGGCACGCTGGTCACTAAATTGAAGGGGACACGGCACGCTGGTCATTGCATTGAAGGGGACATGGCACGCTGGTCACTGCATTGATTTGGGGCACGCTGGTCACTGCATTGATGGGGGCACGCTGGTCACTGCATTGATGGGTGGCACACTGGTCACTGCACTGAATGGGGGCATGCTGTAGTAACTCTGCATTGAATGGGGGCACGCTGTATTAACTCTGCACTACTAAAAATGCACGACGAAGAGGATCCACTGCACAAAAATATCGCAATATACAGTGCCTTGCGAAAGTATTCGGCCCCTGAACTTTGCGACCTTTTGCCACATTTCAGGCTTCAAATATAAAAGTGTAATTTATTTGTGAAGCAACAACAACAAGTGGGACACAATCTTTAAGTGGAACGAAATTTATTGGATATTTCAAACCTTTTTAACAAATAAAAAAATGAAAAATTGGGCGTGCAAAATTATTCAGCCCCTTTACTTTCAGTGCAGCAAACTCTCTCCAGAAGTTCAGTGAGAATCTCTGAATGATCCAATGTTGACCTAAATGACTAATGATAATAAAAAGAATCCACCTGTGTGTAATCAAGTCTCCGTATAAATGCACCTGCACTGTGATAGTCTCAGAGGTCCGTTTAAAGCGCAGAGAGCATCATGAAGAACAAGGAACACACCAGGCAGGTCCGAGATACTGTTGTGGAGAAGTTTAAAGCTGGATTTGGATACAAAAAGATTTCCCAAGCTTTAAACATCCCAAGGAGCACTGTGCAAGCGATAATATTGAAATGGAAGACCACTGCAAATCTACGAAGACCTGGCCATCCCTCTAAACTTTCAGCTCATACAAGGAGAAGACTGATCAGAGATGCAGCGAAGAGGCCCATGATCACTCTGGATGAACTGCAGAGATCTACAGCTGAGGTGGGAGGCTCTGTCCATAGGACAACAATCAGTCGTATACTGCACAAATCTGGCCTTTATGGAAGAGTGGCAAGAAGAAAGCCATTTCTTAAAGATATCCATAAAAAGTGTTGTTTAAAGTTTGTCACAAGGCACCTGGGAGACACACCAAACATGTGGAAGAAGGTGCTCTGGTCAGATGAAACCAAAATTGAACTTTTTGGCAACAATGCAAAACGTTATGTTTGGCGGAAAAGCAACACAGCCCATCACCCCGAACACACCATCCCCACTGTCAAACATGGTGGTGGCAGCATCATGGTTTGGGCCTGCTTTTTTTCAGCAGGGACAGGGAAGATGGTTAAAATTGATGGGAAGATGGATGGAGCCAAATAAAGGACCATTCTGGAAGAAAACCTCATTGAGTCTGCAAAAGACCTGAGACTGGGACAGAGATTTGTCTTCCAACAAGACAATGATCCAAAACATAAAGCAAAATCTACAATGGAATGGTTCACAAATAAACATATCCAGGTGTTAGAATGGCCAAGTCAAAGTCCAGACCTGAATCCAATCGAGAATCTGTGAAAAGAACTGAAAACTGCTGTTCACAAATGCTCTCCATCCAACCTCACTGAGCTTGAGCTGTTTTGCAAGGAGGAATGGGCAAAAATTTCAGTCTCTCGATGTGCAAAACTGATATAGACATACCCCAAGCGACTTACAGCTGTAATCGCAGCAAAAGGTGGCGCTACAAAGTATTAACTTAAGGGGGCTGAATAATTTTGCATGCCCTACTGCCCACAATTAGTGACATTTTATTGTCTTTTTCAATTTTCAATTTACTCAGATGTCTGCAAAAAAACAAAAAGGAGGAGCGGAAAAAATCAGAGAGAAATCTAAGAAGTCTTTGGAACGTGATGCTCTGAAATGTGCTAAAATTCCGGATATGTTCAGTCCTTCTCATGCACAGAGTTCCAGTGATCCCATGGCAGGGCCCAGTAGAGAGGCAACAAACAGAGAACAAATAACAAAAGATGATTTAGTGGAATGTTTTGAAGAGACCTCAGAATTATCCACTGAAGAGCATAGAGAATTGGGGCACACAGAATTACCCAGGAAACAAGTTATTATGGATGTTTCAGAGTGCCAAACAGAAGACAGATAAATCGATTAATTATTTTGCTCGTCCAAATAAAAATGAGTTTGCTGTCTTTTTCAATTATCATCCATGGCAGGATATTCCACATCCAATACTAAAAAAGGCGACAAAACGTAAAGATGGAACAAGTCGCAAATGGCTCACCTACTGCAATGAAAAAAAAGCTATGTTTTGCTCTGTTTGTCTGGCTTTTGCAAAGTCTCAAGAAACAAATTCTTTTATTGAAGGAATGACAAATAAGCGTCATGTTCATCAAAGAATTGAAGAGCATGAGAATAGCGCAATGCACAACGTGTGTGCCGAAGCCTTTTTTATGAAATCAAGTAGTGCTGGTGTTGATGATCTACTTATGTATAAGCAAATGTCTGTACGGCGAGAACAAGTAAGGAACAGGCGACAAGTACTGCAGCGGATTGTAGATGTAGTAAAGGTTATAGGAAAGCAGGGTTTGAGTTATAGGGGAGATAAAGATGAGGCTGCCTATAGTTTAGAGTACATAACGAAAGACCATGGAAATTTTTTAGAACTCATTCTTCTCGTCAGCAAGTATGACATTTGCCTGAAAGATCATGTAACCCATCATGCTTTGAAAACAGCAAGAAATTGCACTCTTCTGGAGGGAAAGGAAGAGGATCTTTGATAAGCTTGCTTTCAAAAACAACTGTCAACAAAGTTATACAAGCTATTTGGATGCTTATCGAGGAAAATATCTCAAAAGAAGTAAGGGAAGCCGGGATGTTTTCAATTCAAATTGATACAAATCAAGACATCACTTCCAAAGATCAATGCTCCATAATTGTTCGCTATGTGACTGATTGTATCAATGAAAAGCTTCTTGCAGTTGTTGAATGTGAATCTTCAACAGGAAAAAACATTTTTAATTTGCTTACGGAAGTCTTAAAATCATGCAAGCTTGATATCAAAAATTGCATTGGCAATTCAACTGATGGAGCAGCAAATATGCAAGGCCAATACAATGGTTTCTCTTCATGGCTGTCAACTGAATCACCAGGGCAAATTCACATTTGGCGCTATGCACACGTTCTGAATTTAGTACTTGCAGATACAACAAAGGTGGTAGTTGAAAGTGCATCACTGTTCAGCTTGTTGAATGACATTGCTGTCTTTATTCGGGATTCTTATCAGCGCATGAATACCTGGGAACAAGTTAGCCAGGACCCTCATCGTCGCAGAATTTCAGTAATTGGGGAAACACGCTGGTGGTCAAAAGATGTCGCTTTAAGAAAAGTCTTTGGGGAATTTTCAAATCCTGGTTCTGCTTTGTTTCTTAGTCTACTGTGCACTTTGAGCCGAATTGAAGAAAACGTGTCATCGAAACCTGAGGTGCATGTTAGAGCAAAATACTATGCTGAATCCTTGCTCAAATATGAAACCATACTCACGGCACAAATTTTTTTGAGAATATTTGAATTGACAACACCATTGTCCAAATATCTGCAAACAACTCAGATGGATATCTCAAAAGCTATGCAAATGGTACAGGGAACCTATGAAACACTTAAGACAATTACGAGAGATTTTGATTCCATACAAATGACTGCTGATAAGTTTGATAAGTGGGCAAATGACAAGATGCAAGAAGAAGAAAGTTACCACCTAGAAGTACAGACCACTCTGCCTCAAAAAAGAATAAGAAGAAGAATGCGAATGCCAGATAAGACAGATGACGATGTAGCAGTTTATGATGCTGTTTCAGCCTATACAATCCGTGTGCACAATGGAATATTGGATACGGTCACACAGAGCATGAATCGCCGCTTTCTCGCTTGTGGGACTCTCTATGCTGACTTAGCTTGCTTGGAACCAAACAGCTTCTCAGATATAACAAAATCTGGATTTCAGGCAACCAGCAATGGATGAACTCAGCAAACGATTACTTAGATTTGATGACGGAGCAACATCAGAAAATTTGCGTTCCCAACTGGCAAATTTTGCAATGCAGTGGCCCAGACTAAAAACATCACCCCTTGATGAATATATTGTACAAGAAGATGTATCTATTGGAAATCCAGGAAAGCGTATTGCCAGAAACAGAACTGGTGAACAAATCTTGCATGGCATGTAAGAACTGTGCTATTTGCTGCTATAAGATACTGCAGTGCTTTAATTTGTTAACTGATGCCTATAATGTCATTGGTTTAGCCTACAAGTTTTTGCTCACACTATCCTTTACTCAAGTTGCCTGTGAAAGAAGTTTCTCCACGTTGAAATTTATTAAGACCCGTCTAAGAAGCTCTGTATCTCACGAGCATTTGAGCTCTTTGATGCTAATGGCAATCGAAAAGGATATACTAATGAACCTTGATTCTGATGATGTCATTGACAGTGTTGCAGAAACCAGTGAACTTCTACGAAACTTGCTGAATCCATAGTGCAGTTATTTTGTTCTGTTATTTTAAAGATAACAAAAATATATGCCAAAAAATCTAATATATTTGGTTATTTATTTCTTTTTGTATTGAATCGTTCATTAAAAATTTTGCACTTAATGTATTGCATTCATTGTATCATTTATTATCATAAATGTATATAATTTCAAATGATTAATAAAATACAATGACTGAGGTGAGGTGTGATAGTGCAGGAATTGGGACTGATCTGAGGTGTGATAGTGCAGGAATTGGGGTGATCTGAGGTGTGAAGGTGCAGGAATTGGGGCTGATCTGAGGTGTGATAGTGTAGGAATTGGGGTAATCTGAGGTGTGAAGGTGCAGGAATTGGGGTTGATCTGAGGTGTGAATGTGCAGGAATTGGGACTGATCTGAGGTGTGAAGGTGCAGGAATTGGGGTGATCTGAGGTGTGATAGTGCAGGAATTGGGGTGATCTGAGGAGTGAAGGTGCAGGAATTGGGGCTGATCTAAGGTGTGAAGGTGCAGGAATTGGGGTGATCTGAGGTGTGAAGGTGCAGGAATTGGGGTGATCTGAGGTGTGATAGTAAAGGAATTGGGGTGATCTGAGGTGTGATAGTGCAGGAATTGGGGTGATCTGAGGTGTGAAGGTGCAGGAATTGGGGCTGATCTGATGTGTCAAGGTGCAAAGCTCACTTGATTTCTTACTATTATTCAAGCGGTTTACAGCAGTTACTTTATATGAAGCTGACAGTTGTTTTTTATGTATCTGGCACTCCCAATTTCTTTGAAACCATTTTTCGGCACACTGTGCCCAAAAAGGTGGTCTACCCCTTGATTAGAGTAACCCTCATCTTGTGCTGCTTCATACTCTTTTTAGGACTCAACCATCAAAACTGGATTTAAAGTAAGATAAAAAAAAAAAAAAACAGCATCATATGGCAGCTCTGATCTAAATTGGACCCAATTTATCAGATTAATCTAAAAAAGGTACCGTAATCGAATCCACACATCCTGGAACATTAAATTCTGTCATCAACCATCCCGACGAACGCCACGCCCCAGTCACGCCCCCATCACCCCCCCCCCCCTCCTGGGCTGCTCAGTCCAAAATGCCCAGGCCTATTTTTTGTCCCAGTCCGGGCCTGATTCACACAGTATACAGAAGTAAGTGTCGGCATGTATAGGCCCCAAAAATTAGCTCACATGGGTTTACCTGACAGTTAAGAATGTAGTATTTGGTGGCTGTAGGTACATTAGGCATTCACAGGATACAGAAGTAAGTGTTGGCCTGTACAGTCCCCAAAAATTAGCCCATATGGGTAGGGTTGAGCAAACACGGACTGTATTATTCGTGTTCATACCGAATAATTGTTTTTTTGTTACCCGAACACGGACCCGAAAACTTTACTGTATATTCGGGTAAAAATCCGTGTTCGGTCGTTTTATTTCCGGGTTTTGTATGCATTGGCGCGCTTTTCATGGCGGGCTTTCAACAGCCAATCAACAAGCGTTTAACTGGTGTGCCTTAAGCCATCCCAGCCATGCCTACAAATGTATTAGTAGCTGTGATTGGACATCTGAAGCATGTGACCAAGTCTTTATAAGTTCGAGACTTATCTTGTCTAAATGACTAAATTTTGGTCTCCAAGTATCTAAAAAGCCTTTTTTTAGTCAAAATAACTGCATTTCGTCACCAAAGGTCTAAAAACAAATTTAGTCAAAGTGACTGTATTTTTGTCTTTTAGAGTCTTAAAAAGCCAGTTTTAGACAAGATAACTGCACTTGGTCTCCAATGGTCTGAATTTTTTTTTGTCAAAATGAATGTATTTGGTATTCTGTGGCTGAAGGTACATTAGGCATTCACAGGATACAGAAGTGTCGGCCATAAAAGTCCCCAAAAATTAGCCTGACAGCTAAGAACGTCGTATTTGGTGGCTGAAGGTACATTAGGCATTCACAGGGTACAGAAGTAAGCCTGTATAGGCCCCAAAAATTAGCCCACATGGGTTTAACTGACAGCTAAGAATGTAGTATTCTGTGACTGAAGGTAAGTGTCAGGTAAACCCATGTGGGCTAATTTCTGGGGCCTTTTATGACTGACACTTATTTCTGTATCCTGTGAATGCCTAATGTACCTTTAGCCACAGAATACTGCAGTCAGGTAAACCCATGTGAGCTAATTTTTGGGGCCTATAGAGGCCGACACTTACTTCTGTATACTGTGTGAATGCCTGATGTACCTCTAGCCATCCAATACTACGTTCTTTGCTGTCAGTTAAACCCATGTGAGCTAATTTTTGGGGCCTATACAGGCCGACAATTACTTCTGTATACTGTGTGAATGCCTGATGTACCTCTACAATTGGGGGGTATTTGTACTGTCCTGACATTTCAGGGCCTCAAGAAAGGAGATAGGCCATCAGTACATCTGGTGTGATCAAATTTCAGTAATTGGTACCATAGCTTCTAGACTCAATAACTTTCACACAGACTAAATAATATACACTAATTTGGGTTAATTTTACCAGAGATATGTAGCAGTATAAATTTTGGCCCAAATGTATGAAGAAAAATTAATTTTTTGCAAAATTGTATGTATGGTTAAGCTGGGCGCCAACGGCAGACTATTGGTAACGCTGTCTCTGGGCGATAGCGAGACTTACATGAGGAAAGAAGTGAAGTCGAGACTTCCTCTAACAGGTACCCCTTTATGTGTTTCCCTGGACCCCTGCTGGGTCCTCACCTGGTATTACCCCCTTTGCAGAACGCCTTTTGACCTGATCAAACTCCATGCTGATGTATTATTGAACCGCTGGCAGAAACCCACTTTCCATATTGAAAGATTCAGGCAAACCTATGACCCGCAGATTATTGCGCCTGGACCGATTCTCTAAATCGTCCAGCTTCTCTAGAATGTAACTCTGCATTTGCCGGGCCTGCTGGTCATGAGTAAAAGAGTTCTGGACCTTATCCTCTATATCAGACACTTGGTGCTCCAGCTCAGCAAGTCTGCCTGCCTGTTCCCCCAGCTAATTCTTGAGGTGAGTGAGGCCCTGCGCTATAGCCTTATCCACCGCTGCGGTAATAGTGGGCGATAGCAGGGTGGCAACTGCTTGTGCTAGTGTGGCTATTTTGCGCCTCGGGGAAGACCGATGCAGGTATACCCTGGGGGGGAACATGATGCTGTGAGACGTCCGCCATATTTGCCTCAGATGAGGCCTGGTCAGCCGCGTCGCCCCGGGGGGCTTTGGAGCTCGGCGGCGGGCCGTGGAGGACAAATTTATCCATAGAGGTATCTTCCGGAGGGTGGATGCCTGGGCTCCGTGAGGTTTGCGGGCTCGGATGGGCTGTGTGAGAGGTTTAATATGCCGCCGGGATCGGCCTTTTATGGCCGACACTTACTTCTGTATCCTGTGAATGCCTAATGTACCTTCAGCCACCAAATACTACGTTCTTAGCTGTTAGGTAAACCCATGTGGGCTAATTTTTGGGGCCTTTTACGGCCGACACATGTTCTTTGCACTGGCACTTTATTTTGCACATATCTTAAAAGTTACCCCACGGTCTGGATACACTGTTGGTTTTACTTTATATATAAAAGGTAGCGCCGTTTCCAACTACCTCCCCCCCATATGATACTTGACCCCTAATGTTTTAGGGGTTGGTTGGTGGCTGCAACCTATTTTCATGCAATAAAGTCTCTGAGAATTTATCCATAACGCTGGTCTTTCTCCTCACCTGCATTGCATTTTACGGCTGACACTTACTTCTGTATTCTGTGAATGAAAAAAAACTTTTAGTCAAAAGGACTATTTTTGTATTTTAGAGTCTTAAAAAGCCGGTTTTAGACAAGATAACTGCATTTTGCTCTCCAATGGCCTGAAAAAATATTTTGGTCAAAATGACTCTATTTTGGTCTCCAAGTGTCTAAAAAGCCTTTTTTAGTTAAAATAACTGCATTTCCTCACCAAAGGTCTGAAATTTTTTTTAGTCAAAATGACCTAATTTTTGTCTTTTAGAGCCTTAAAAAGCCGGTTTAAGACAAGATTTGTCTAAAACCGGCCATTTGGGCTCCAATGGCCTGAAAATAAATTTTCGGTCAAAATGACTCTATTTTGGTCTCCAAGTGTCTAAAAAGCCTTTTATAGTCAAAATAACTGCATTTGGTCACCAAAGGTCTGAATTTTTTTTTAGTCCAAATGACTATATCTTTGTCTTTTAGAGCCTTAAAAAGCCGGTTTTAGACAAGATTTTAGACATTTGGCTCCAATGGCCTGAACATTTTTTTGGTCAAATTGACTCTATTTTGGTCTCCAAGTGTCTAAAAAGCCTTTTTTAGTATAAATAACTGCATTTGTTCACCAAAGGTCTGAAAATTTTTTTAGTCAAAATGAATGTATTTTTGTCTTTTAGAGCCTTAAAAGCCGGTTTTAGACAAGAGTTGTCTAAAAACCCGCCATTTGGGCTCCAATGGCCTTAAAAAAGAAATTTGGTCAAAATGACTAAATTTTGGTCTCCAAGTATCTAAAAAGCCTTTTTTAGTCAAAATAACTGCATTTCGTCACCAAAGGTCTAAAAACAAATTTAGTCAAAGTGACTGTATTTTTGTCTTTTAGAGTCTTAAAAAGCCAGTTTTAGACAAGATAACTGCACTTGGTCTCCAATGGTCTGAAATGTTTTTTGTCAAAATGAATGTATTTAGTATCCTGTGGCTGAAGGTACATTAGGCATTCACAGGATACAGAAGTAAGTGTCGGCCATAAAAGTCCCCAAAAATTAGCCTGACAGCTAAGAACGTCGTATTTGGTGGCTGAAGGTACATTAGGCATTCACAGGGTACAGAAGTAAGTGTCGGCCTGTATAGGCCCCAAAAATTAGCCCACATGGGTTTAACTGACAGCTTAGAATGTAGTATTCTGTGACTGAAGGTAAGTGTCAGGTAAACCCATGTGGGCTAATTTCTGGGGCCTTTTATGACTGACACTTATTTCTGTATCCTGTGAATGCCTAATGTACCTTTAGCCACAGAATACTACATTCTTAGCAGTCAGGTAAACCCATGTTAGCTAATTTTTGGGGCCTATAGAGGCCGACACTTACTTCTGTATACTGTGTGAATGCCTGATGTACACCTAGCCATCCAATACTACGTTCTTTGCTGTCAGTTAAACCCATGTGAGCTAATTTTTGGGGCCTATACAGGCCGACAATTACTTCTGTATACTGTGTGAATGCCTGATGTACCTCTAGCCATCCAATACTACGTTCTTTGCTGTCAGTTAAACCCATGTGAGCTAATTTTTGGGGCCTAAACAGGCCGACACTTACTTCTGTATACTGTTTGAATGCCTAATGTACCTTCAGCCACAGAATACTATGTTCTTAGCTGTCAGTAAAACCAATGTGGGCTAATTTTTGGGGACTATACAGGCTGACACTTACTTCTGTATCCTGTGAATGCCTAATGTACCTTCAGTCACCAAATACTACATTCTTAACTGTCAGGTAAACCCATGTGAGCTAATTTTTGGGGCCTATACATGCCGACATTTACTTCTGTATACAGTGTGAATACCTAATGTACCTCTAGCCATCAAATACTACGTTCTTTGCTGTCAGTTAAACCCATGTGAGCTATTTTTTGGGGCCTATACAGGCCGACACTTACTTCTGTATACTGTGTGAATGCCTAATGTACCTCCAGCCATCAAATGCACTACGTTCTTCCCTGAACGCGCCCAATCTCTCGGAAGCTAAGCAAGGTCAGGCCTGGTTAGTACCTGGATGGGAGACCGCCTGGGAATACCAGGTGCTGTAGGCTTTTGGCTTTTCCTTTATTCGTTGGCTTTCTTTTTGTTTCTCCTGAGGTCCCATCTTGCCATGGCCAAGTTCAAAGGGGTCGAGGGTGGCACTGGTGATTGCCTACAGCCACATCACCTTGAACGCGCTCAATCTCATCTGATCTTGAAAGCTAAGCATGGTCGGGCCTGGTTAGTACCTGGATGGGAGACCGCCTGGGAATATCAGGTGCTGTAGGCTTTTGGCTTTTCCTTTATTTGTTGGCTTTCTTTTTGTTTCTCCTGAGGTGCCATCTTGCCATGGCCAAGTTGAAAGGGGTCGAGGGGGGCAGGGGTGATCGCCTACGGCCACATCACCCTGAACGTGCACTATCTCGTCTGATCTCGGACGCAAAGCAGGGTCGGGCCTGGTTAGTACCTGGATGGGAGACCGCCTGGAAATACCAGGTGCTGTAGGCTTTTGGCTTTTCCTTTATTCGTTGGCTTTCTTTTTGTTTCTTCTGAGGTGCCATCTTGCCATGGCCAAGTTCAAAGGGGTTGAGGGTGGCAGTGGTGATCGCTTACGGCCACATCACCCTGAACATGGCCGATCTCGTCTGATCTTGGAAGCTAAGCAGGGTCGGGCCTGGTTAGTATCTGGATGGGAGACCGCCTGGGAATACCAGGTGCTGTAGGCTTTTGGCTTTTCCTTTATTCATTGGCTTTCTTTTTGTTTCTCCTAAGGAGCCATCTTGCCATGGCCAAGTTCAAAGGGGTCAAGGGTGGCAGAGGTGATCGCCTACGGCCACATCACCCTGAACACGCTCAATCTCATCTGATCTTGAAAGCTAAGCAGGGTCGGGCCTGGTTAGTACCTGGATGGGAGACAGCCTGGGAATATCAGGTGCTGTAGGCTTTTGGATTTTCCTTTATTTGTTGGCTTTCTTTTTGTTTCTCCTGAGGTGCCATCTTGCCATGGCAAAGTTCAAAGGGGTCGAGGGTGGCAGTGGTGATCGCCTATGGCCACATCACCCTGAACGTGCACTATAATTGGCAAAGAAGGGAGATTGCCTGGTAACGGAATGTCGTGAATTATTAAAGGCAAATTCCGCAAATGGTAGTAATGCTACCCAGTCGTCCTGGACGAAGGTGGTAAAGCACCGGAGATATTGTTCCAGGGTCTGGTTTGTCCTCTCTGTTTGCCCGTTCGTCTGCGGGTGGTAAGCTGAGGACATAGATAATTCAATTTTTAGTAGCTTACACAAGGCCCTCAAAAAGCGTGACGTGAACTGTACCCCTCTGTCCGAGATAATGTTTGTGGGTACCCCGTGGAGTCGCACAATCTCCCTAATGAAGACTTCTGCAGTTTCTTTTGCAGAGGGGGTACCTTTGAGGGGTAGAAAGTGGGCCATCTTAGTAAGCCGGTCTACAACCACAAAAATGGCGGAGCACCCGGCCGAAGGTGGAAGTTCCCCGACCGCAACGTCCGATGCGTCTACCTCCAGGAGATAGGGTAAGGCAGGATCCGGGTGACTTAGGATAGGGGCAGAGGTAAAATGTTTTTTAAGAACCGAGAAGGTGGACTGAGCTTCTGGGGTCCACTGGAAGCGGACGTTCTTCTTAGTAAGGTGAGTAATAGGGGCTATGATGTTAGAGAACCCCTTAATGAACCTCCTATAAAGATTGGCGAAGCCAACGAAGCGCTGTACTCCCTTTTTGTCTGATGGAGGTGGCCAGTCCAGAATGGCAGAGACCTTCTGAGGATCCATCTCTATTCTTTCTGTGGAAATTATTAACCCCAGAAACGGGATACTGTTCTGCTCAAAAACGCACTTCTCGGCCTTGGCGTAGAGACCATGCTGGCAAAGGCGACCGAGGACATTTCGAACGTGCTCGCGATGCTGCTCTAGGGATGTTGAGAAGATTAGGATGTCATCCAAGTATACGATGATGAAGATATCCAACCAATCCCTGAAGATGTCGTTCACAAAGTGTTGGAACGTGGCAGGAGCATTACAAAGGCCAAATGGCATTACCAGGTATTCGAAATGTCCGAATCTAGTGTGGAAAGCAGTCTTCCAATGCTCACCAAGTAGTACGCCCCACGAAGATCCAGCTTAGTAAACAGGATGGCAGATCTGAGTCTCTGAAAGAGTTCGGGGACTAGAGGAAGGGGATAACGGTTTTTAATAGTAACTTTATTTAAATCCCTATAATCTATGCAGGGTCGGAGGGTGTGATCCTTCTTCTCTACGAAGAAGATACCTGCCCCTGCTGGAGAGGTAGAGGGACGGATGAACTCCTTCTTCAGACTTTCGTCTACATAGTCCTTTAAGACGTCCAGCTCACGTTCAGAAAGTGGGTAAATCCGGCCGAACGGGATTTCGGCTCCTGGGAGCAAGTCGATGGGGCAGTCATCGTTTGCTGAATACGTCCAGGAAATCATGGTATGCTTTGGGCACCACAGAACACACATCAGGTTCGGATTCAAGACAGAACAGAGTCTTGGGGAATTCAGGAGGAGCGGGTAGACAGGAATTCTTGCAGTAAAGAGATGGGAACTGGATGGTGCCTGTGATCCAATTGACTTGCGGGTTATGTGCTTGCAACAACGGTAATCCCAGGATAATGGGAAATAAGGAGGATGTGATAACATCCAGGCTAATCAGTTCCTTATGGCCGGAGGAGGAGACCATAGAAAGGGGAAAAGTTTCTTGGGTCACGGGCCCGGATTTGATGTGGGAGCCATCAGCCAGGAAGATGGTGAGGTCCTGAGTCTTGAGCCGGAGAGGTACGCCATGTTGCAGGGCGAACGAGCGATCAATGAAACAACGGCAGGCTCCTAAGTCAATGATTGCAGTAACTGGGATGAGTCCTTCCGGAAGCTGTAATGACACAGGAAAGGCTAGGTGGGAGGAACTGTTAACAGATGGTGAGGCCGGCATGAACTTATGGTATTTTGCCGGGCAGGAGCGCACATAGTGGCCAGCTTCACCGCAATACAGGCACAGGTTACCCAACTGGCGACGGCGTCTCTCCTCCGGGGACAAAGCAGGCCGTATGATCCCAAGTTGTATAGGTTCAGGCGTATCTGAGGCGACTCCAGCGGGAGCGGGGTTGGTAAGAGCTGACCCAGCAGAAGAAAAGTATGCAGGATGAGCAACCTTGGTTGGATGACCCGGCCTTGGCTCCCCCCAGTTGGTTATGGATCGGCTGCTCATTGGATAGGGTAGCATTTCTTGAGAAGGTCTAGCGTGCAGAGTCCTCCCATCCTTTCCCTTCCTTTCCCCCCTCCCCTCCCTTTAAGTTTTCTGCCACTGTTTTCCTTTTTTCCCTTCCCTTCTCCTTTGCACTTAGTACTTCAGGTGGGTTTTTGCTACTTTACGGAGGTGTGTGCTATATTGCTAGATGTTCATGGTCCTATTACTATTGGGAGGGAATAACTGTATGTTTTTATTTATCCTTCTCTTATGCACATGGGCACATGCTCAGGTTTGTTTACTTGGCTGTAATTTTTTAAACCTGAATGCGATGGTTTATGGATGACGTTTTCCTGTACTGTTGCTGTTATATCCTTTATATATTTGTATTTTTCAGAACACTGGTTCTGTAACTGATTATGTCTACCGTTCATGTTATTTATTCAGTGTACTGTTTATACTCAATAAATATTAAAAAAAATTTCAGACCTTTGGTGATCAAATGCAAAAAAAATGCTTTTTAGACACTTGGAGACCCAAACAAATGTTTCAGGAGGTTGGTTACCAAATGAAATTATCTTGTCCAAATCCGGCTTTTTAAGACTCTAATAGACGAAAATACAGTCATTTTGACTAAATTTTTATTTCAGACCTTTGGTGACCAAATGCAGTTATTTTGACTAAAAAGGGCTTTTTAGACACTTGGAGACCAAAATAGAGTCATTTTGTCCAAAAAAATGTTTTCAGATCACTGGTAACGAAATGCAATTATCTTGTCTAAAACCGGCTTTTTATGGCTCTAAAAGACAAAAATACAGTCATTTTGGCTAAAAAAATTTCAGACCTTTGATGACCAAATGCAGTTATTATGACTAAAAAAGGCTTTCTAGACACTTGGAGACCAAAATAGAGTCCTTTTGACCCAAACAAATGTTTCAGGCGGTTGGTTATCAAATGCAATTATCTTGTCCAAAACCGGCTTTTTAAGACTCTAATAGACGAAAATACAGTCATTTTGACTAAATTTTTATTTCAGATCTTTGGTGACCAAATGCAGTTATTTTTTCTAAATGCGGAGTTTTGAGACTCTAAAAGACAAAAATACAGCCATTTTTGGCTAAAAAAAAGTTGTTCAGACCTTTGGTGACCAACCGTGGTTATTTGAACTAAAAAGGGCTTTTTAGACACTTGGAGACCAAAATAGAGTCATTTTGACCAAAAACATTTTTTCAGGCCATTGGTTACCAAATGCAGTTATCTTGTCTAAATACGGAGTTTTGAGACTCTAAAAGACAAAAATACAGTCATTTTGGCTAAAATAGTTTTTCAGACCTTTGGTGACCAAACGTAGTTATTTGAACTAAAAAGGGCTCTTTAGACACTTGGAGACCTAAATAGAGTCATTTTGACCAAAAACATTATTTCAGGCCATTGGTTACATAATGTAGTTTATCTTGTCTAAAACCGGCGTTCTAAGACTCTAAAAGACAAAAATAGAGTAATTTTAGCTAAAAAAGTATTTCAGACCTTTTGTGACCAAATGCATTTATTTTCACTAAAATAGGCTTTTTAGACACTTGGAGACCAAAAATAGTCATTTTGACCAAAAACATGTTTTCAGGCCATTGGTTACCAAATGCAGTTATCTTGTCTAAATGCGGAGTTTTGAGACTCTAAAAGACAAAAATACAGTCATTTTGGCTAAAATAGTTTTTCAGACCTTTGGTGACCAAACGTAGTTATTTTGACTAAAAGGGCTTTTTAGACACTTGGAGACCTAAATAGAGTAATTTTGACCAAAAACATTTTTCAGGCCATTGGTTACCAAATGTAGTTTATCTTGTCTAAAAGCGGTGTTTTAAGACTCTTAAAGGCAAATATACAGTCATTTTGGCTAAAAAAGGTTTTCAGACCTTTGGTGACCAAATACAGTTATTTTGACTAAAAAAAGGCTTTTTAGACACTTGGGAGACCAAAATAGAGTCATTTTTGACCAAAAACATTTCTTCAGGCCATTGGTTACCAAATGCAGTTATCTTGTCTAAAAGCGGCGTTTTAAGACTCTTAAAGACAAAAATACAGTAATTTTGGCTAAAAAGGGTTTTCTTTTATAGTCTTAAAAAGCCGCTTTCGGACAAGATAATTGCATTTGGTAACCAATGGCCTGAAACATTTTTTTTGGGTCAGAATGACTCGATTCTGGTCTTCAAGTGTATGACCAAAATAGAGTCATTTTGACCAAAAACATTTTTTCAGGCCATTGGTTACCAAATGCAGTTATATTGTCTAAAAGCGGCGTTTTAAGACTCTAAAAGACAAAAATACAGTAATTTTGGCTAAAAAGGGTTTTCTTTTATAGTATTAAAAAGCCGCTTTCGGACAAGATAATTGCATTAGGTAACCAATGGCCTGAAACATTTTTTTGGGTCAGAATGACTCGATTCTGGTCTTCAAGTGTCTAAAAAGCCTTTTTTAGTCAAAATAACTGCATTTGGTCACCAAAGGTCTGACAAACTTTTTTAGCCAAAATGACTGTATTTTTGTCTTTTAGAGTCTTAAAAATCCGGTTTTAGACAAGATAACTGCGCATTTCGTAACCAGTGGCCTGAAAACATTTTTTGGGTCAAAATGACTCTATTTTGCTCTCCAAGTGCCTTAAAAGCCTATTTTAGTCAAAATAACTGCATTTGATCACCAAAGGTCTGAAATTTTTTTTTTTACCCAAAATGACTGTATTTTTGTCTTTTAGAGTCTCAAAACGCCGCTTTTAGACAAGATAAACTACATTTGGTAACCAATGGCCTAAAAAAATGTCTTTGGTCAAAATGACTCTATTTAGGTCTTCAAAGCCTGTTTTAGTCAAAATAACTGCATTTGGTCACCAAAGGTCTGAAATACTTTTTTAGCTAAAATTACTGTATTTTTGTCTTTTAGAGTCTTAAAACGCCGGTTTTAGACAAGATAATTGCATTTCGTAACAAAAGGCCAGAAAAATGTTTTTGGTTAAAATGACTATATTTTGGTCTCCAAGTGTCTAAAAACCTTTTTTAGTCAAAATAACTGCATTTGGTCACCAAAGGTCTGAAAAACTTTTTTAGCCAAAATGACTGTATTTTTGTCTTTTAGAGTCTCAAAACTCCGCATTTAGACAAGATAACTGCAATTGGTAACCAATGACCTGAAAAAATGTTTTTGGTCAAAATGACTCTATTTTGGTCTCCAAGTGTCTTAAAAGCAATTTTTTAGTCAATATAACTGCATTTGGTCACCAATGGTCTGTAAAAGACAATTTAGTCAAAATGACTGCATTTTCGTCTTTTAGAGTTTTAAAAAGCAAGTTTTGGACAAGATAATTGCATTTGGTAACCAATCGCCTGAAACATTTGTTTGGGTCAAAATGACTATTTTGGTCTCAAAGTGTCTAAAAAGCCTTTTTTAGTTAAAATAACTGCATTTGGTCACCAAAGGTCTGAAAAACTTTTTTTTAGCCAAAATGACTCTATTTTTGTCTTTTAGAGTCTCAAAACGCCGCTTTTAGACACGATAACTGCATTAGGTAACCAATGGCCTGAAAACATGTTTTTGGTCAAAATGACTCTATTTTTGGTCTCCAAGTGTCTAAAAAGCCTATTTTAGATTAATATCAGTGTAACATGAAGCAAGGGGAGGGAAAGTGGGACTTTAAATGAGACTCCTGACCAAAAGAGTCTCCATCCCTAATTTGGTTAACACAAGATAAAAGCAATGTGGGACTTTAAATGAGGTGTGTCCAGCTGTAAAATTAGATTATAAATATATGGTAGAAAGAACCAGATAGGTAGAGATAAAGTAAATCATTTATTAAAAAGTCTATGGACCAAATATAGGTAGAACCAAAGTATTCACTATACACATGCATCCCATGGTAGTGGGAATTACATAAATGAAATACATATGGGTATAAGTGATCTAAAGACAATAATAATGGTAATCAGATAATACAATTAGACTTAATACATTCTGGTATATGGTAGAACTCGTAAAAGGGTCAAGAAATAAAGATACATAATAAACATTGTAATTGATGGATTGCCTGTAGATAACTCAACGCGTTTCGTGAACACAATTCACTTCGTCAGGAGTAGGCAGTAAAAGTAAGTACAGTTCAAAAATCTGAAAAAAGAAATACCTAAGGTAAATAACAATATATGTCCAGTGAGCAGGTAGACCTGAGGCACCTGACAGTGATGTAA
Organism: Pelophylax lessonae; assembly: GCF_965119305.1. NCBI lineage: Eukaryota > Metazoa > Chordata > Amphibia > Anura > Ranidae > Pelophylax > Pelophylax lessonae. The sequence goes on from NC_138780.1 coordinate 90,879,901, forward strand.
CTTACACAATGCGATATCAGTTTGAGTTTTCAAGGGGTAACCAGATTGTTCGGGAATATGTCCAACCCGGGAGCTGAGGGAGCGAAACCCCCGTGCATCGTGCAGGTGTATATAATATAGAGTGTAGAAGGCGGCTCTCAAACATGGGGGGATCCCAGAACTTAACCACTTAAGCCCCCCGGAGGATTTGGCTGCTAAACGACCAGAGGGCATTTTGCGATTCGGCACTGCGTGACTTTAACGGACAATTGCGCGGTCGTGCGACGCTGTACCGAAACGAATTTGGCGTCCTTTTTTTCCCACAAACAGAGCTTTCTTTTGGTGGTATTTGATCACCTGTGCGATTTTTTGATCACGCGCTATAAACAAAAAAAGAGCGTAAATTTTGCAAAAATAGCAATATTTTTCCCTTTTTTTTATATGAAATTCCCCCCAAAAAAAATGTAAAAATCAAAATTTTTTAATATTTTCGGCCAATTTGTTTTATGCTACCTATGTTTGGTAAAAAAAATCGCAAAAAGCGTATTTTGATTGGTTTGCGCAAAAGTTATTGCGTTTACTAACAAAGGGAAAGATTTTTGTCATTTTTGTTGTTTTTTTTTTAACGCGTAATGGCGGCGATCTGCGATTTTTTTTGCGGTACTGCGACATTGCGGCGGACAGATCGGACCCTTGACTGACATTTTTGACACTTTTGGGGTTACCAGTGACATTTCTACAGTAATCAGTGCTATACATATGCACTGTTACTGTAAAAATGCACTGGTAGTGAAGGGGTTAACTTTATTTGAGAGGGAGGGGCTGTGTGTGTCCCTAGGGGCGTGATTCTAACTGTGATTGGCTGTGGCTTCAACTGTATGCAGAGTGATCAATGGATCTACATAGTAGATCCATGTGATCAGCTCTCATACAGAGAGGAGAATGACAGGCAGCTTGTTTACACAAGCTGCCTGACTATCTCCCTCTCCCCCGCCGATCGCAGAGTGGCCGGCGGCGATCGGGTCCGCCGGTCATGCGCGCGGGGGGGTCCGTGACCACGCGGGAGCGGGAGCGCGCCTCCGGCGGCGCGCGCTCGCTCCCTAAACCCTCACAGGCGAGCGACGTAGACCTACGTCACTTTGCCTGTGAGGGGCTGACCGCCCACGTAGATAGTCGTGCGGCGGTCGGCAAGTGGTTAACCATAGTAATTGGGTATGTCTGTAAGAATATGAACGCTGAATGGGTAAATGTTATAGGCAAAGTATGCATGATAATATGGGGATACATATGGTAGAAACCCCAGGAGAGCCTAAGCCACGAAAAAGTGAAATAAAGTATAATGTAGTGATTATAGCCGTGCCAAACATATCAAGGGTAGGTGAGACTAGGAAATAGCCAATTGAATATAGCCATAGTGAACAGACAAGAGACTGTGAGATCGTGTGAAACCAACCAGGATAGTGAAAGGGAAAAAAGGAATGACCCGTGGACTAAGATTGTGATTGGTGAGAACGATATCTGAAATAGGTAATTACAATGAGACTAAGAGTGGGTGGCAATTTGCCGTGAAAAGGATGAGAAGAATACGATGGAGTAAAGTAAAGAGTGAAACAGCCGAAGATGTGCTCACCTGCATAGATCCACAGCGAGAATCGCACCCAGCGTCACACTGATGCTCAAACGTTGGGAAGCCGCCGGGCCAACTAATGAGCCGGGCGGACACTCTCCCTTATGAGCATGGTTGGAAAACACGTGACAGGACGTCGGCGTCAATACTGACGTCACGTCCCGCACGGAGATGTGTGGCGCCGATGCGCTGCGGCCGCCAGCCACCCCCACGCCGTCAACCCCGCCCACCGGAGTGGGAGGAGGAAGAGGAGGAGGGGGGGAGAGGAAACCGGGCGGAGCGCATCGCAGCTCCCGGGGAAGGACAGAGCCACGAATCTAACCGTGACCCCACTGGTAATAATGAAAAATAGAAATAGGACATATATTGCAAAAGACCTTAGGAGGAAAAATGGATAAATATAACTTATAGCAAAGTCATATTAAAGATGTAAAAAATGAACGGCAATGCAAAATAAGAATAGTAATAAAAAGCTGGTGAATCACACCTCCATCCCTAATTTGATACATGAAGCAAGGGGAGGGAAAGTGGGACTTTAAATGAGACTCCTGACCAAAAGAGTCTCCATCCCTAATTTGGTTAACACAAGATAAAAGCAATGTGGGACTTTAAATGAGGTGTGTCCAGCTGTAAAATTAGATTATAAATATATGGTAGAAAGAACCAGATAGGTAGAGATAAAGTAAATCATTTATTAAAAAGTCTATGGACCAAATATAGGTAGAACCAAAGTATTCACTATACACATGCATCCCATGGTAGTGGGAATTACATAAATGAAATACATATGGGTATAAGTGATCTAAAGACAATAATAATGGTAATCAGATAATACAATTAGACTTAATACATTCTGGTATATGGTAGAACTCGTAAAAGGGTCAAGAAATAAAGATACATAATAAACATTGTAATTGATGGATTGCCTGTAGATAACTCAACGCGTTTCGTGAACACAATTCACTTCGTCAGGAGTAGGCAGTAAAAGTAAGTACAGTTCAAAAATCTGAAAAAAGAAATACCTAAGGTAAATAACAATATATGTCCAGTGAGCAGGTAGACCTGAGGCACCTGACAGTGATGTAACTTACAATGCGATATCAGTTTGAGTTTTCAAGGGGTAACCAGATTGTTTGGGAATATGTCCAACCCGGGAGCTGAGGGAGCGAAACCCCCGTGCATCGTGCAGGTGTATATAATATAGAGTGTAGAAGGCGGCTCTCAAACATGGGGGGATCCCAGAACTTAACCATAGTAATTGGGTATGTCTGTAAGAATATGAACGCTGAATGGGTAAATGTTATAGGCAAAGTATGCATGATAATATGGGGATACATATGGTAGAAACCCCAGGAGAGCCTAAGCCACGAAAAAGTGAAATAAAGTATAATGTAGTGATTATAGCCGTGCCAAACATATCAAGGGTAGGTGAGACTAGGAAATAGCCAATTGAATATAGCCATAGTGAACAGACAAGAGACTGTGAGATCGTGTGAAACCAACCAGGATAGTGAAAGGGAAAAAAGGAATGACCCGTGGACTAAGATTGTGATTGGTGAGAACGATATCTGAAATAGGTAATTACAATGAGACTAAGAGTGGGTGGCAATTTGCCGTGAAAAGGATGAGAAGAATACGATGGAGTAAAGTAAAGAGTGAAACAGCCGAAGATGTGCTCACCTGCATAGATCCACAGCGAGAATCGCACCCAGCGTCACACTGATGCTCAAACGTTGGGAAGCCGCCGGGCCAACTAATGAGCCGGGCGGACACTCTCCCTTATGAGCATGGTTGGAAAACACGTGACAGGACGTCGGCGTCAATACTGACGTCACGTCCCGCACGGAGATGTGTGGCGCCGATGCGCTGTGGCCGCCAGCCACCCCCACACCGTCAACCCCGCCCACCGGAGTGGGAGGAGGAAGAGGAGGAGGGGGGGAGAGGAAACCGGGCGGAGCGCATCGCAGCTCCCGGGGAAGGACAGAGCCACGAATCTAACCGTGACCCCACTGGTAATAATCAAAAATAGAAATAGGACATATATTGCAAAAGACCTTAGGAGGAAAAATGGATAAATATAACTTATAGCAAAGTCATATTAAAGATGTAAAAAATGAACGGCAATGCAAAATAAGAATAGTAATAAAAAGCTGGTGAATCACACCTCCATCCCTAATTTGATACATGAAGCAAGGGGAGGGAAAGTGGGACTTTAAATGAGACTCCTGACCAAAAGAGTCTCCATCCCTAATTTGGTTAACACAAGATAAAAGCAATGTGGGACTTTAAATGAGGTGTGTCCAGCTGTAAAATTAGATTATAAATATATGGTAGAAAGAACCAGATAGGTAGAGATAAAGTAAATCATTTATTAAAAAGTCTATGGACCAAATATAGGTAGAACCAAAGTATTCACTATACACATGCATCCCATGGTAGTGGGAATTACATAAATGAAATACATATGGGTATAAGTGATCTAAAGACAATAATAATGGTAATCAGATAATACAATTAGACTTAATACATTCTGGTATATGGTAGAACTCGTAAAAGGGTCAAGAAATAAAGATACATAATAAACATTGTAATTGATGGATTGCCTGTAGATAACTCAACGCGTTTCGTGAACACAATTCACTTCGTCAGGAGTAGGCAGTAAAAGTAAGTACAGTTCAAAAATCTGAAAAAAGAAATACCTAAGGTAAATAACAATATATGTCCAGTGAGCAGGTAGACCTGAGGCACCTGACAGTGATGTAACTTACAATGCGATATCAGTTTGAGTTTTCAAGGGGTAACCAGATTGTTTGGGAATATGTCCAACCCGGGAGCTGAGGGAGCGAAACCCCCGTGCATCGTGCAGGTGTATATAATATAGAGTGTAGAAGGCGGCTCTCAAACATGGGGGGATCCCAGAACTTAACCATAGTAATTGGGTATGTCTGTAAGAATATGAACGCTGAATGGGTAAATGTTATAGGCAAAGTATGCATGATAATATGGGGATACATATGGTAGAAACCCCAGGAGAGCCTAAGCCACGAAAAAGTGAAATAAAGTATAATTGCATTTGGTAACCAATCGCCTGAAACATTTGTTTGGGTCAAAATGACTATTTTGGTCTCAAAGTGTCTAAAAAGCCTTTTTTAGTTAAAATAACTGCATTTGGTCACCAAAGGTCTGAAAAACTTTTTTTTAGCCAAAATGACTCTATTTTTGTCTTTTAGAGTCTCAAAACGCCGCTTTTAGACACGATAACTGCATTAGGTAACCAATGGCCTGAAAACATGTTTTTGGTCAAAATGACTCTATTTTTGGTCTCCAAGTGTCTAAAAAGCCTATTTTAGATTAATATCAGTGTAAGATCTGGTACGTTGCTTCAATAAATTATCTTTTTCATATATATGATTTTTTATATAGCCACTGACTACATCTGAGAGATCCTTTCCATACATTGGATGACCACTTTTTACATATATTTGTTTCTTATTATAATAAGTCCTTGCCACCAGAGTTTAAAGCATTCAACGATGGGGTTTTTTATTCACTCATGTATGACTCATTTATTTATTGGTTCCTATTTTTTCAGCTATTGCATTATATCTTTGTATTAGTCACACATATGGTTTTATATTGTTTGTATGTATATCTCCATTCCCCTATGTGGTGAAGGAGTTTTGTATCTAATTGTCTTTCACTGTGGAACTGTGGACTTGCTGAACCTACACCTGTTTCTTATCAATCAATTAATTCAAGGTGCATGCAATTACATTCTTCGGTCACCTCCCTTTTTTGGTTTACCTACAAATGTATGTCGGCTTCCACTGTTCCATAGTGTGTGGTTATGAGTAAGCGATCTACATCGTGAAACGCGTCAACCCGACATGTCTGTTATGTGCATTGTATTGTCTGTCTGCTGTACCGAAGAAGAATAAAGGAGTTTTGATTGTTTTCATCTTACATTTCCTGAGTGCGGTCTACTTTCTTGGATTTTCTATTGCTTGGATGGCGGATCTGACCAGCACCAGCCATTGAACTGACACCTGAGCGGCTCTGCTCTTTGTTGTTATTGGCAGGGGTGATTGCCTACGGCCACATCCCCTGAACATGGCCGATCTCGTCTGATTTCAGAAGCTAAGCAGGGTCGGGCCTGGTTAGTACCTGGATGGGAGACCGCCTGGGAATACCAGGTGCTGTAGGCTTTTGGCTTTTCCTTTATTTGTTGGCTTTCTTTTTTTTCTCCTGAGGTGCCATCTTGCCATGGCCAAGTTCAAAGAGGTCAAGGGTGGCAATGGTGATCGCCTACGGCCACATGATTCTGTACGTGCCTGATCTCAGCTGATCTCGGAAGCTAAGCAGGGTTGGGCCTGGTTAGTACCTGGATGGGAGTCTGCCTGGGAATACAAGGTGCTGTAGGCTTTTGGCTTTTCCTTTATTCGTTGGCTTTCTTTTTGAGAAGTTTGTGTCGGCCTGTATAGGCCCCAGAAAATAGCTCACATGGGTTTAACTGACAGCAAAGAACGTAGTATTTGATGGCTAGAGGTACATTAGGCATTCACACCAGGGCTGGACTGACCATAGGGCACAGCGGGCATATGCCCGGTGGGCCGCCGAGGCCTCCGCTCCGAGTCCGGGCGCATTATAATGGAAGACAGTGTCCGGCCGTTGCTTGCCTCTCCGCGGCCTATTCCGCGGAGTCTGAGGGTCGCGGCCGCCGCATTACCGCAACCTGGCCGCCCGTCCCGCCACTGCCCGCCACTGTCCCCGACTGCCCGGACCCCGCATTATGGCAATCTGGCCGCCCACCGGCCTCTATCCCCGACTCCCCGCTCCTTGCTAACTTTGCTCAGCTGGCAGCCGGCTCCGCAGCGGCTCCGCAGCGGCTCCGCAGTGGCTGTAGGCTTTTGGCTTTTCCTTTATTTGTTGGCTTTCTTTTTGTTTCTCCTGAGGTGCCATCTTGCCACGGCCAAGTTCAAAGGGGTCGAGGGTGGCAGTGGTGATCGCCTACGGCCACATCACCCTGAATGTGCACTATCTTGTCTGATCTCGGACGCAAAGCAGGGTCGGGCCTGGTTAGTACCTGGATGGGAGACCGCCTGGGAATACCAGGTGCTATAGGCTTTTGGCTTTTCCTTTATTCGTTGGCTTTCTTTTTGTTTCTCCTGAGGTGCCATCTTGCCATGGCCAAGTTCAAAGGGGTCGAGGGTGGTAGTGGTGATCGCCTACGGCCACATCACCCTGAACATGGCCGATCTCGTCTGATCTTGGAAGCTAAGCAGGGTCAGGCCTGGTTAGTACCTGTATGGGAGACCGCCTGGGAATACCAGGTGCTGTAGGCTTTTGGCTTTTCCTTTATTTGTTGGCTTTCTTTTTTTTTCTCCTGAGGTGCCATCTTGCCATGGCCAAGTTCAAAGAGGTCAAGTGTGGCAATGGTGATCGCCTACGGCCACATGATTCTGTACGTGCCTGTTGTCGGAAGCTAAGCAGGGTCGGGCCTGGTTAGTACCTGGATGGGAGTCCGCCTGGGAATACAAGGTGCTGTAGGCTTTTGGCTTTTCCTTTATTCGTTGGTTTTCTTTTTGAGAAGTTTGTGTCGGCCTGTATAGGCCCCAGAAAATAGCTCACATGGGTTTAACTGACAGCAAAAAACGTAGTATTTGATGGCTAGAGGTACATTAGGCATTCACACCAGGGCGGACTGACCATAGGGCACAGCGGGCATATGCCCGGTGGGCTGCCGAGGCCTCCGCTCCGAGTCCGGGCGCATTATAATGGAAGACAGTGTCCGGCCGTTGCTTGCCTCTACGGGGGCGATTCTGCGGAGTCTGAGGGCCGCGGCCGCCGCATTACCGCAATCTGGCCGCCCGCCCCGCCACTGTCCCCGACTGCCCGGACCCTGCATTATGGCAATCTGGCCGCCCACCGGCCGCTATCCCCGACTCCCCACTCCTTGCTAACTTTGCTCAGCTGGCAGCCGACTCCACAGCGGCATCCAGGCTCCAGCGTAGCTCAGGAGGGGGTGGAGTTGGTGGGTGGACCGTGTGACTGTGAAGTGAACCGTCATGTGACTAAGGCCGGGAGTGGAGCTAGAGGCCGGCGGGGACCCCATGCTGCCTTGTCACAGGAAGAAGCGGGAAGTGAGAAGTCGCCGGCGCCGCACACCGCAGACAGACACTTACAGTGTGTCTGAGTCTGAGACAGTGAGTCAGAGTGTGGAGGAGTCGTCAGAGATCAGAGTGTCAAGTCAAGTTAGTGCCTACCCTGGAGCTGCATTAACACCACCACCCACGACCAGGACAGGAGCCAAGGCCTCAACAACAGGTAAGGAAAGAATGGCAGCAGGCCAGCAGCACAATTTACAAACACAGTGACAACACCACAGACCACACACCACTGTCACCGCTGGGATTTGTGGTTCTGGGTGGCCTCCAGCAGAGCAGTGTTCTGGTCTGGAACTTCTGGCTTAGCAGCAGGCAGGCCACAGGTGTAAAAAACAGATAAAAGCTACACACTGTCACAGCACTGCTAGAAAACATGTGCCATGCCAGTTTGCTTGTTACATGTGATGTGACAGCCAGGTGCACATTTTCAAGTTGAAAATGTGCACCTGGCTGTCACATCACATGTAACAAGCAAACTGGCATGGCACATGTTTTCTAGCAGTGACAGTGTTGTAGCTGACTGTTATCTGTTTTTTACACTTGCGGCCTGCCTGCCTGCTGCTAAGCCAGAAGTGAACCATGCTCTGCCGGATGCCAGAACCACAAATCCCAGCGGTGTTGTCGTGTTTGTTTTTGTGCCCTTTCCTTACATGGCACATGTTCTAGCAGTGACCGTGTGTAGCGGTTTTCAAAACCGCTACACACACACTGTCACTGGCTGCTGCTAGAAAACATGTGCCATGCGGCCTGCCAGTTTGCTTGTTACATGTGATGTGACAGCCAGGTGCACATTTTCAAGTTGAAAATGTGCACCTGGCTGTCACATCACATGTAACAAGCAAACTGGCAGGCCGCATGGCACATGTTTTCTAGCAGCAGCCAGTGACAGTGTGTGTTTAGCTGTTTTCAAAACAGCTACACACTGTCACTGCTAGAACATGTGCCATGTAAGTAGAGATGCACCGAAATTTTGGCAACCGATATTTTTGGCCGAAAATTAGCCTATCCCATTTCGGCCGATAAGAAGTTAAAGATGCCGAAAATGTATGACCGCTACTATGTGTAAAAACTGAGCCCTTCACTTCCCTGTCATCTCTGGGTATCTTTGCTGACCGATCTGATCTGATCCTCTTCCGGCGCTGGGCGCTTCATTGTAAGCTACACTGGTTGCTAGGATGGCCGGCCGAATGGCATCTAGCAACCAGTGACATCCCAGAGAGAAGACCCAGCATGCACAGCAGAGGAGGATCTCGTCCTCTGTGCCTTTTACTCAATCCCTCCACCCACCTCCTTCCTTCATGTGCTGTACGCTGCGGAGGAAAATAATGTGGCATGTGGCTGTCTGCTGTGTTGTTTTTCTTCTCTCTCTCTCTCTCTCTCTCTCTCTGCCATACATGTACTTGTGCAGTCACAGTGCAGCCTATACAGGTGTATAGGAGGCAGCAAGGGTTAACCCTCAAAGGCTACAAATAACAGAGAAGCACTGTTATTAAATGTAAAGGCTGCAATAAATAAAGCACCCCTATCCCCAGTATGAATAAATAAAAAAATAAAAAACTTTGTCCCCTTTTTTTTTTCCTTCAAAATAAAAGATTCAATTTCCAATCACAGCCAGTGCAGCTTGGCATTGGAGCTCACCCCCTTTTAATTGCAGCAGCACAACCTGCTAGTAGATCCAAGTCAAAAGCATCTCTCTCTCTCTCTCTCTCTTGTCTACAACCTGCATCCTCTAATAAGGAAGTACATAGGGCTGCTCCAGAAGAGCTACAAGTACCGTCACTACTCCAAAGTTATTATACAGATAGCAGAGCATAAGTTCCTATAGGTAAAAGCCATCTCATTCAGTCTACTACCAGCATGATGGGGGATAAGCTGCTGCTCCTCTAGCTGCGCAAGAACTACACATCCCAGCATGCCTTGACACTACCCATCAATTATATACATAACAAAAGGTTGTCCCACAAGTAAGCAGATTGCCATCATTAACTCTTTGTGGGGGGGGGCGAGGTTAATTAGCAGTGGTATTTGTATTATGCAGCATGAGGGGGTTAACGTTTTGCTACTGATGCATTAGTGACGGACCAGTGGCAGTTAATTAACCTCTTTGTGCTGCATAAGTGCAACCAGTATCAGTGCAAACACTGACACTGGTGCCACTAATGCAGCACAAAGGGGTTAATTAACTGCCACTGGTCTGTCACTAATACATCAGTGGCAATACATTAACCTCCTCATGCTTCATTAAACAAATTCCACTGGTAATTAACCTTGCCTACTATTTTAAAATCATTTGGGGGAAAAAAGTCATTTTCGGTTTTCGGCAAAGGGCATCCTGCATTTTCGGTTTCTGTTTCGGCCCAGAATTTTCATTTCGGTGCATCCCTACATGTAAGGAAAGGGCACAAAAACAAACACGACAACACCGCTGGGAGGGGGCCGGGGCCCTATCAATTGGACATGGGGGCCCGGCAGCTTGAAATTTTACTACGTGTGCAGGCAGTAAATATATATTTCTCTGTGGCTCCTAGGTTATTGATTGCAGTCGCACCGCAGACACCACCCAAGGCCTGCCTGCAAGGTAAGTGACTATGCCAGCCTGACTGCAAAAGTAATCCTTATTTTGACACAATTTTGATGGCATCAGACTGTGTGAGAGAGGGACAGTTCTTGGGCCCTAACCTAAAGGTGTGTGTATATATATATATATATATATATAGGATTTTTTTAACATTGCACTTACCAAGCCAGTATTAAATGTACCACAATTACAAACACACACATACTAAATATAGATATATATATCTATATATATATATATATATATATATATATATATATATATATTGTGTGTGTTTGTAATTGCGGTGTACTGGATGGGTAAGTGCGGTGTTAAAAAAAAAAACATATATACACTTTAAATGCAGGCATCTTTTTTGGGTGTGTATATATATATATATATACATATATATATATATATTCTGTCACTGAGACACGGCACTGTCAGCCGTGCAGCGGGCTGATGCTGAGCCCAGCTCTGCGGCGCGGCCAAACAATGCTGCACAGCCAGGCCTCAGGGGGTGGTACTGGTAACAAAGAGGGTGGAGCAGAGCAGAGGGACCCCCTTCTGCCTGATATCGTGACGTGACGCGTGAAGGAGCGGGGAACACTTACTTGACTGTGGACTTGACTTCCCTCACTGCGGCCGGCTCTGCGGCTTATCAGCCTTCTGCTCAGGGGGGGTGTGAGTCACAAGTAGAATAATATAGATTGGTTTTTGTTAATTGTCTGCTCTGATGCCACTGTCAGGCCTATTTGCAGAAGAAAACCTTATTTTTCCGAATTTTTTGATCACGTGTCTGATGATATTGGTTTTGGTAATTGTCTGATCTGATGCCAGCCTATTTGAAGAAGAAATCCTTATTTTTACAAAATGTTTCAACATGTTTCTGTATATGAGAAGGGGACACGGCATGCTGGTCACTACATTAATGGGGGGGGGGATGCTGGTCACTACGTTGATAAGGGGCATGCTGCTCACTACGTTGATGGGGGGCATGCTGGTTACTGCATTGATGGGGGGCATGCTGGTCACTGCATTGATGGGGGGCATGCTGGTTGATGGGGGGGGCATGCTGGTCACTGCATTGATGGGGGTATGCTGGTCACTGCATTGATGGGGAGCACGCTGGTCACTAAATTGAAGGGGACACGGCACGCTGGTCATTGCATTGAAGGGGACATGGCACGCTGGTCACTGCATTGATTTGGGGCACGCTGGTCACTGCATTGATGGGGGGCACGCTGGTCACTGCATTGATGGGTGGCACGCTGGTCACTGCACTGAATGGGGGCATGCTGTAGTAACTCTGCATTGAATGGGGGCACGCTGTATTAACTCTGCACTACTAAAAATGCACGACGAAGAGGATCCGCTGCACAAAAATATCGCAATATACAGTGCCTTGCGAAAGTATTCGGCCCCTGAACTTTGCGACCTTTTGCCACATTTCAGGCTTCAAATATAAAAGTGTAATTTATTTGTGAAGCAACAACAACAAGTGGGACACAATCTTTAAGTGGAACGAAATTTATTGGATATTTCAAACCTTTTTAACAAATAAAAAAATGAAAAATTGGGCGTGCAAAATTATTCAGCCCCTTTACTTTCAGTGCAGCAAACTCTCTCCAGAAGTTCAGTGAGAATCTCTGAATGATCCAATGTTGACCTAAATGACTAATGATAATAAAAAGAATCCACCTGTGTGTAATCAAGTCTCCGTATAAATGCACCTGCACTGTGATAGTCTCAGAGGTCCGTTTAAAGCGCAGAGAGCATCATGAAGAACAAGGAACACACCAGGCAGGTCCGAGATACTGTTGTGGAGAAGTTTAAAGCTGGATTTGGATACAAAAAGATTTCCCAAGCTTAAACATCCCAAGGAGCACTGTGCAAGTGATAATATTGAAATGGAAGACCACTGCAAATCTACGAAGACCTGGCCGTCCCTCTAAACTTTCAGCTCATACAAGGAGAAGACTGATCAGAGATGCAGCGAAGAGGCCCATGATCACTCTGGATGAACTGCAGAGATCTACAGCTGAGGTGGGAGGCTCTGTCCATAGGACAACAATCAGTCGTATACTGCACAAATCTGGCCTTTATGGAAGAGTGGCAAGAAAAAAGCCATTTCTTAAAGATATCCATAAAAAGTGTTGTTTAAAGTTTGCCACAAGCCACTTGGGAGACACACCAAACAAATACACCAAATACTTTCGCAAGGCACTGTATATCATTGGGAAAAAAGTATTGCAATGTGTTTTTTTTTTTTCAATATCGTGCAGCCCTACTGCCCACAATTAGTGACATTTTATTGTCTTTTTCAATTTTCAATTTACTCAGATGTCTGCAAAAAAACAAAAATGAGGAGCGGAAAAAATCAGAGAGAAATCTAAGAAGTCTTTGGAACGTGATGCTCTGAAATGTGCTAAAATTTCAGATATGTTCAGTCCTTCTCATGCACAGAGTTCCAGTGATCCCATGGCAGGGCCCAGTAGAGAGGCAACAAACAGAGAACAAATAACAAAAGATGATTTAGTGGAATGTTTTGAAGAGACCTCAGAATTATCCACTGAAGAGCATAGAGACTTGGGGCACACAGAATTACCCTGGAAACAAGTTATTATGGATGTTTCAGAGTGCCAAACAGAAGACAGATAAACCGATTAATTATTTTAATCGTCCAAATAAAAATGAGTTTGCTGTCTTTTTCAATTATCATCCACGGCAGGATATTCCAGATCCAATACTAAAAAAGGCGACAAAACGTAAAGATGGAACAAGTCGCAAATGGCTCACCTACTGCAATGAAAAAAATGCTATGTTTTGCTCTGTTTGTCTGGCTTTTGCAAAGTCTCAAGAAACAAATTCTTTTATTGAAGGAATGACAGATAAGCGTCATGTTCATCAAAGAATTGAAGAGCATGAGAAGAGTGCAATGCACAATGTGTGTGCCGAAGCCTTTTTTCTGAAATCAAGTAGTGCTGGTGTTGATGATCTACTTATGTATAAGCAAATGTCTGTACGGCGAGAACAAGTAAGAAACAGACGACAAGTACTGCAGCGGATTGTAGATGTAGTAAAGGTTATAGGAAAGCAGGGTTTGAGTTATAGGGGAGATAAAGATGAGGCTGCCTATAGTTTAGAGGACATAACGAAAGACCATGGAAATTTTTTAGAACTCATTCTTCTCGTCAGCAAGTATGACATTTGCCTGAAAGATCATGTAACCCATCATGTATTGAAAACAGCAAGAAATTGCACTCTTCTGGAGGGAAAGGAAGATGATCTTTGATAACCTTGCTTTCAAAAACAACTGTCAACAAAGTTATACAAGCTATTCGGATGCTTATCGAGGAAAATATCTCAAAAGAAGTAAGGGAAGCCGGGATGTTTTCAATTCAAATTGAACCAACTCAAGACATCACTTCCAAAGATCAATGCTCCATAATTGTTCGCTATGTGACTGATTGTATCAATGAAAAGCTTCTTGCAGTTGTTGAATGTGAATCTTCAACAGGAAAAAACATTTTTAATTTGCTTACGGAAGTCTTAAAATCATGCAAGCTTGATATCAAAAATTGCATTGGCAATTCAACTGATGGAGCAGCAAATATGCAAGGCCAATACAATGGTTTCTCTTCATGGCTGTCAACTGAATCACCAAGTCAAATTCACATTTGCCGCTATGCACACGTTCTGAATTTAATACTTGCAGATACAACAAAGGTGGTAGTTGAAAGTGCATCACTGTTCAGTTTGTTGAATGACATCGCTGTCTTTATACGGGATTCTTATCAGCGCATGAATACCTGGGAACAAGTTAGCCAGGACCCTCATCGTCGCAGAATTTCAGTAATTGGGGAAACACGCTGGTGGTCAAAAGATGTCGCTTTAAGAAAAGTCTTTGGGGAATTTTCAAATCCTGATTCTGCTTTGTTTCTTAGTCTACTGTGCACTTTGAGCCGAATTGAAGAAAACGTGTCATCGAAACCTGAGGTGCGTGTTAGAGCAAAATACTATGCTGAATCCTTGCTCAAATATGAAACCATACTCACGGCACAAATTTTTTTGAGAATATTTGAATTGACAACACCATTGTCCAAATATCTGCAAACAACTCAGATGGATATCTCAAAAGCTATGCAAATGGTACAGGGAACCTATGAAACACTTAAAACAATTACGAGAGATTTTGATTCCATACAAATGACTGCTGATAAGTTTGATAAGTGGGCAAATGACAAGATGCAAGAAGAAGAAAGTTACCACCTAGAAGTACAGACCACTCTGCCTCAAAAAAGAATAAGAAGAAGAAAGCGAATGCCAGATGAGACAGATGACGATGTAGCAGTTTGTGATGCTGTTTCAGCCTATACAATCCGTGTGCACAATGTAATATTGGATACGGTCACACAGAGCATGAATCGCCGCTTTCTCGCTTGTGGAACTCTCTATGCTGACTTAGCTTGCTTGGAACCAAACAGCTTCTCAGATATAACAAAATCTGGATTTCAGGCACCAGCAATGGATGAACTCAGCAAACGATTACTTAGATTTGATGACGGAGCAACATCAGAAATTTTGCGTTCCCAACTGGCAAATTTTGCAATGCAGTGGCCCAGACTGAAAACATCACCCCTTGATGAATATATTGTACAAGAAGATGTATCTATTGGAAATCCAGGAAAGCGTATTGCCAGAAACAGAACTGGTGAACAAATCTTGCATGGCATGTAAGAACTGTGCTATTTGCTGCTATAAGATACTGCAGCGCTTTAATTTGTTAACTGATGCCTATAATGTCATTGGTTTAGCCTACAAGTTTTTGCTCACACTATCCTTTACTCAAGTTGCCTGTGAAAGAAGTTTCTCCACGTTGAAATTTATTAAGACCCGTCTAAGAAGCTCTGTATCTCACGAGCATTTGAGCTCTTTGATGCTAATGGCAATCGAAAAGGATATACTAATGAACCTTGATTCTGATGATGTCATTGACAGTGTTGCAGAAACCAGTGAACTTCTATGAAACTTGCTGAATCCATAGTGCAGTTATTTTGTTCTGTTATTTTAAAGATAACAAAAATATATGCCAAAAAATCTAATATTTTATTTCTTTTTGTATTGAATCGTTCATTAAAAATTTTGCACTTAATGTATTGCATTCATTGTATCATTTATTATCATAAATGTATATAATTTCAAATGATTAATAAAATACAATGACTGAGGTGAGGTGTGATAGTGCAGGAATTGGGGCTGATCTGAGGTGTGATAGTGCAGGAATTGGGGTGATCTGAGGTGTGAAGGTGCAGGAATTGGGGCTGATCTGAGGTGTGATAGTGTAGGAATTGGGGTAATCTGAGGTGTGAAGGTGCAGGAATTGGGGTTGATCTGAGGTGTGAATGTGCAGGAATTGGGACTGATCTGAGGTGTGAAGGTGCAGGAATTGGGGTGATCTGAGGTGTGATAGTGCAGGAATTGGGGTGATCTGAGGAGTGAAGGTGCAGGAATTGGGGCTGATCTAAGGTGTGAAGGTGCAGGAATTGGGGTGATCTGAGGTGTGAAGGTGCAGGAATTGGGGTGATCTGAGGTGTGAAGGTGCAGGAATTGGGGTGATCTGAGGTGTGATAGTGCAGGAATTGGGGTGATCTGAGGTGTGATAGTGCAGGAATTGGGGTGATCTGAGGTGTGAAGGTGCAGGAATTGGGGCTGATCTGATGTGTCAAGGTGCAAAGCTCACTTGATTTCTTACTATTATTCAAGCGGTTTACAGCAGTTACTTTATATGAAGCTGACAGTTGTTTTTTATGTATCTGGCACTCCCAATTTCTTTGAAACCATTTTTCGGCACACTGTGCCCAAAAAGGTGGTCTACCCCTTGATTAGCGTAACCCTCATCTTGTGCTGCTTCATACTATTTTTAGGACTTAACCATCAAAACTGGATTTAAAGTAAGACAAAAAAAAAAAAAACAGCATCATATGGCAGCTCTGATCTAAATTGGACCCAATTTATCAGATTAATCTAAAAAAGGTACCGTAATCGAATCCACACATCCTGGAACATTAAATACTGTCATCAACCATCCCGACGAACGCCACGCCCCAGTCACGCCCCCGTCACCCCCCCCCCTCCTGGGCTGCTCAGTCCAAAATGCCCAGGCCTATTTTTTGTCCCAGTCCGGGCCTGATTCACACAGTATACAGAAGTAAGTGTCGGCATGTATAGGCCCCAAAAATTAGCTCACATTGGTTTACCTGACAGTTAAGAATGTAGTATTTGGTGGCTGTAGGTACATTAGGCATTCACAGGATACAGAAGTAAGTGTTGGCCTGTACAGTCCCCAAAAATTAGCCCATATGGGTAGGGTTGAGCAAACACGGACTGTATTATTCGTCTTCGTACCGAATAATTGTTTTTATGTTACCCGAACACGGACCCGAAAACTTTACTGTATATTCGGGTAAAAATCCGTGTTCGGTCGTTTTATTTCCGGGTTTTGTATGCATTGGCGCGCTTTTCATGGCGGGCTTTCAACAGCCAATCAACAAGCGTTTAACTGGTGTGCCTTAAGCCATCCCAGCCATGCCTACAAATGTATTAGTAGCTGTGATTGGACATCTGAAGCATGTGACCAAGTCTTTATAAGTTCGAGACGGAGCGCCGTTATCTTGTCTAAATGACTAAATTTTGGTCTCCAAGTATCTAAAAAGCCTTTTTTAGTCAAAATAACTGCATTTCGTCACCAAAGGTCTAAAAACAAATTTAGTCAAAGTGACTGTATTTTTGTCTTTTAGAGTCTTAAAAAGCCAGTTTTAGACAAGATAACTGCACTTGGTCTCCAATGGTCTGAATTTTTTTTTGTCAAAATGAATGTATTTGGTATTCTGTGGCTGAAGGTACATTAGGCATTCACAGGATACAGAAGTAAGTGTTGGCCATAAAAGTCCCCAAAAATTAGCCTGACAGCTAAGAACGTCGTATTTGGTGGCTGAAGGTACATTAGGCATTCACAGGGTACAGAAGTAAGCCTGTATAGGTCCCAAAAATTAGCCCACATGGGTTTAACTGACAGCTAAGAATGTAGTATTCTGTGACTGAAGGTAAGTGTCAGGTAAACCCATGTGGGCTAATTTCTGGGGCCTTTTATGACTGACACTTATTTCTGTATCCTGTGAATGCCTAATGTACCTTTAGCCACAGAATACTGCAGTCAGGTAAACCCATGTGAGCTAATTTTTGGGGCCTATAGAGGCCGACACTTACTTCTGTATACTGTGTCAATGCCTGATGTACCTCTAGCCATCCAATACTACGTTCTTTGCTGTCAGTTAAACCCATGTGAGCTAATTTTTGGGGCCTATACAGGCCGACAATTACTTCTGTATACTGTGTGAATGCCTGATGTACCTCTACAATTGGGGGGTATTTGTACTGTCCTGACATTTCAGGGCCTCGAGAAAGGAGATAGGCCATCAGTACATCTGGTGTGATCAAATTTCAGTAATTGGTACCATAGCTTCTAGACTCAATAACTTTCACACAGACTAAATAATATACACTAATTTGGGTTAATTTTACCAGAGATATGTAGCAGTATAAATTTTGGCCCAAATGTATGAAGAAAAATTAATTTTTTGCAAAATTGTATGTATGGTTAAGCTGGGCGCCAACGGCAGACTATCGGTAACGCTGTCTCTGGGCGATAGCGAGACTTACATGAGGAAAGAAGTGAAGTCGAGACTTCCTCTAACAGGTACCCCTTTATGTGTTTCCCTGGACCCCTGCTGGGTCCTCACCTGGTATTACCCCCTTTGCAGAACGCCTTTTGACCTGATCAAACTCCATGCTGATGTATTATTGAGCCGCTGGCAGAAACCCACTTTCCATACTGAAAGATTCAGGCAAACCTATGACCCGCAGATTATTGCGCCTGGCCTGATTCTCTAAATCGTCCAGCTTCTCTAGAATGTAACTCTGCGTTTGCCGGGCCTGCTGGTCATGAGTAAAAGAGTTCTGGACCTTATCCTCTATATCAGACACTTGGTGCTCCAGCTCAGCAAGTCTGCCTGCCTGTTCCCCCAGTTAATTCTTGAGGTGAGTGAGGCCCTGCGCTATAGCCTTATCCACCGCTGCGGTAATAGTGGGCGATAGCAGGGCGGCAACTGCTTGTGCTAGTGTGGCTATCTGCGCCTCGGGGAAGACCGATGCAGGTATACCCTGGGGGGGAACATGATGCTGTGAGACGTCCGCCATATTTGCCTCAGATGAGGCCTGGTCAGCCGCGTCGCCCCGGGGGGCTTGGGAGCTCGGCGGCGGGCCGTGGAGGACAAATTTATCCATAGAGGTACCTTCCGGAGGGTGGATGCCTGGGCTCCGTGAGGTTTGCGGGCTCGGATGGGCTGTGTGAGAGGTTTAATATGCCGCCGGGATCGGCCTTTTATGGCCGACACTTACTTCTGTATCCTGTGAATGCCTAATGTACCTTCAGCCACCAAATACTACGTTCTTAGCTGTTAGGTAAACCCATGTGGGCTAATTTTTGGGGCCTTTTACGGCCGACACATGTTCTTTGCACTGGCACTTTATTTTGCACATATCTTAAAAGTTACCCCACGGTCTGGATACACTGTTGGTTTTACTTTATATATAAAAGGTAGCGCCGTTTCCAACTACCTCCCCCCCATATGATACTTGACTCCTAATGTTTTAGGGGTTGGTTGGTGGCTGCAACCTATTTTTATGCAATAAAGTCTCTGAGAATTTATCCATAGCGCTGGTCTTTCTCCTCACCTGCATTGCATTTTACGGCCGACACTTACTTCTGTATTCTGTGAATGAAAAAAAACTTTTAGTCAAAAGGACTATTTTTGTATTTTAGAGTCTTAAAAAGCCGGTTTTAGACAAGATAACTGCATTTTGCTCTCCAATGGCCTGAAAAAATATTTTTGTCAAAATGACTCTATTTTGGTCTCCAAGTGTCTAAAAAGCCTTTTTTTTAGTTAAAATAACTGCATTTCCTCACCAAAGATCTGAAATTTTTTTTAGTCAAAATGACCTAATTTTTGTCTTTTAGAGCCTTAAAAAGCTGGTTTAAGACAAGATTTGTCTAAAACCGGCCATTTGGGCTCCAATGGCCTGAAAATAAATTTTCGGTCAAAATGACTCTATTTTGGTCTCCAAGTGTCTAAAAAGCCTTTTATAGTCAAAATAACTGCATTTGGTCACCAAAGGTCTGAATTTTTTTTTTAGTCCAAATGACTATATCTTTGTCTTTTAGAGCCTTAAAAAGCCGGTTTTAGACAAGATTTTAGACATTTGGCTCCAATGGCCTGAACATTTTTTTGGTCAAATTGACTCTATTTTGATCTCCAAGTGTCTAAAAAGCCTTTTTTAGTATAAATAACTGCATTTGTTCACCAAAGGACTGAAAGTTTTTTTAGTCAAAATGAATGTATTTTTGTCTTTTAGAGCCTTAAAAGCCAGTTTTAGACAAGAGTTGTCTAAAACCCGCCATTTGGGCTCCAATGGCCTTAAAAAAGAAATTTGGTCAAAATGACTAAATTTTGGTCTCCAAGTATCTAAAAAGCCTTTTTTAGTCAAAATAACTGCATTTCGTCACCAAAGGTCTAAAAACAAATTTAGTCAAAGTGAATGCCTAATGTACCTTCAGTCACCAAATACTACATTCTTAACTGTCAGGTAAACCCATGTGAGCTAATTTTTGGGGCCTATACATGCCGACATTTACTTCTGTATACATTGTGAATACCTAATGTACCTCTAGCCATCAAATACTACGTTCTTTG
Organism: Pelophylax lessonae; assembly: GCF_965119305.1. Lineage (NCBI taxonomy): Eukaryota > Metazoa > Chordata > Amphibia > Anura > Ranidae > Pelophylax > Pelophylax lessonae. Next base: position 90,900,040 of record NC_138780.1, read on the forward strand.
CTGTCAGTTAAACCCATGTGAGCTATTTTTTGGGGCCTATACAGGCCGACACTTACTTCTGTATACTGTGTGAATGCCTAATGTACCTCCAGCCATCAAATGCACTACGTTCTTCCCTGAACGCGTCCAATCTCGTCTGATCTCGGAAGCTAAGCAAGGTCGGGCCTGGTTAGTACCTGGATGGGAGACCGCCTGGGAATACCAGGTGCTGTAGGCTTTTGGCTTTTCCTTTATTCGTTGGCTTTCTTTTTGTTTCTCCTGAGGTGCCATCTTGCCATGGCCAAGTTCAAAGGGGTCGAGGGTGGCAGTGGTGATTGCCTACAGCCACATCACCTTGAACGCGCTCAATCTCATCTGATCTTGAAAGCTAAGCAGGGTCTGGCCTGGTTAATACCTGGATGGGAGACCACCTGGGAATATCAGGTGCTGTAGGCTTTTGGCTTTTCCTTTATTTGTTGGCTTTCTTTTTGTTTCTCCTGAGGTGCCATCTTGCCATGGCCAAGTTCAAAGGAGTCGAGGGTGGCAGGGGTGATCGCCTACGGCCACATCACCCTGAACGTGCACTATCTCGTCTGATCTCGGACGCAAAGCAGGGTCGGGCCTGGTTAGTACCTGGATGGGAGACCGCCTGGAAATACCAGGTGCTGTAGGCTTTTGGCTTTTCCTTTATTCGTTGGCTTTCTTTTTGTTTCTTCTGAGGTGCCATCTTGCCATGGCCAAGTTCAAAGGGGTCGAGGGTGGCAGTGGTGATCGCCTACGGCCACATCACCCTGAACGTGCACTATAATTGGCAAAGAAGGGAGAATGCCCGGTAACGGAATGTCGTGAATTATTAAAGGCAAATTCCGCAAATGGTAGTAATGCTACCCAGTCGTCCTGGACGAAGGTGGTAAAGCACCGGAGATATTGTTCCAGGGTCTGGTTTGTCCTCTCTGTTTGCCCGTTCGTCTGCGGGTGGTAAGCTGAGGACATAGATAAATCAATTTTTAGTAGCTTACACAAGGCCCTCCAAAAGCGTGAAGTGAACTGTACCCCTCTGTCCGAGATAATGTTCGTGGGTACCCCGTGGAGTCGCACAATCTCCCTAATGAAGACTTCTGCAGTTTCTTTTGCAGAGGGGGTACCTTTGAGGGGTAGAAAGTGGGCCATCTTAGTAAGCCGGTCTACAACCACAAAAATGGCGGAGCACCCGGCCGAAGGTGGAAGTTCCACGATAAAGTCCATGGCGATAGTTTGCCAGGGCCGGTCAGGGATTGGGAGTGGTCTGAGGAGACCCCACGCCTTACTTCTAGTGGTTTTACTCCTGGAGCAAGAAACACAGGAAGACACATAACTTCTGCAGTCTTTTCCCATCTCAGGCCACCAGAAGGTGCGTTGCATGAGGTCAAGGGTCCTATGAACACCAAAATGGCCAGCCAGAGGGTGGTCATAGCAGGCAGCTAGAACCGAAACTCTGACTCCCTCCGGGACAAATATTTTGTCCTTAGCCCACAACAAACCATCCTTGCGTGACAGGGGTATCCCAGTTGGACCGGAAATTTTGGCAGAGGCTTGCTCAAGATGGGATTTCAGGCTAGTGAGCAGGAAGTTTTTCTCTGACAGGATAGTGTCAGGTACCAACTCTTCTTTAGTATTATCAAACATCCGGGACAGGGCATCCAGTTTGACATTTTTCGACCCGGCCCGATAGGTGATATGGAACGAGAATCTGGAGAAGAAGAGTGCCCATCGGGCCTGGTGGGGTCTAAGTCGCTTTTCAGATCTTAAGTACTCAAGGTTCTTATGATCGGTAAATATAAGAATCGGGTGTGATGCTCCTTCTAGTAGATATCTCCACTCTTCGAGAGCGGCTTTGATAGCCAGGAGTTCCCGGTCCCCGACATCATAGTTTTTCACCGCGGGAGAGAGTTTCCGGGAAAAGAAGGCTATTGGGTGAGTTAAGTCTCTAGTTCCCTGTCTTTGGGAGATGACTGCCCCGACCGCAATGTCCGATGCGTCTACCTCCAGGAGATAGGGTAAGGCAGGATCCGGGTGACTTAGGATAGGGGCAGAGGTAAAATGTTTTTTAAGAACCGAGAAGGCGGACTGAGCTTCTGGGGTCCACTGGAAGCGGACGTTCTTCTTAGTAAGGTGAGTAATAGGGGCTATGATGTTAGAGAACCCCTTAATGAACCTCCTATAAAAATTGGCGAAGCCAACGAAGCGCTGTACTCCCTTTTTGTCTGATGGAGGTGGCCAGTCCAGAATGGCTGAGACCTTCTGAGGATCCATCTCTATTCTTTCTGTGGAAATTATTAACCCCAGTAACGGGATACTGTTCTGCTCAAAAACGCACTTCTCGGCCTTGGCGTAGAGACCATGCTGGCAAAGGCGACCGAGGACATTTCGAACGTGCTCGCGATGCTGCTCTAGGGATGTTGAGAAGATTAGGATGTCATCCAAGTATACGATGATGAAGATATCCAACCAATCCCTGAAGATGTCGTTCACAAAGTGTTGGAACGTGGCAGGAGCATTACAAAGGCCAAATGGCATTACCAGGTATTCGAAATGTCCGAATCTAGTGTGGAAAGCAGTCTTCCATTCGTCGCCCTCTCGGATGCTCACCAAGTAGTACGCCCCACGAAGATCCAGCTTAGTAAACAGGATGGCAGATCTGAGTCTCTGAAAGAGTTCGGGGACTAGAGGAAGGGGATAACGGTTTTTAATAGTAACTTTATTTAAATCCCTATAATCTATGCAGGGTCGGACGGTGTGATCCTTCTTCTCTACGAAGAAGATACCTGCCCCTGCTGGAGAGGTAGAGGGACGGATGAACCCCTTCTTCAGACTTTCGTCTACATAGTCCTTTAAGACGTCCAGCTCACGTTCAGAAAGTGGGTAAATCCGGCCGAACGGGATTTCGGCTCCTGGGAGCAAGTCGATGGGGCAGTCATCGTTTGCTGAATACGTCCAGGAAATCATGGTATGCTTTGGGCACCACAGAACACACATCAGGTTCGGATTCAAGACAGAACAGAGTCTTGGGGAATTCAGGAGGAGCGGGTAGACAGGAATTCTTGCAGTAAAGAGATGGGAACTGGATGGTGCCTGTGATCCAATTGACTTGCGGGTTATGTGCTTGCAACCACGGTAATCCCAGGATAATGGGAAATAAGGAGGATGTGATAACATCCAGGCTAATCAGTTCCTTATGGCCGGAGGAGGAGACCATAGGAAGGGGAAAAGTTTCTTGGGTCACGGGCCCGGATTTGATGTGGGAGCCATCAGCCAGGAAGATGGTGAGGTCCTGAGTCTTGAGCCGGAGAGGTACGCCATGTTGCAGGGCGAACGAGCAATCAATGAAACAACGGCAGGCTCCTAAGTCAATGATTGCAGTAACTGGGATGAGTCCTTCCGGAAGCTGTAATGACACAGGAAAGGCTAGGTGGGAGGAACTGGCAACAGATGGTGAGGCCGGCATGAACTTATGGTATTTTGCCGGGCAGGAGCGCACATAGTGGCCAGCTTCACCGCAATACAGGCACAGGTTACCCAACTGGCGACGGCGTCTCTCCTCCGGGGACAAAGCAGGCCGTATGATCCCAAGTTGTATAGGTTCAGGCGTATCTGAGGCGACTCCAGCGGGAGCGGGGTTGGTAAGAGCTGACCCAGCAGAAGAAAAGTATGCAGGATGAGCAACTCGTGGTAGCGTCCAGGCTGGTCTGAACTGCTGCGGAGATCGTTCTGCTCTGTGCTCCCGTAGCCACCGGTCGATTTGAATGGCCTGGAAAATCAAATCTTCCACGGCGTTGGGGACACCTACCCGCGCCAGCTCGTCCTTCAGTCCTTCTGACAAGCCGAGACGGAACTGATACCGGAGTGCTGCTTCATTCCAGGACGTATCGGAACTGATGCGGCGGAAGTTAGTGACGTGGTGTTCTACGGGCCTGCGACCCTGCTGAAGAACATGAAGCGCAGCTTCTGCGGTGGAGGATCGCTGCGGGTCATCATAGAGCTGTGCCATGGCCTCAAAAAATGACCGTAAGGAGTTTAATGGTGCCGATGAACCCAGGACTGGGGTTCACCTAGGAGCAGGGAGATAACAAACCCCACCTTGGTGGTCTCCAAAGAAAAGGTTCGAGGTTGCAGGGAGAAATACAGCTGGCAGGCGTTGCGAAAGGCGCGGAATTTACCGCGATCCCCGGAATATTTTTCGGGAGCAGGAACTTGAGGTTCTGGTGGCAGCATCACTACGGTAGGGCCAGAAGCAGGTGCAGAGAGTGCTGCAGCAGGAGAGGAAGCAGATAATACAGGAGGATCCCCCTGAAGTGTCGTAGAGCGCAGCCGTTCCTCTAGCTGTGTGTAGCCGTCTTGAAGCGACTTTACGGTTTGAGACAGGGCTGCGAGGTGTTGGCAGATCTCTTCCAACGGTGAGGCTTCTCTTGCAGGCTCCGTCATGGCTGATTTGTACTGTTAGGGATACAAGTGGTAGCCTGATGGCAGAGGAAGGCCCCACGTGTGACAGAGGGCGGAGCTTAGACGGGAACCCCCAAGGTAAGTGACACAGGCTAACCTGAGTTGCGGAATCTAAGTATCCACCGGTTTTCGCAAGAGCCTCTAGTGGGGAGGATGGATTTTGCTGCGTGTGGATACCAGGTCGCAGTCCTCAGGGTCGCCCCACCAAGGGAGAAGCCGGTCGTGATCCGAAGGCAGATAAGCAGACAAGGGAGATCCGAGAGAATGGTCAAACAAGCCGGTGGTCAGGACGGGCAGCAGGTCAACAAGGTCAGGAACAAGCCAAAGGTCAAAACGGATATCAAACAGGTAACAGGAAGCAGGCTTCAGGAACACAGGAAGAGCTGCAGACAAGTCAGCAAAGACACAGTGCTTCTGAGCTGTTTAAATAAGGCAGCCTCTTTGCCAATTACTGCAATTAGTCTGCTCTAGGTTAACCCTTTAGATTGCAGATTCATGACAGCACATCAGTGTGCTCAGGAAGCATTCCTAACAGCGGCCAATACGGAAGGCTTCGTTATATACCCGCAGCAGCACGGGCACCAACTGTTCAGCGTATCGGCTGTAAACCTCCGACGGGATACCATCAGCCCCCGGAGATTTACCAGGCTTAGTAGATTTCAAGGCCGCATAAAGTTCGTTTTCCGTAAGGGGGGTCCCAAGCACAGCCACGTCCCAGGCAGACAGAGAAGGCAAATCGCAGGAAGCCAAAAAAATCGTCAATTTCTTGTGAGTCAGCCGAGATCTTAGAGGAGTAAAGATCAGCATAAAACTTCCCAAGTACTCTCCGTATGTCAGCCGTGGCATGCTAGAGCACCCCCTGAGAATCCTTAATCTGGGGTATAAATGCCGCAAGCTGCTGCGAGCGAACCAGCATGGCCAACATATGACCCGTGTTTTCTCCCTTCTCAAAATACCTCTGCTGCAAGAAGAAGTGCTTGTTTTCAGCCTTTTGAATCGAGACCGACTTGGCCATAGATTGGGCAGCCAGCCACAACCTCTGAGGATCATCTGACGGGTCCCTAACATAAGTTTCCTCCGTTCTAGTCACTGCGGCCAACACAGTATTCTCCCATTGCCTGGTGTCCGTTTTAATGACATTAACCGTACGTATAAACTGACCTCCCATGAATGCCTTAGCCGCATCCCACACCACCCCCACCTCTGCGGATTCCAAATTGTCAGCAAAAAAGGACGTTAGTTTGGGTGGCAGGGGATCAGGACTAGGAAAGAGCGTCAGCCAGAATGCATTGAGTTTCCAAAGGGGTTTTCCCGCCACGACCACCAGAGGCAGTAGCGAACTATTACCCAGCCCCAGATCTATCCTAGACAATCCCGAGTGTGACGCAGAGAAGCATGAAAACTTTCGTACCTCAGGGTGGCCCATCCTCCAGACATCTGTCAGTCCGAGTTCACCCACCAACCGAGCAAGGGGCATAGCCCCCTCGGCCAGCATAGGTCCACCGGAGTGAGAGGAAAACCTATCCCAGGCAGAGTCAAGTACAGCAGTAAAGTCCCCCAACATCAGCAGGGGCACATCAGGAAGTTGAGCAATATGTGGCACAATAAGTTTAAGCACCCCTGCAGAATACGGGGGGGGGCACAAGTACACACCTAAGGCTTGCTAGTTGGCAGGATAAAACAAACCGGCCCTCAGGGTCAATCACAGACTTTGAGCATAGAAACCGTACCCCCTTCTTAATCAAAATACACACCCCTCTCGAATAAGTGGAGTAAACAGAGTGGAACTGGTGACTAAATACGCTAGGAGCTAGACACGGGGAAGTGGAAGGAGACATATGGGTCTCCTGCAGGCAAACCACATCTGCCTGCAGGCGTTTGATGGTGCGGAGCACCGCCGTCCTCTTTACCGGGTTGCCGAGGCCCCGCACATTCCAGGACATCACACAAATATTATCAGCCATAGTCAAAATGTAGCCATACACGGAGCGTCAGGCAACCCGGCCAGGGAGGCGAAAGAGGGCACCCAGAAAGGGTGAACCCACTACACCCCATCAGCACAGCCCAGCTATATAGAGAGAGCAACAGGAGTAGTCGCCCAGCCCACACAGTACCGGTGCAGCCCCAGCATAGAGAACAGTCAATAGGAACATCCACAGCATAGGGTAAAATAATAGCAGTAGAGCGACAAAGTACATGCAGGAAAAGCAAAAATCGAACCAAAGTCCAGGACCAGAAAAAAGGCAAAAAGGGGGGAACAAAAAGGCAATACACGTCTGCCACGTGTGGGGGAAGGGACGAGTCAATAGGGCATGTCCAGTCACGACCAAGGGGGGGAAACCGGAGAGGGACCACTGATACCAGTCTCCTCAAAATTAGCAACCATGTGAGAGGTAGCAACCATTAGTGCAGCAGAAGAGCTCCCATCATAACAGGAAAAGTGTGTGTAACATCAAGTGCCAAGTATAGGCAGGAGAACCAAAAGGATCCATGACCGGCCGAAAAGAGTACAAAAGTTCCAAAAAGTAGAAACGATCCTCAAAGGTCTTCTCGCCTGGGGGAAGTGGCCGCCCGCAGGGCCCCACCATTAGCATCCAGCCATTGAACAGCAGCAGAAGGCTTATCAAAGAACAACACCTCATCCCGGGCCACCACCCGGAGCCTGGAAGGGTACAGCATAGCGTATTGAACATTCAAGTCCCGCAATCTCCTCTTGACCTCTACAAATTTTGCACGCTGTTTCTGCACCACCGCAGAGTAATCGGGAAACAGGGAGATCCTTGAGTTGTCAATCTTGAGCCTCCCCTGCATTCCCCTGGCTTTAGTAATTGAGGAATTTGAAGATGAAAGTGCGCGGGGGGGGGGGCTCCAGGAGGAAGAGGTCGCATAGGCACCCTATGAGCACGTTCCACCGAAAACATGGAAGTAAAGGATTCTTGCCCAAAAGTAGAGAGCAGCCATTGTTCAATGAAAGCCACAGGATCTTCACCTTCCGCCCGCTCAGGGATCCCAATTGCTCTGATATTACTCCGTCTCATCCTATTCTCCAAGTCATCCAGACGTGCAGCTTGATGGGCTGAGAGCAGGGCAGTATGTTTCACTTCCCTTTGCAAAGGCGCCATGTCATCCTCCAGGGAGCTGACCCTGCCTTCCACTGCCACTGTCCTCTCCCTCAATTTCTGCATATCATGCCTCATGAACGATATCTCAGACTTGACCCCCTTTAACTCCGCTGTCAGGGCCGTAATTGAGGTGGTACAGGTGGTAACCGCAGCCATAATGTCCCGCATAAGGCAGCCTGTTTGCCAATTACTGCAATTAGTCTGCTCTAGGTTAACCCTTTAGATTGCAGATTCATGACAGCACATCAGTGTGCTCAGGAAGCATTCCTAACAGCGGCCAATACGGAAGGCTTCGTTATATACCCGCAGCAGCACGGGCACCAACTGTTCAGCGTATCGGCTGTAAACCTCCGACAGGATACCATCAGCCCCCGGAGATTTACCAGGCTTAGTAGATTTCAAGGCCGCATAAAGTTCGTTTTCCGTAAGGGGGGCCCCAAGCACAGCCACGTCCCAGGCAGACAGAGAAGGCAAATCGCAGGAAGCCAAAAAAATCAGCAATTTCTCGTGAGTCAGCCGAGATCTTAGAGGAGTAAAGATGAGCATAAAACTTCCCAAGTACTCTCCGTATGTCAGCCGTGGCATGCCAGAGCACCCCCTGAGGATCCTTAATCTGGGGTATAAATGCCGCAGGCTGCCGCGAGCGAACCAGCATGGCCAACATATGACCCGTGTTTTCTCCCTTCTCAAAATACCTCTGCTGCAAGAAGAAGTGCTTGTTTTCAGCCTTTTGAATCGAGACCGACTTGGCCATAGATTGGGCAGCCAGCCACGACCTCTGAGTATCATCTGACGGGTCCCTAACATAAGTTTCCTCCGCTCTAGTCACTGCGTCCAACACAGTATTCTCCCATTGCCTGGTGTCCGTTTTAATGGCATTAACCGTACGTATAAACTGACCTCCCATGAATGCCTTAGCCGCATCCCACACCACCCCCACCTCTGCGGATTCCAAATTGTCAGCAAAAAAGGACGTTAGTTTGGGTGGCAGGGGATCAGGACTAGGAAAGAGCGTCAGCCAGAATGCATTGAGTTTCCAAAGGGATTTCCCCGCCACGACCACCATAGGCAGTAGCGAACCATTACCCAGCTCCAGATCTATCTTAGACAATCCCAAGTGTGACGCCGAGAAGCACGAAAACTTTTGTACCTCAGGGTGGCCCATCCTCCAGACATCTGTCAGTCCGAGTTCACCCACCAGCCGAGCAAGGGGCGTAGCCCCCCCGGCCAGCATGGGTCCACCGGAGTGAGAGGAAAACCTATCCCAGGCAGAGTCAAGTACAGCAGTAAAGTCCCCCAACATCAGCAGGGGCACATCAGGAAGTTGAGCAATATGTGGCACGATAAGTTTAAGTACCCCTGCAGAATACAGGGGGGGGCACAAGTACACACCTAAGGCTTGCTAGTTGGCAGGATAAAACAAACCGGCCCTCAGGGTCAATCACAGACTTTGAGCATAGAAACCGTACCCCCTTCTTAATCAAAATACACACCCCTCTCGAATAAGTGGAGTAAACAGAGTGGAACTGGTGACTAAATACGCTAGGAGCTAGACACAGGGAAGTGGAAGGAGACAGGAAAAGCAAAAATCGAACCAAAGTCCAGGACCAGAAAAAAGGCAAAAAGGGGGGAACAAAAAGGCAATACACGTCTGCCACGTGTGGGGGAAGGGACGAGTCAATAGGGCATGTCCAGTCACGACCAAGGGGGGGGAAACCGGAGAGGGACCACCGATGCCAGTGTAGTCTCCTCAAAATTAGCAACCATGTGAGAGGTAGCAACCATTAGTGCAGCAGAAGAGCTCTCATCATAACAGGAAAAGTGTGTGTAATATCAAGTGCCAGGTATAGGCAGGAGAACCGAAAGGATCCATGACCGGCCGAAAAGAGTAGAAAAGTTCCAAAAAGTAGAAACGATCCTCAAAGGTCTTCTCGCCTGGGGGAAGTGGCCGCCCGCAGGGCCCCACCATTAGCATCCAGCCATTGAACAGCAGCAGAAGGTTTGTCAAAGAACAACACCTCATCCCGGACCACCACCCGGAGCCTGGAAGGGTACAGCATAGCGTATTGAACATTCAAGTCCCGCAATCTCCTCTTGACCTCTACAAATTTCGCACGCTGTTTCTGCACCACCGCAGAGTAATCGGGGAACAGGGAGATCCTTGAGTTGTCAATCTTGAGCCTCCCCTGCATTCCCCTGGAATTGAGGAATTTGAAGATGAAAGTGCGCGGGGGGGGGGGGGGCTCCAGGAGGAAGAAGTCGCATAGGCACCCTATGAGCACGTTCCACTGAAAAGATGGAAGTAAAGGATTCTTGCCCAAAAGTAGAGAGCAGCCATTTTTCAATGAAAGCCACAGGATGTTTACCTTCCGCCCGCTCAAGTATCCCAATTGCTCTATATTACTCCGTCTCATCCTATTCTCCAAGTCATCCAGACATGACGCTTGCTGGGCTGAGAGCAGGGCAGTATGTTTCACTTCCCTTTGCAAAGGCGCCATGTCATCCTCCAGGGAGCTGACCCTGCCTTCCACTGCCGCTGTCCTCTCCCTCAATTTCTGCATATCATGTCTCATGAACGATATCTCAGCCTTGACCACCTTTAACTCCGCTGTCAGGGCCGTAATTGAGGTGGTACAGGTGGTAACCGCAGCCATAATGTCCCGCAACGTGGGTTCTGTGTCCGGGGTAGGAGATGATTGCCTCGGGGCCTGGTCTGCATCTGCTGCCTCCCAATCAGCAAACTGGCGGGAGAGATCCCCTAAGGGAACAGTGTCATCCATGTCTGAATGCGACCCCGGTGAGCCGGATCGATGGTCCTCAGATAGAGTTTGGGGGTCCCGGGCAGCAGGCTTAGCAAAAAGCTTTTGAGCAGCCTCCAGATATGTTGCCTTCTGTGCTGCGCGCTGCGAATCGCCGCCATCTTGGATCGGGCTGGCCTGTGCGGATTTCCCTCTTTACCCTTCTTAGACATCACGGAGAGAAGATGGAGGACTCACAGGGTGATCACCGCACTCCAGGGAACACAGGGCTAAGGAGTTACACAGGATAACTACCAGGATCAACAGCGGAGCTCACAGCATGCACGCCTGCTCACACCCGCAGCTCGGCCACGCCCCCCTGAAAAAAATTTAGTCAAAATGACTGTATTTTTGTCTTTTAGAGTCTTAAAAGGCTTGTAGGCTTTTTAGACACTTGAAAACCAAAATAGAGTAATTTTGACCAAAAAAAAATGTTTTCAGGCTATTGGTTACCACATGCAGTTATCTTGTCTAAAAAGCGGCTGTTTAAGACTCTAAAAGACGAAAAGACGAAAATTTTGACAAAAAAAAAATCAGACCTTTGGTGACCAAATGTAGTTATTTTGACTAAAAAAGGCTTTTTAGACACTTGGAGACCAAAATAATGTAATTTTGACCAAAAAAATTTTTCAGGCCATTGGTTTACCAAATGCAGTTATCTGGTCTAAAACCGGCGTTTTAAGACTCTAAAAGCTGAAAATACAGTCATTTTGACTAAAACATTTTTTCCAGATCTTTGGTGATCAAATGCAGTTATTCTGACTAAAAAAGGCTTTTTTGACACTTGGAGACCAAAACAGAGTCATTTTGATCAAAAACATATTTTTCAGGCCATTGGAGACCAAATGCAATTATCTTGTCTAAAACAAGCGTTTTAAGACTATAAAAGACAAAAATACAGTCATTTTGACTAAATTATTTTTCAGACCTTTGGTTATCAAATGCAGTTATATTGACTAAAAAAGGCTTTTTAGACACTTGAAAAACCAAAATAGAGTCATTTTGACCAAAAAGATTTTTCAGGCCATTGGTTACGAAATGCAATTATCTTGTCTAAAACCGGCTTTTTAAGACTCTAAAAGGCGAAAATACAGTCATTTTGACTAAAAACAATTTTCAGACCTTTGGTGACCAAATGCAGTTATTTTGACGAATAAAGGCTTTTTAGACACTTGGAGACCAAATTAGAGTCATTTTGACCAAAAATTTTTTTCAGGCCATTGTAGACCAAATGCAGTTATCTTGTCTAAAACAAGCGTTTTAAGACTCTAAAAGACGAAAATATTCATTTTGACCAAAAACATTTTTTCAGGCTATTGGTTACCACATGCAGTTATTTTGAAAGCCAACGAATAAAGGAAAAGCCAAAAGCCTACAGCACCTGGTATTCCCAGGTGGTCTCCCATCCAGGTACTAACCCGTAGGGATGATCGAACGGTTTGGGTCGACCATCGGTTCGACCCGAACATTGGGTGTTCGAAATTCGGCCGAATTCCGAACTTTTTGCGGTAAAAGTTTGGAATTCGGCCACCAGAACCGCCCAAAATGCACTGGTACAGGAACTTGGCTTTAAAAGCCCGTGATTGGCCCAGAAACATCAGCAAAAGCCAATGAGGGGGCAGGAGTCTTCTGGGAACGTGATTGGAGTGACTACGGAGACCAGGTTCCAATCAGAAGTGAATACGCCCCACAGTATATAAGATAGCCCTGCCTAACCCATAGCACAGTGATACAGAGTCTGTTGAAGAGAGTGGAAGCATTTCTCTTACTCCTGCTTTAGAAGCACCTGCATAGGCGAGTGCTTCTAAAGCTCCATATAGCAGAATTGCATTCAGCTTACAGCCAGTCAGTGTAGTTAGAAATACAGCGATTGTGCTGGTTTTTTGAGTTAGAAAAAAAAATAAAAATTAAAGGGACAGTGTCAGTCTTCTGCTGTATGGAGCTGTTCTTTTAGTGTGAGGAAAGGGATATCTAGTGTAGTTAGGGAACTTTGTACCACAGTAGTTAGATGTAATAATCTAGTTTCTGTAGGGAAAGTGAAAGTGAAAGTGTGAGGGTTCTGTGTAGTGAGCACGTTCCACAGTGCTGATATATCTACAGCAGGTATACGTGTTTGCTAGTCAGCAAAATACATTGCCTCAGTGACAACTTAATGCCTGTTCTTGAAAGCGTTAGGTCCACTGTGCAAAAGGCTTTGCAACTGTGCGTGACACGCATCTGCTGTGCTGTATTCAGCGACAACTGTGGGTCGCATAGCAGTGTGCGTTTTTCACTGCACAGAGTTGCCAACGCCTCAGTGACAAATATGCCAGGTAGACCAAGAAAAGGCATACGTGGCCCTGCTGCGGAAAGGGGCACAGCTTCTAGGGTGTCTAGAGGCAGGGGTGGACGTGGTGGTCAGTCCTCAGCCAGGCCACCATTTGCATTGTTCTCCGGCAGTGGCCAAGCTATACGTCCACAGTACGTACAGGAGGTGGTGGACTATATTACCAAACCCTCATCATCGGCATCATCTGCAACTACAGTGACCCAGGCAGAGAAAAGTGGTCAGTCTTTTGCAGTTGGCAGAACAAATAGAGATGAGTCCATGTCCACCTCACGTCTTCCCTTAGACCCAACTTCAGACATGGCAGAGGAGTCAGCTGAGCTGTTTGACCAAAGTGTCGGCCATCTACTCCAGCCTGATGCTCAGTCCTTTATGGAGTCTGATGTTGGGTCTGAGGTTGAGGAGGAGGCAGAGCAAGCAAGAGGGGAGAGCAGATGGCCCGCTCCATCTAAGGCCGCACCTGTTGTCTCCCGGGCCACTATACACACCTCTCCTTGATGGGCCTTTTTTGAGACATCCCATGCAGACCTAACAGTTGCGATCTGCAAGATTTGTCAGAAGGGTATAAAACGTGGCAAAAATTTCAACCACCTGGGTACAAGCTGCCTAAACAGGCATTTGACAACCCACCACTTGGCCTGTTGGCAGGAGCATTTGAAGAACCCACAAAAGGGCCAAAGATCGGTCAGTCGGCCTCCTAGTCCTCCTCGCGCTGCTCCTCGTGCTCCACCTGCACATCAGTCTATTCCTGGCCCTGCTATAGTCACTCGTCACCTGTTGGCAGCCTCCATTGACAGGGATGATGATATAGCAGGCAGTGTCGCATCTACCTCCAGCACACCACCAGCTGTAACATCTAGACGCCAAATTTTGATTCCACACATGCTGGAACGAAAAAAAATGTATACTCCCCGTCACCCACATACCCAGCATCTAAACAGTAGTTTGGCAAAACTACTGACTCTGCAACTGTTACCATTTAACCTGGTAGAGTCTGCTCCCTTCCGTGACTTTGCAAAATGTGCAGTTCCACAGTGGCAGGTGCCAAGTCGGCATTACTTTGCCCGTAAGGCCCTGCCATCCCTATACCAACATGTGGAAGGCAATGTAGTGTCGTCCCTGGCCACGTCAGTCAGCCGTAAGATACACCTGACGGCTGACACTTGGTCAAGCAAACATGGGCAGGGACGGTACATTTCTGTCACTGCTCATTGGGTGACACTGCTTGCCAGCGGAAGGGATTGTAGCCAGAGCTCAGTGCTGCAGCCAGGTTGCCCCCACGTCTGCAAACAGCTGGTGGTGTCCCTGATCTGGGTAGATCGATCACTTCTACCCCCTTCTGCTCCTCCTACTCATCCTCCTCCATGCCCTCCTCTGCAGAATGGTCCTTTGAATATGATGAGGTACTACTTAAGCGTTCAAAGGGCTATTCTATGTCTCAGGCCAAAAGGTGTCACGCAGTGCTGCAGCTTGTGTGTCTAGGGGACAGGCAGCATACTGCCCCTGAGATTCTTGGGGCTCTGCAGGCACAGGCCCAGAGGTGGTTGACACCACGCCAGCTGCAGCCAGGGAAGCTGGTTACCGATAACGGGTCAAACCTCCTGGCCGCCCTTCGTCAGGGAAAGTTGACCCATGTGCTATGCCTGGCGCATGTCCTGAATCTCGTGGTACAGCGGTTTTTGAACCGGGAATGCAGGATGTGCTAAGGATGGCAAGAAGGGTGTGCAATCACTTCAGGCGGTCGTACAGTGCCACTGCACGTTTGGCCGAAGTGCAGCACGAGTTTCACCTGCCGGTACACCGCCTCGTCTGTGACATGCCCACCCGCTGGAACTCCACCTTGGCTATGCTGCAGCGCCTGTACATGCATACGAATTTCAATGAATATGAATGAATATCAATGAATATCTCAATGAATATCTCTGCGAGTACAGCACCAGCACTGGCTCAGCGCGCCTGGGCTTCTTTTCACCACAGCAGTGGCTTTTGATTAAGGATGCATGTGCTGTCCTCTCGGGATTTGAGGAGTCCACAAGGATGGTCAGCCGGGACAGCGCATGCATCAGTGACACCCTACCGGTACTGTTTTTGTTGGAGCACACTCTGCATGGCATTATGGACAGGGCCCTGGAGGCAGAGCAGCAGGAGGAAGAGGAGGACTTCCTTGCCTCTCAAGGCCCCCTTTATCCTGGGAATCCTGACCCCATTATGCCTAGCTCCCAGAGGCCCAAGCAGGATCCAGGGGTGGAAGAGGAGGAGGACGATTCTTCGGGAACTTTTGCAGGCTTTGAGGAGGAGGAGGAGGAAGACATGCGGCAATCTGCAAGGCCTAGTTTGACTCCCTCGATGGTGGAGATGGATTTTGCTGCGTGTTAGTACCAGGTCGCAGTCCTCAGGATCGCCCCACCAGGAGGTGAGCAAGCCAGGGTCCAGTAGCAGATACAGCAGGTCAGGATCAAGCAGAAGCGTAGTCTAGGAATAGCCAAAGGTCAGTAACAAGTAGTTGCAGGTCGGGATTAGGCAAAAGCATAGTCGAGGAACAAGCCAAGTGTCGATAATGGATGGTAGCAAAGATACGGATGGCAGCAGGAGAGGCAAGCGAGATATCGGCTGTTGAAGGCACAATATTCTGCCAACCAGGAAGTGCAAAGACGTGGCTTAAAACCGGAAGTTCATGGGAGGAGCAAAGGGTTCAAAGTTCAAGGTTCAAGGCATTAAAGATTCACAGCAGGGTCATTCAAGGATTTGTCCAAGGAGCTGTCCAAGGAGCTGTCCAAGGAGCTGTCCAGCACTCCAGGTGGCTCAGCAAGTAGAGTCATTGGCAGACACACTGGAGGTCCCAGGTTCAAGTTGGGTTCCTGACATTGTGAAAATACACCTGTTAATTATATGCACATTTAAAGAGACAGCACCTTTTTAAAAAAAAAAACTCTAATCTTGTTCCCAGTGCACTGCATTATGTCCCCATCATACACATTGGCTGTGCAGTTGATTAGGAGCAAAAGAAAGGCACGGTTGAGCAAAAAAGTCATTTTTGAAGGTTTGGCATGCTATAATTCTGGTTCTGGACATGCTACAGAGCTGAAACGTCACAGGTACACCTTTTAGACCCCACAGACACAAAATCCAAAGAAATCTTTTTTTTTCCCAATAATTTTTTCAATAATTGGCTCTCTATCAAAAACGACAATTTTTAAGAACTTTTTTTGTGTGATTAATAGTCCCTGGGGCATGACCCAGAACCCTAGGCACTTTTTAGGGGCATTTATTGGGTTTTAGGGCTTCAAAATTGTGTTTTTTAATTACCGAAGTTCGGGTCCCATTGATTTCAATGGGGTTCTGGAATCTAAACCGAACTTTCGGGAAATTCGGGTCTTCTGGTTGAACCAAACTTTTCAAATGTTCGATCATCCCTAGTAACCAGGCCCGACCCTGCTTATCTTCCGAGATCAGATGAGATCAGGCGCATTCAGGGTGATGTGGCCATAGGCGATTATCACTGCCACCCTCGACCACTTTGAACTTGCCCATGGCAAGATGGCACCTCAGGAGAAACAAAAAGAAAGCCAACGAATAAAGGAAAAGCCAAAAGCCTACAGCACCTGATATTCCCAGGAGGTCTCCCATCCAGGGACTAACCAGGCCCGACCCTGCTTAGCTTCCAAAATCAGACGAGATCGGGCGCGTTGAGGGTGATGTGGCCATAGGCAATTGTCACTGCCACCTTCGACCCCTTTGAACTTGCTCATGGCAAGATGGCACCTCAGGAGAAACAAAAAGAAAGCCAACGAATAAAGGAAAAGCCAAAAGCCTACAGCACCTGGTATTCCCAGGCGGTCTCCCATTCAGGTACTAACCAGGCCCGACCCTGCTTAGCTTCCGAGATCAGATGAGATCGGGCGTGTTCAGGGTGATGTGGCCGTAAGCAATCACCACTGCCACCCGCGACCCCTTTGAACTTGGCAATGGCAAGATGGCACCTCAGGAGAAACAAAAAGAAAGCCAACGAATAAAGGAAAAGCCAAAATGCTACAGCACCCTGTATTCCCAGGCGGTCTCGCATCCAGGTACAAACCAGGCCCGACCCTGCTTAGCTTCTGAGATCAGATGAGATCAGATGAGATCGGGCGTGTTAAGGGTGATGTGGCCATAGGCGATCACCACTGCCACCCTCGACTCCTTTGAACTTGGCCATGGCAAGATGGCACCTCAGGAGAAACAAAAATAAAGCCAACGAATAAAGGAAAAGCCAAAAGCCTACAGCACCTGGTTTTCGCAAGCGGTCTCCCATCCAGGTACAAACCAGGCCCAACCCTGCTTAGCTTCCAAAATCAGACACGTTCAGGGTGATGTGGTCGTAGGCTATCACCACTGCCACTTTCGACCCCTTTGAACTTGGCAATGGCAAGAGGGCACCTCAGGAGAAACAAAAATAAAGCCAACGAATAAAGGAAAAGCCAAAATCCTACAGCACCTGGTAATCCCAGGCAGTCTCCCATCCAGAAGTAAGTGTTGGCCTGTATAGGCCCCAAAAATTAGCCCACATGGGTTTAACTGACAGCTAAGAACGAAGTATTTTGTGGCTGAAGGTAAGTGTCAGGTATACCCATGTGGGCTAATTTCTGGTGCCTTTTAAGGCCGACACTTACTTCTGTATCCTGTGAATGCCTAATGTACATTTAGCCACAGAATACTACATTCTTAGCAGTCAGGTAAACCCATGTGAGCTAATTTTTGGGGCCTATAGAGGCCGACACTTACTTCTGTATACTGTGTGAATGCCTAATGTACCTCCAGCCATCAAATACTACGTTCTCTGCTGCCGGTTAAACCCATGTGAGCTAATTTTTTTGGGCCTATACAGGCTGACACCTACTTCTGTATACGGTGTGAATGCCTGATTTACCTCTAGCCATCCAATAATACGTTCTTTGCTGTCAGTTAAACCCATGTGAGCTAATTTTTGGTTCTAAACAGGCTGACACTTACTTCTGTATACTGGAAATGCCTAATGTACCTCCAGCCATCAAATACACTAGGTTCTTTGCTGTCAGTTAAAACCATGTGAGCTAATTTTTGGGGCCTATACAGGCCGACACTTCTGTATACTGTGAATGCCTAATGTACTTCCAGCCATATAATACAGTACGTTCTTTGCTGTCAGTTAAACCCATGTGAGCTAATTTTTGGGGCCTATACAGGCTGACACTTACTTCTGTATCCTGTGAATGCCTAATGTACCTTCAGCCACAGAATACTACGATCTTAGCTGTCAGTTAAACCCATGTGGGCTAGTTTTTGGGGACTATACAGGCCGACACATACTTCTGTATCCTGTGAATGCCTAATGTACCTTCAGCCTCCAAATACTACATACTTAGCTGTCAGGTAAACCCATGTGAGCTAATTTCTGGGGCCTATACATGCCGACACTTACTTCTGTATACTGTGTGAATGCCTAATGTACCTCTAGCCATCAAATGCTATGTTCTTAGTTGTCAGGTAAACTGATGTGGGCTAATTTTTGTGGCCTTTTATGGCCGACACTTACTTCTGTATCCCGTGAATGCCTAATGTACCTTCAGCCACAGAATACTACATTCTTAACTATCAATTAAACCCACGTGGGCTAATTTTTGGGGCCTATACAGACACTTACTTCTGTACCCTGTGAATGCCTAATATACCTTCAGCCACCAAGTACTACGTACTTAGCTGTTAGGTAAACCCATGTGGGCTAATTTTTAGGGCCTTTTATGGCCGACACTTACTTCTGTATCCTGTGAATGCCTAATGTACCTTCAGCCACCAAATACTACGTTCTTAGCTGTTAGGTAAACCCATGTGGGCTAATTTTTGGGGCCTTTTACGGCCGACACATATTCTTTGCACTGGCACTTTATTTTGCACATATCTTAAAAGTTACCCCACGGTCTGGATACACTGTTGGTTTTACTTTATATATAAACGGTAGCGCCGTTTACAACTACCTTCCCCCCCATATGATACTTGACCCCTAATGTTTTAGGGGTTGGTTGGTGGCTGCAACCTATTTTTATGCAATAAAGTCTCTGAGAATGTATCCATAGCGCTGGTCTTTCTCCTCACCTGCATTTCATTTTATGGCCGACACTTACTTCTGTATTCTGTGAATGAAAAAAAACTTTTAGTCAAAATGACCCAATTTTTGTATTTTAGAGTCTTAAAAATCCGGTTTTAGACAAGATTACTGCATTTTGTCTCCAATGGTCTGAAAATTTTTTTGGGTCAAAATGACTGTATTTTTGTCTTTTAGAGCCTTAAAAAGCCGGATTTAGACACGATTTGTCTAAAACCGGCCATTCTGTCCTGGTCGTGGGTGGTGGTGTTAATGCAGCTCCAGGGCAGGCACTAACTTGACTTGACACTCTGATCTCTGACGACTCCTCCACACTCTGACTCACTGTCTCAGACTCAGACACACTGTCAGTGTCTGTCTGCGGTGTGCGGCGCCGGCGACTTCTCACTTCCCGCTTCTTCCTGTGACAAGGCAGCATGGGGTCCCCGCCGGCCTCTAGCTCCACTCTTGGCCTTAGTCACATGACGGTTCACTTCACAGTCACACGGTCCACCCACCGACTCCACCCCCTCCTGAGCTACGCTGGAGCCTGGATGCCGCTGCGGAGCCGGCTGCCAGCTGAGCAAAGTTAGCAAGGAGTGGGGAGTCGGGGATAGCGGCCGGCAGGCGGCCAGATTGCCATAATGCGGGGTCCGGGCAGTCGGGGACAGTGGCGGGGTGGTGGGCGGCCAGGTTGCGGTAATGCGGCGGCCGCGGCCCTCAGACTCCGCGGAATCGGCCGCGGAGAGGCAAGCAACGGCCGGACACTGTCTTCCATTTTAATATGCCCGCTGTGCCCTATGGTCAGTCCGGCCCTGGTGTGAATGCCTAATGTACCTCTAGCCATCAAATACTACGTTCTTTGCTGTCAGTTAAACCCATGTGAGCTATTTTTTGGGGCCTATACAGGCCGACACAGACTTCTCAAAAAGAAAGTCAAAATAACTGCATTTGGTCACCAAAGGTCTGAAATTTTTTTTAGTCAAAATGACTGTATTTTTGTCTTTTAGAGCCTTAAAAAGCCGGTTTTAGGCAAGAGTTGTGTAAAACCGGCCATTTGGGCTCCAATGGCCTGAAAAAATTTTTTGGTCAAAATGACTCAATTTTGGTCTCCAAGTGTCTAAAAAGCCTTTTTTTAGTCAAAATAACTGAATTTCGTCACCAAAGCTCTAAAAAAATTTTAGTCAAAGTGACTGTATTTTTGTCTTTTAGAGCCTTAACCACTTGCCGACTGCCGCACGACTATTTACTTTCGGCAGTCAGCCCCTCACAGGCAAAGTGACGTTGATCTACGTCACTAGCCTGTGAGGGTTTAGGGAGCGAGCGCGCGCCCCCGGAGGCGCGCTCCCACGTGGTCACGGACCCCCCGGCGATCATCGCAAAAGAATAAACAACAAGTGGGACACAATCATGAAGTGGAACGAAATTTATTGTATCTTTCAAACTTTTTTAACAAATAAAAAAAAGAAAAATTGGGCGTGCAAAATTATTCAGCCCCCTTAAGTTAATACTTTGTAGCGCCACCTTTTGCTGCGATTACAGCTGTAAGTCACTTGGGGTATGTCTCTATCAGTTTTGCACATCGAGAGACTGAAATTTTTGCCCATTCCTCCTTGCAAAACAGCTCAAGCTCAGTGAGGTTGGATGGAGAGCATTTGTGAACAGCAGTTTTCAGTTCTTTCCACAGATTCTCAATTGGATTCAGGTCTGGACTTTGACTTGGCCATTCTAACACCTGGATATGTTTATTTGTGAACCATTCCATTGTAGATTTTGCTTTATGTTTTGAATCATTGTCTTTTTGGAAGACAAATCTCTGTCCCAGTCTCAGGTCTTTTGCAGACTCAATCAGGTTTTCTTCCAGAATGGTCCTTTATTTGGCTCCATCCATCTTCCCATCAATTTTAACCATCTTCCCGGTCCCTGCTGAAAAAAAGCAGGCCCAAACCATGATGCTGCCACCACCATGTTTGACAGTGGGGATGGTGTGTTCGGGGTGATGGGCTGTGTTGCTTTTACGCCAAACATAACATTTTGCATTGTTGCCAAAAAGTTCGATTTTGGTTTCATCTGAACCAGTGCACCTTCTTCCACATGTTTGGTGTGTCTCCCAGGTGGCTTTTGGCAAACTTTAAACCACACTTTTTATGGATATCTTTAAGAAATGTCTTTCTTCTTGCCACTCTTCCATAAAGGCCAGATTTGTGCAGTATACGACTGATTGTTGTCCTATGGACAGAGCCTCCCACCTCAGCTGTAGATCTCTGCAGTTCATCCAGAGTGATCATGGGCCTCTTGGCTGCATCTCTGATCAGTCTTCTCCTTGTATGAGCTGAAAGTTTAGAGGGACGGCCAGGTCTTCGTAGATTTGCAGTGGTCTTCCATTTCAATATTATCGCTTGCACAGTGCTCCTTGGGATGTTTAAAGCTTGGGAAATCTTTTTGTATCCAAATCCAGCTTTAAACTTCTCCACAACAGTATCTCGGACCTTCCTGGTGTGTTCCTTGTTCTTCATGATGCTCTCTGCGCTTTAAACGGACCTCTGAGACTATCACAGTGCAGGTGCATTTATACAGAGACTTGATTACACACAGGTGGATTCTTTTTATTATCATTAGTCATTTAGGTCAACATTGGATCATTCAGAGATTCTAACTGAACTTCTGGAGAGAGTTTGCTGCACTGAAAGTAAAGGGGCTGAATAATTTTGCACGCCCAATTTTTCATTTTTTTATTTGTTAAAAAGGTTTGAAATATCCAATAAATTTCGTTCCACTTAAAGATTGTGTCCCACTTGTTGTTGTTGCTTCACAAAAAAATTACAGTTTTATATTTGAAGCCTGAAATGTGGCAAAAGGTTTCAAAGTTCAGGAGCCGAATACTTGAAAATGTGCACCTGGCTGTCACATCACATGTAACAAGCAAACTGGCATGCCGCATGGCACATGTTTTCTAGCAGCAGCCAGTGACAGTGTGTGTGTAGCGGTTTTGAAAACCGCTACACACGGTCACTGCTAGAACATGTGCCATGTAAGGAAAGGGCACAAAAACAAACACGACAACACCGCTGGGATTTGTGGTTCTGGCATCCGGCAGAGCATGGTTCACTTCTGGCTTAGCAGCAGGCAGGCAGGCCGCAAGTGTAAAAAACAGATAACAGTCAGCTACAACACTGTCACTGCTAGAAAACATGTGCCATGCCAGTTTGCTTGTTACATGTGATGTGACAGCCAGGTGCACATTTTCAACTTGAAAATGTGCACCTGGCTGTCACATCACATGTAACAAGCAAACTGGCATGGCACATGTTTTCTAGCAGTGCTGTGACAGTGTGTAGCTGTTATCTGTTTTTTACACCTGTGGCCTGCCTGCTGCTAAGCCAGAAGTTCCAGACCAGAACACTGCTCTGCCGGAGGCAACCCAGAACCACAAATCCCAACGGTGACAGTGGTGTGTGGTCTGTGGTGTTGTCACTGTGTTTGTAAATTGTGCTGCTGGCCTGCTGCCATTCTTTCCTTACCTGTTGTTGAGGCCTTGGCTCCTGTCCTGGTCGTGGGTGGTGGTGTTAATGCAGCTCCAGGGCAGGCACTAACTTGACTTGACACTCTGATCTCTGACGACTCCTCCACACTCTGACTCACTGTCTCAGACTCAGACACACTGTCAGTGTCTGTCTGCGGTGTGCGGCGCCGGCGACTTCTCACTTCCCGCTTCTTCCTGTGACAAGGCAGCATGGGGTCCCCGCCGGCCTCTAGCTCCACTCTTGGCCTTAGTCACATGACGGTTCACTTCACAGTCACACGGTCCACCCACCGACTCCACCCCCTCCTGAGCTACGCTGGAGCCTGGATGCCGCTGCGGAGCCGGCTGCCAGCTGAGCAAAGTTAGCAAGGAGTGGGGAGTCGGGGATAGCGGCCGGCAGGCGGCCAGATTGCCATAATGCGGGGTCCGGGCAGTCGGGGACAGTGGCGGGGTGGTGGGCGGCCAGGTTGCGGTAATGCGGCGGCCGCGGCCCTCAGACTCCGCGGAATCGGCCGCGGAGAGGCAAGCAACGGCCGGACACTGTCTTCCATTTTAATATGCCCGCTGTGCCCTATGGTCAGTCCGGCCCTGGTGTGAATGCCTAATGTACCTCTAGCCATCAAATACTACGTTCTTTGCTGTCAGTTAAACCCATGTGAGCTATTTTTTGGGGCCTATACAGGCCGACACAGACTTCTCAAAAAGAAAGCCAAAGGAAAAGCCAAAAGCCTACAGCACCTGGTATTCCCAGGCAGACTCCCATCCAGGTACTACCCAGGCCCGACCCTGCTTAGCTTTCAAGATCAGATGAGATTGAGTGTGTTCAGGGTGATGTGGCCATAGGCAATCACCACTGCCACCCTCGACCCCTTTGAACTTGGCAATGGCAAGATGACACCTCAGGAGAAACAAAAAGAAACCCAACGAATAAAGGAAAGCCAAAAGCCTACAGCACCTGGTATTCCCAGGCGGTCTCCCATCCAGGTACTAACCAGGCCCGACCCTGCTTAGCTTCTGAGATCAGACGAGATTGGGCGTGTTAAGGGTGATGTGGCCGTAAGCAATGACCAGTCCCACCCTCGACCTCTTTGATCTTGGCCATGGCAAGATGGCTCCTCAAGAGAAACAAAAAGAAAGCCAACGAATAAAGGAAAAGCCAAAAGCCTACAGCACCTGATATTCCCAGGCTGTCTCCCTTCCAGGTACTACCCAGGCCCGACCCTGCTTAGCTTTCAAGATCAGATGAGATTGAGCGTGTTCAGGGTGATGTGGCCATAGGCGATCACCACTGCCACCCTCGACCCCTTTGAACTTGGCCATGGCAAGATGGCTCCTCAGGAGAAACAAAAAGAAAGCCAACGAATAAAGGAAAAGCCAAAAGCCTACAGCACCTGGTATACCCTGGCGGTCTCCCATCCAGATACTAACCAGGCCTGACCCTGCTTAGCTTCCTAGATCAGACGAGATCAGACATGTTCAGAGTGATGTGGCCGTAAGCAATCACCACTGCCACCCTCGACCCCTTTGAACTTGGCCATGGCAAGATGGCACCTCAGGAGAAACAAAAAGAAAGCCAACGAATAAAGGAAAAGCCAAAAGCCTACAGCACCTGATATTCCCAGGCGGTCTCCCATCCAGGTACTAACCAGGCCCAACCCTGCTTTGCGTCTGAGATCAGACGAGATAGTGCACATTCAGGGTGATGTGGCCGTAGGCGATCACCACTGCCACCCTCGACCCCTTTGAACTTGGCCATGGCAAGATGGCACCTCAGGAGAAACAAAAAGAAAGCCAACGAATAAAGGAAAAGCCAAAAGCCTACAGCACCTGGTATTTCCCAAGCGGTCTCCCATCCAGGTACTAACCAGGCCTGATGTTGCTTAGCCTCCAAGATCAGACGAGATTGGGCGTGTTCAGGGAAGAACGTAGTGCATTTGATGGCTGGAGGTACATTAGGCATTCACACAGTATACAGAAGTAAGTGTCGGCCTTTATAGGCCCCAAAAAATAGCTCACATGGGTTTAACTGACAGCAAAGAACGTAGTATTTGATGGCTAGAGGTACATTAGGTATTCACACTGTATACAGAAGTAAATGTCGGCATGTATAGGCCCCAAAAATTAGCTCACATGGGTTTACCTGACAGTTAAGAATGTAGTATTTGGTGGCTGAAGGTACATTAGGCATTCACAGGATACAGAAGTAAGTGTCAGCCTGTATAGTCCCCAAAACTTAGCCCACATTGGTTTTACTGACAGCTAAGAACATAGTATTCTGTGGCTGAAGGTACATTAGGCATTCACACAGTATACAGAAGTAAGTGTCGGCCTGTTTAGGCCCCAAAAATTAGCTCACATGGGTTTAACTGACAGCAAAGAACGTAGTATTGGATGGCTAGAGGTACATCAGGCATTCACACAGTATACAGAAGTAATTGTCGGCCTGTATAGGCCCCAAAAATTAGCTCACATGGGTTTAACTGACAGCAAAGAACGTAGTATTGGATGGCTAGAGGTACATCAGGCATTCACACAGTATACAGAAGTAAGTGTCGGCCTCTATAGGCCCCAAAAATTAGCTCACATGGGTTTACCTGACTGCTAAGAATGTAGTATTCTGTGGCTAAAGGTACATTAGGCATTCACAGGATACAGAAATAAGTGTCAATCATAAAAGGCCCCAGAAATTAGCCCACATGGGTTTACCTGACACTTACCTTCAGTCACAGAATACTACTTTCTAAGCTGTCAGTTAAACCCATGTGGGCTAATTTTTGGGGTCTATACAGGCCGACACTTACTTCTGTACCCTGTGAATGCCTAATGTACCTTCAGCCACAGGATACTAAATACATTCATTTTGACAAAAAACATTTCAGACCATTGGAGACCAAGTGCAGTTATCTTGTCTAAAACTGGCTTTTTAAGACTCTAAAAGACAAAAATACAGTCACTTTGACTAAATTTGTTTTTAGACCTTTGGTGACGAAATGCAGTTATTTTGACTAAAAAAGGCTTTTTAGATACTTGGAGACCAAAATTTTGTCATTTTGCCCAATTTTTTTTTTAAGGCCATTGGAGCCCAAATGGCCGGTTTTAGACAACTCTTGTCTAAAACCGGCTTTTAAGGCTCTAAAAGACAAAAATACATTCATTTTGACTAAAAAATTTTTCAGACCTTTGGTGAACAAATGCAGTTATTTTGACTATAAAAGGCTTTTTAGACACTTGGAGACCAAAATAGAGTCAATTTGACCAAAAAAAATGTTCAGGCCATTGGAGCCAAATGTCTAAAATCTTGTCTAAAACCGGCTTTTTAAGACTCTAAAAGACAAAGATATAGTCATTTGGACTAAAAAAAATTTCAGACCTTTGGTGACCAAATGCAGTTATTTTGACTATAAAAGGCTTTTTAGACACTTGGAGACCAAAATAGAGTAATTTTGACCGAAAATTTATTTTCAGGCCATTGGAGCCCAAATGGCCGGTTTTAGACAAATCTTGTCTTAAACTGGCTTTTTAAGGCTCTAAAAGACAAAAATTGGGTCATTTTGACTAAAAAAATTTCAGACCTTTGGTGAGGAAATGCAGTTATTTTGACAAAAAAAAGGCTTTTTAGACACTTGGAGACCAAAATACAGTCATTTTGACCAAAAAAAAATTTCAGGCCATTGGAGAGCAAAATGCAGTTATCTTGTCTAAAACCGGCTTTTTAAGACTCAAAAATACAAAAATAGTCCTTTTGACTAAAAGTTTTTTTTCATTCACAGAATACAGAAGTAAGTGTCGTCTGTAAAATGCAATGCAGGTGAGGAGAAAGACCAGCGCTATGGATAAATTCTCAGAGACTTTATTGCAAAAAAATAGGTTGCAGCCACCAACCAACCCCTAAAACATTAGGGGTCAAGTATCATATGGGGGGGAAGGTAGTTGGAAACGGCGCTACCTTTTATATATAAAGTAAAACCAACAGTGTATCCAGACCGTGGGGTAACTTTTTAAGATATGTGCAAAATAAAGTGCCAGTGCAAAGAACATGTGTCGGCCGTAAAAGGCCCCAAAAATTAGCCCACATGGGTTTACCTAACAGCTAAGAACGTAGTATTTGGTGGCTGAAGGTACATTAGGCATTCACAGGATACAGAAGTAAGTGTCGGCCATAAAAGGCCCCAAAAATTAGCCCACATGGGTTTACCTAACAGCTAAGAACGTAGTATTTGGTGGCTGAAGGTATATTAGGCATTCACAGGGTACAGAAGTAAGTGTCTGTATAGGCCCCAAAAATTAGCCCACATGGGTTTAATTGATAGTTAAGAATGTAGTATTCTGTGGCTGAAGGTACATTAGGCATTCACGGGATACAGAAGTAAGTGTCGGCCGTAAAAGGCCCCAAAAATTAGCCCACATCAGTTTACCTGACAACTAAGAACGTAGTATTTGGACTTCCGGTTCCGGCGCCTCATGTGAGAAGACGCGCGGAATAGCGGCTCCGATCCCAGCGGCATATTAAACCTCTCACACAGCCCATCCGAGCCCGCAAACCTCACGGAGCCCAGGCATCCACCCTCCGGAAGGTACCTCTATGGATAAATTTGTCCTCCACGGCCCGCCGCCGAGCTCCCAAGCCCCCCGGGGTGACACGGCTGACCAGGCCTCATCTGAGGCAAATATGGCGGATGTCTCACAGCATCATGTTCCCCCTAGGGTATACCTGCATTGGTCTTCCCCGAGGCGCAGATAGCCACACTAGCACAAGCAGTTGCCGCCCTGCTATCGCCCACTATTACCGCAGCGGTGGATAAGGCTATAGCGCAGGGCCTCACTCACCTCAAGAAGGAGCTGGGGGAACAGGCAGGCAGACTTGCTGAGCTGGAGCACCGAGTGTCTGATATAGAAGATGAGGTCCAGAACTCTTTTACTCATGACCAGCAGGCCCGGCAAACGCAGAGTTACATTCTAGAGAAGCTGGACGATTTAGAGAATCAGTCCAGGCGCAATAATCTGCAGGTCATAGGTTTGCCTGAATCTTTCAATACGGACTCTCTTCATGATATATGCATGGCCAGGATCCCTGCAGCCCTGGGAATTACTGCACCCTGCACGGTGGAAAGAGCCCATAGACTGGGAGCCCCCTCTAATGAACGCCGCTCTCCTCGCCCTGTCATTGTTCGCTATCTAAACTACATGGACAGAGTTAACATCTTGAAATCTTTCAGAAATTCTAAATCGATCCAACTAGATGGCCACAAAATCCTCATCTTTGCAGACTACTCGCAGGAGGTTTCTAAAGGGAGGAAAGCTTTCCAACCGCTCTGTCAGGCGTTATACCAGAAGGCTATCAAGTTTACTCTGGCGTACCCTGCCACCCTACGCTTCTCAGATGCGGCAGGTGTCCAAAAATCATTTACTCACCCTGAGGAGGCAAGCCATTACCTACAATCCTACCTTCATATCTCGCTGGACCCCACCCGGAGTTCCAGTCACAGCTCCCCAGGACCCAGAGAGCAACGTAGCCCGAGAAAGGATCCTGCTAAAAAGCAACGTTTGACCGGACCTTTTGGTCGCCCGTGATCGGACTTCCTAGGACCCTCCTAAGTTTTCTACTGTGTTCTGCTTCAGCACTGCGTACTCAATCGCTGTGCACTATGCTGATTCCCTGGCTCCATGGGATTCTATGGTTGTGGACACCGCCCTGCTGCTGCCTCTAGATGGCGATAGCTGTTTAATGCTTGAGGCTTTTATTGTTTTTGAAGTTTTAGGCACTTACACAGTGCTTGATGTTTACGCCTCCTAGGTATTAATTCAGGCCTACGGATTTAATTAATTAATGCTGTTTTTCCATTTCTTTTTCTTCTATCCCTAGCTACAGCCTTGCCGTGTGTCTCATGCTCGTCCGGAGTTCTCCTTCTCTTGAAGTATCTTCCACGCTCTCGAGGATGCCACTTACATCCTGTATGGTTAAGCTGGGTGCCAACGGCAAACTATCGGTAACGCTGTCTCTGGGCGATAGCGAGACTTACATGAGGAAAGAAGTGAAGTCGAGACTTCCTCTAACAGGTACCCCTTTATGTGTTTCCCTGGACCCCTGCTGGGTCCTCACCTGGTATTACCCCCTTTGCAGAACGCCTTTTGACCTGATCAAACTCCATGCTGATGTATTATTGAACCGCTGGCAGAGACCCACTGTCCATATTGAAAGATTCAGGCAAACCTATGACCCGCAGATTATTGCGCCTGGACCGATTCTCTAAATCGTCCAGCTTCTCTAGAATGTAACTCTGCGTTTGCCGGGCCTGCTGGTCATGAGTAAAAGAGTTCTGGACCTCATCTTCTATATCAGACACTCGGTGCTCCAGCTCAGCAAGTCTGC
This sequence comes from Pelophylax lessonae, assembly GCF_965119305.1. NCBI lineage: Eukaryota > Metazoa > Chordata > Amphibia > Anura > Ranidae > Pelophylax > Pelophylax lessonae. The sequence goes on from NC_138780.1 coordinate 90,928,734, forward strand.
CTGCCTGTTCCCCCAGCTCCTTCTTGAGGTGAGTGAGGCCCTGCGCTATAGCCTTATCCACCGCTGCGGTAATAGTGGGCGATAGCAGGGCGGCAACTGCTTGTGCTAGTGTGGCTATCTGCGCCTCGGGGAAGACCGATGCAGGTATACCCTGGGGGGGAACATGATGCTGTGAGACGTCCGCCATATTTGCCTCAGATGAGGCCTGGTCAGCCGTGTCGCCCCGGGGGGCTTGGGAGCTCGGCGGCGGGCCGTGGAGGACAAATTTATCCATAGACGTACCTTCCGGAGGGTGGATGCCTGGGCTCCGTGAGGTTTGCGGGCTCGGATGGGCTGTGTGAGAGGTTTAATATGCCGTCGGGATCGGCCTTTTATGGCCGACACTTACTTCTGTATCCTGTGAATGCCTAATGTACCTTCAGCCACCAAATACTACGTTCTTAGCTGTTAGGTAAACCCATGTGGGCTAATTTTTGGGGCCTTTTACGGCCGACACATGTTCTTTGCACTGGCACTTTATTTTGCACATATCTTAAAAGTTACCCCATGGTCTGGATACACTGTTGGTTTTACTTTATATATAAAAGGTAGCGCCGTTTCCAACTACCTCCCCCCCATATGATACTTGACCCCTAATGTTTTAGGGGTTGGTTGGTGGCTGCAACCTAGTTTTATGCAATAAAGTCTCTGAGAATTTATCCATAGCGCTGGTCTTTCTCCTCACCTGCATTGCATTTTACGGCCGACCCTTACTTCTGTATTCTGTGAATGAAAAAAAACTTTTAGTCAAAAGGACTATTTTTGTATTTTAGAGTCTTAAAAAGCCGGTTTTAGACAAGATAACTGCATTTTGCTCTCCAATGGCCTGAAAAATTTTTTGGTCAAAATGACTCTATTTTGGTCTCCAAGTGTCTAAAAAGCCTTTTTTTAGTCAAAATAACTGCGTTTCGTCACCAAAGGTCTGAAATTTTTTTTAGTCAAAATGACCCAATTTTTGTCTTTTAGAGCCTTAACCACTTAAGCCCCGGAAGATTTTACCCCCTTCCTGACCAGGGGGTATTTTGGGATTCGGCACTGCGTGACTTTAACGGGCAATTGCGCGGTCGTGCGACGCTGTATCTAAACGAATTTGGCGTCCCTTTTTTCCCACAAACAGAGATTTCTTTTGGTGGTATTTGATCACCTGTGCGATTTTTTGATCATGCGCTATAAACAAAAAAAGAGCGACAATTTTGCAAAAATAATATTTTTCACATTTTTTTTATATGAAATTCCCCCAAAAAAATGTAAAAATCAAAATTTTTTAACATTTTCAGCCAATTTGTTTTATGCTACCTCTGTTTCGTAAAAAAAATCGCAAAAAGCGTATTTTGATTGGTTTGCACAAAAGTTATCGCATTTACTAACAAAGGGAAAGATTTTTGTTATTTTTGTTGTTTTTTTTTAACGCGTAATGGCGGCGATCTGCGATTTTTTTGCGGTACTGCGACATTGCGGCAGACAGATCGGACCCTTGACTGACATTTTTGACACTTTTGGGGTTACCAGTGACATTTCTACAGTAATAAGTGCTATACATATGCACTGTTACTGTAAAAATACACTGGCAGTGAAGGGGTTAACTTTTTTTGAGAGGGAGGGGTTATGTGTGTCCCTAGGGGCGTGCTTTCTACTGTGATTGGCTGTGGCTTCAGATGTATGAACCGTGATCAACGGTTCGGTTCTACATAGTAGAACCGTATGATCATCCTTCATACACCGGGGAGAATGACAGGCAGCTTGTTTACACAAGCCACCTGACTTTCTCCCTCTCCCCCGCCGATCGCAGAGTGACCGGTGGACATCGGGTCCGCCGGTCACACGCGTGGGGGGGGGTGCGTGACCGCACGGGAGCGGGAGCGCGCCTCCAGGAGGCACACGCTCGCTCCCTAGACCCTCACAAGCTAGTGACGTAGCCCTACGTCACTTTGCCTGTGAGGGGCTGACTGCCGACGTAGATCGGCGTTAGGCAGTAGGCAAGTGGTTAAAAAGCCGGTTTAAGACAAGATTTGGCTAAAACCGGCCATTTGGGCTCCAATGGCCTGAAAAGAAATTTTCGTCAAAATGACTCTATTTTGGTCTCCAAGTGTCTAAAAAGCCTTTTATAGTCAAAATAACTGCATTTGGTCACCAAAGGTCTGAATTTTTTTTTAGTCCAAATGACTATATCTTTGTCTTTTAGAGCCTTAAAAAGCCGGTTTTAGACAAGATTTTAGACATTTGGCTCCAATGGCCTGAACATTTTTTTTGGTCAAATTGACTCTATTTTGGTCTCCAAGTGTCTAAAAAGCCTTTTTTAGTATAAATAACTGCATTTGTTCACCAAAGGTCTGAAAATTTTTTTAGTCAAAATGAATGTATTTTTGTCTTTTAGAGCCTTAAAAGCCGGTTTTAGACAAGAGTTTTCTAAAAAACTTTTGGGCTCCAATGGCCTTCAAAAAAATTTTTGGTCAAAATGACTAAATTTTGGTCTCCAAGTATCTAAAAAGCCTTTTTTAGTCAAAATAACTGCATTTCGTCACCAAAGGTCTAAAAACAAATTTAGTCAAAGTGACTGTATTTTTGTCTTTTAGAGTCTTAAAAAGCCAGTTTTAGACAAGATAACTGCACTTGGTCTCCAATGGTCTGAAATTTTTTTTGTCAAAATGAATGTATTTAGTATTCTGCGGCTGAAGGTACATTAGGCATTCACAGGATACAGAAGTAAGTGTCGGCCATAAAAGTCCCCAAAAATTAGCCTGACAGCTAAGAACGTCGTATTTGGTGGCTGAAGGTACATTAGGCATTCACAGGGTACAGAAGTAAGTGTCGGCCTGTATAGGCCCCAAAAATTAGCCCACATGGGTTTAACTGACAGCTAAGAACGAAGTATTCTGTGGCTGAAGGTAAGTGTCAGGTATACCCATGTGGGCTAATTTCTGGTGCCTTTTATGGCCGACACTTACTTCTGTATCCTGTGAATGCCTAATGTACCTTTAGCCACAGAATGGTATACTGTGTGAATGCCTAATGTACCTCCAGCCATCAAATACTACGTTCTCTGCTGTCAGTTAAACCCATGTGAGCTATTTTTTGGGGCCTATACAGGCCGACACTTACTTCTGTATACTGTGTGAATGCCTAATGTACCTCCAGCCATCATATACACTACGTTCTTCCCTGAACGCGCCCGATCTCGTCTGATCTCGGGAGCTAAGCAGCGTCAGGCCTGGTTAGTACCTGGATGGGAGACCGCCTGGGAATACCAGGTGCTGTAGGCTTTTGGCTTTTCCTTTATTCGTTGGCTTTCTTTTTGTTTCTCCTGAGGAGCCATCTTGCCATGGCCAAGTTCAAAGGGGTCGAGGGTTGCAGTGGCGATCGCCTATGGCCACATCACCCTGAACGCACCCAATCTCGTCTGATCTCGGAAGCTAAGCAGGTTCAGGCCTGGTTAGTACCTGGATGGGAGATTGCCTGGGAATACCACGTGCTGTAGGCTTTTGGCTTTTCCTTTATTCGTTGGCTTTCTTTTTGTTTCTCCTGAGGTGCCATCTTGCCATGGCCAAGTTCAAAGGGGTCAAGGGTGGCAGTGGTGATCGCCTATGGCCACATCACCCTGAACGAGCCCGATCTCGTCTGATCTTGGAAGCTCCCATCCAGGTACTAACCAGGCCCGACCCTGCTTAGCTTCCGAGATCAGACGAGTTGGGGCGCGTTCAGGGTGATGTGGCCGTAGGCGATCACAACTGCAACCCTCAACCCCTTTGAATTTGGCCATGGCAAGATGGCACCTCAGAAGAAACAAAAAGAAAGCCAACGAATAAAGGAAAAGCAAAAAGCCTACAGCACCTGGTTTTCCAAGGCGGTCTCCCATCCAGGTACTAACCAGGCCCGACCCTGCTTAGCTTCTGAGATCAGACACATTCAGGGTGATGTGGTCGTAGGCTATCACTACTGCCACCCTTGACCCCTTTGAACTTGGCAATAGCAAGATGGCACCTCAGGAGAAACAAAAATAAAGCCAACGAATAAAGTAAAAGCCAAAATCCTACAGCCCCTGGTAATCCCAGGCGGTCTCCCATCCAGAAGTAAGTGTTGGCCTGTATAGGCCCCAAAAATTAGCCCACATGGGTTTAACTGACAGCTAAGAACGAAGTATTCTGTGGCTGAAGGTAAGTGTCAGGTATACCCATGTGGGCTAATTTCTGGTGCCTTTTATGGCCGACACTTACTTCTGTATCCTGTGAATGCCTAATGTACCTTTAGCCACAGAATGGTATACTGTGTGAATGCCTAATGTACCTCCAGCCATCAAATACTACGTTCTCTGCTGTCAGTTAAACCCATGTGAGCAAATTTTTGGGGCCTATACAGGCCGACACTTACTTCTGTATACTGTGTGAATGCCTGATTTACCTCTAGCCATCCAATAATACGTTCTTTGCTGTCAGTTAAACCCATGTGAGCTAATTTTTGGGGCCTAAACAGGCTGACACTTACTTCTGTATACTGGAAATGCCTAATGTACCTCCAGCCATCAAATACACTAGGGTCTTTGCTGTCAGTTAAACCCATGTGAGCTCATTTTTGGGGCCTATACAGGCCGACACTTCTGTATACTGAGAATGCCTAATGTACCTTCAGCCATATAATACAGTACGTTCTTTGCTGTCAGTTAAACCCATGTGAGCTAATTTTGGGGCCTATACAGGCTGACACTTACTTCTGTATCCTGTGAATGCCTAATGTACCTTCAGTCACCAAATACTACATTCTTAACTGTCAGGTAAACCCATGTGAGCTAATTTTTGGGGCCTATACATTCTGACACTTACTTCTGTATACTGTGTGAATGCGGAATGTCTAATGTACCTTCAGCCACAGAATACTACGTTCTTAGCTGTCAGTAAAACCCATGTGGGCTAATTTTTGGGGACTATACAGGCCGACAGATACTTCTGTATCCTGTGAATGCCTAATGTACCTTCAGCCACCAAATACTACATTCTTAACTGTCAGGTAAACCCATGTGAGCTAATTTTTGGGGCCTATACATACCGACACTTACTTCTGTATACTGTGTGAATGCCGAATGTACCTCTAGCCTTCAAATGCTATGTTCTTTGCTGTCAGTTAAACCCATGTGAGCTATTTTTTGGGGCCTATACAGGCCGACACTTACTGCTGTATACTGTGTGAATGCCTAATGTACCTCCAGCCACCAAATACTACGTTCTTAGTTATCAGGTAAACTGATGTGGGCTAATTTTTGGGGCCTTTTACGGCCGACACTTACTTCTGTATCCCGTGAATGCCTAATGTACCTTCAGCCACAGAATACTACATTCTTAACTATCAATTAAACCCATGTGGGCTAATTTTTGGGGCCTATACAGACACTTACTTCTGTACCCTGTGAATGCCTAATATACCTTCAGCCACCAAATACTACGTTCTTAGCTGTTAGGTAAACCCATGTGGGCTAATTTTTAGGGCCTTTTATGGCCGACACTTACTTCTGTATCCTGTGAATGCCTAATGTACCTTCAGCCACCAAATACTACGTTCTTAGCTGTTAGGTAAACCCATGTGGGCTAATTTTTGGGGCCTTTTACGGCCGACACATATTCTTTGCACTAGCACTTTATTTTGCACATATCTTAAAAGTTACCCCACGGTCTGGATACACTGTTGGTTTCACTTTATATATAAAAGGTAGCGCCGTTTCCAACTACCTCCCCCCCCATATGATACTTGACCCCTAATGTTTTAGGGGTTGGTTGGTGGCTGCAACCTATTTTTATGCAATAAAGTCTCTGAGAATTTATCCATAGCGCTGGTCTTTCTCCTCACCTGCATTGCATTTTACGGCCGACACTTACTTCTGTATTCTGTGAATGAAAAAAAACTTTTAGTCAAAAGGACTATTTTTGTAATTTAGAGTCTTAAAAAGCCGGTTTTAGACAAGATAACTGCATTTTGCTCTCCAATGGCCTGAAAATTTTTTTGGTCAAAATGACTCTTTGGTAACCGATTGCCTGAAAAAATGTTTTTGGTCAAAATGACTCTATTTTGGTCTCCAAGTGTCTAAAAGCCCTTTTTAGTCAAAATAACTACGTTTGGTCACCAAAGGTCTGAAAAAAAATGTAGTCAAAATGATTGTATTTTTGTCTATTAGAGTCTTAAAAAGCCGGTTTTGGACATGATAATTGCATTTGGTAACCAATCGCCTGAAACATTTGTTTGGGTCAAAATGACTCTATTTTGGTCTCCAAGTGTCTAAAAAGCCTTTCTTAGTCAAAATAACTGCATTTGGTCACCAAAGGTCTGAAAACCTTTTTTAGCCAAAATTACTGTATTTTTGTCTTTTAGAGTCTTAAAAAGCTTGTTTTAGACAAGATAATTGCATTTCGTTACCAGTGATCTGAAAACATTGTTTTGGTCAAAATGACTCTATTTTGGTCTCCAATTGTCTAAACAGCCCTTTTTAGTCAATATAACTGCATTTGGTCACCAAAGGTCTGAAAAAAATTTAGTCAAAATGATTGTATTTTTGTCTATTAGAGTCTTAAAAAGCCGGTTTTGGACAAGATAATTGCATTTGGTAACCAATTGCCTGAAACATTTGTTTGGGTCAAAATGACTCTATTTTGGTCTCCATGTGTCTAAAAAGCCCTTTTTAGTCAAAATAACTGCCTTTGGTCACCAAAGGTCTGAAAAATGTTTTTGTGAAAATGATTGTATTTTCGTCTATTAGAGTCTTAAAAAGCCGGTTTTGGACAAGATAAATGCATTTGGTAACCAATCGCCTGAAACATTTGTTTGGGTCAAAATGGCTCTATTTTGGTCTCCAAGTGTCTAGAAAGCCTTTTTTAGTCATAATAACTGCATTTGGTCACCAAAGGTCTGAAAAACTTTTTAGCCATAATGACTGTATTTTTGTCTTTTAGAGTCTTAAAAAGCCGGTTTTAGACAAGATAATTGCATTTCGTTACCAGTGATCTGAAAACATTTTTTTGGACAAAATGACTCTATTTTGGTCTCCAAGTGTCTAAAAAGCCCTTTTTAGTCAAAATAACTGCATTTGGTCACCAAAGGTCTGAAATAAAAATTTAGTCAAAATGACTGTATTTTCGTCTATTAGAGTCTTAAAAAGCCGGATTTGGACAAGATAATTGCATTTGGTAACCAACCACCTGAAACATTTGTTTGGGTCTCCAATTGTCTAAAAAGCATTTTTTTTGCATTTGATCACCAAAGGTCTGAAATTTTTTTTAATATTTATTGAGTATAAACAGTACACTGAATAAATAACATGAACTGTAGACATAATCAGTTACAGAACCAGTGTTCGGAAAAATATAAATATATAAAGGATATAACAGCAACAGTACAGGAAAACATCATCCATAAACCATCGCATTCAGGTGAAAATTACAGCCAAGTAAACAAACCTGAGCATGTGCCCATGTGCATAAGAGAAGGATAAATAAAAACATACAGTTATTCCCTCCCAATAGTAATAGGACCATGAACATCTAGCAATATAGCACACACCTCCGTAAAGTAGTAAAAACCCACCTGAAGTACTAAGTGCAAAGGAGAAGGGAAGGGAAAAAAGGAAAACAGTGGCAGAAAACTTAAAGGGAGGGGGGAGGGGGGAAAGGAAGGGAAAGGATGGGAGGACTCTGCACGCTAGACCTTCTCAAGAAATGCTACCCTATCCAATGAGCAGCCGATCCATAACCAACTGGGGGGAGCCAAGGCCGGGTCATCCAACCAAGGCTGCCATAACGAAGCAAATTTCTTGTGAGCATTTCGATGCTGGTATGTCAGCTTTTCCCTGATTAAAGAGGCATTGACCTGTGTTATCCACTGGCCCCTGCTCGGCACCCTGGAGGCGATCCAAAATCTAGCAATTAATTTGCAAGCAATATACAACAATCGCAACACGGCAACGTGAGCATTTGGGTGTGCACCTCCAGAGCACCAAGCAGACAGACCACAGGATCCCTTAGTAGCTGAAAATTATACACTTTAGAGATCGTGTCAATTACCTTCCCCCAGTAGCGAAACAGCTTGGGACATCTCCACATCATGTGTATAAGTGTACCCACATCATGTGTATAAGTTGCGATTATGCCAAATCGGAGTCTGAGGAAGGTAACCCGTGATCTGCAACATCCCCTTGACACAGCGCCACACCATGCGAATCAAGGCGAGTGTGGGTAACCGATTCCCCATATTGGAGAACCCCGCTTCAAGGTGTACAAGGACAGGGTGAGGCGAGTCAGGAGGGACCAATAAGGACCCAATAGGATCGAATGGATCCAAAAGACCCCAGCCCCCCATATGCTGAACCTGGAAGGCTAGAAAATATACTCTGGGGTTGGGGACTGCCAAGCCACCACTATCCTTGCCTATCTGAAGGGTAGCCAATTTAATCCTAGCCACTTTTTTGCACCAGATCAGTTCTCGGAACTGGGAGTCAATCCTATAGAACCATTTACTGGGTATCCAGATTGGGGAGTTGTGCAAGACATAAAGAAGTTGAGGAGCCCACACCATCTTAATTAGATTGACTCGCCCAGCCACCGACAAGGGAACTTTGCAGCAGAGGTACGAGGTTCAGTGTGATATACTGGGTAGGATCAGGAAACACCTGGATCCCCAAATATTTGAAGGAGTCAACCACTCGCACTGTGGATGCACAGTCCGGAAAAGGGCTGAGCTTTGGGATCAAGGGGCATTAAAACTGATTTATCCCAATTTATGGTAAATCCTGACAGGGACCCAAAAAAGTCAATAAGGGACATTACCGCCCGCAAGGATTCCCCGGTATCACCTAGGTAGAGCAGTGTGTCATCCGCATAGAGTGAGATAATGTCTGCATGGGAGCCCCTTCTGAACCCCACTATGTCAGGGGAGGACCGTATCCGCGCCGCTAAGGTCTCCAGTGCCATGGCAAACAGCAATGGAGATAGCGGGCAGCCCTGTCTAGTCCCCCTGTGCAAACAGAAGGGTCCAGAAAGCTCCCCGTTCACCCTCAGTCTGGCCGTGGGGGCAGCGTACAGTACCCGCACCCAGTTCAGAAAGTTCTCTCCCACACCAAAGCGCTTGAGAACTTCCCATAGGTACACCCATTCAACACTATTGAATGCCTTAGCGGCATCTAGCGAAAAGACTGCCCGGTTCCCAGGGTTGTCTACTGGGATCTGAAGGTTCAGAAATAGTCGGCGGAGATTAAGTGCCGTCGATCTGGTCAGGATAAACCCCGATTGATCCCTATGGACAACCCCTTGGACAACAAAGGACAGCCTAGTGGCCAGTATCTTAGCTAGAATTTTAACATCCTTTGTGAGTAGAGATATGGGCCTTTAGGAATCCGCCAAAAGCGGATCCTTGCCGGGCTTCAGCAGGAAAGCAACTATAGCTTCGGACATAGAGGCAGGAAGGCGGCTGTTAGGGATACAAGTGGTAGCCTGATGGCAGAGGAAGGCCCCACGTGTGCCAGAGGGCGGTGCTTAGACGGGAACCCCCAAGGTAAGTGACACAGGCTAACCTGAGGTGCGGAATCTAAGTATCCACCGGTTTTCACCAGAGCCTCTAGTGGTGAGGATGGATTTTGCTGCATGTGGATACCAGGTCGCAGTCCTCAGGGTCACCCCACCAAGGGAGAAGCCAGTCAAGACCTGAAGGCAGATAAGCAGACAAGGGAGATCCGAGAGAATGGTCAAACAAGCCAGGGGTCAGGACGGGCAGCAGGTCAACAAGGTCAGGAACAAGCCAAAGGTCAAAACTTCTGAGCTGTTTAAATAAGGCAGCCTCTTTGCCAATTACTGCTTTGCAAAGGCGCCATGTCATCCTCCAGGGAGCTGACCCTGCCTTCCACTGCCACTGTCCTCTCCCTCAATTTCTGCATATCATGCCTCATGAACGATATCTCAGACTTGACCCCCTTTAACTCCGCTGTCAGGGCCGTAATTGAGGTGGTACAGGTGGTAACCGCAGCCATAATGTCCTGCAACGTGGGTTCTGTGTCCGGGATAGGAGATGATTGCCTCGGGGCCTGGTCTGCATCTGCTGCAATCAGCAATCTGGCGGGAGAGATCCCCTAAGGGAACAGTGTCATCCGTGTCTGAATGCGACCCCGGTGAGCCGGATCGATGGTCCTCAGATAGAGTTTGGGGGTCCCGGGCAGAAGGCTTAGCAAAAAGCTTTTGAGCAGCCTCCAGATATGTGGCCTTCTGTGCTGCGCGCTGCTCTTGGATCGGGCCGGCCTGTGCGGATTCCCTTCTTAGACATCACGGAGAGAAGATGGAGGACTCACCGGGTGATCACCGCACTCCAGGGAACACAGGGCACCGACTGACGGTAGAAATCGGAGCAGGATAAGGAGTTACACAGGATAACTACCAGGATCAACAGTGGAGCTCACAGCATGCACATCCGCTCACACCCGCAGCTCAGCCACGCCCCCCTGAAAAAAATTTAGTCAAAATGACTGTATTTTTGTCTTTTAGAGTCTTAAAAGGCTTGTAGGCTTTTTAGACACTTGAACACCAAAATAGAGTCATTTTGACCAAAAAATTTTTTTCAGGCTATTGGTTACCACAAGCAGTTATCTTGTTTAAAAAGCGACTGTTTAAGACTCTAAAAGACGAAAAGACGAAAATTTTGACAGAAAAAAAAAGTCAGACCTTTGGTGACCAAATGCAGTTATTCTGACTAAAAAAGGCTTTTTTGACACTTGGAGACCAAAACAGAGTCATTTTGATTAAAAAAATATTTTTCAGGCCATTGGAGACCAAATGCAATTATCTTGTCTAAAACAAGCGTTTTCAGACTCTAAAAGACAAAAATACAGTCATTTTGACTAAATTATTTTTCAGACCTTTGGTTATCAAATGCAGTTATATTGACTAAAAAGGCTTTTTAGACACTTGAAAACCAAAATAGAGTCATTTTGACCAAAAAGATTTTTCAGGCCATTGGTTACGAAATGCAATTATCTTGTCTAAAACCGGCTTTTTAAGACTCTAAAAGGCGAAAATACAGTCATTTTGACTAAAAACAATTTTCAGACCTTTGGTGACCAAATGCAGTAATTTTGACGAATAAAGGCTTTTTAGACACTTGGAGACCAAATTAGAGTCATTTTGACCAAAAAATTTTTTCAGGCCATTGGAGACCAAATGCAGTTATCTTGTCTAAAACAAGCGTTTTAAGACTCTAAAAGACGAAAATAGTCATTTTGACCAAAAACATTTTTTCAGGCTATTGGTAACCACATGCAGTTATCTTGAAAGCCAACGAATAAAGGAAAAGCCAAAAGCCTACAGCACCTGGTATTCCCAGCTGGTCTCCCATCCAGGTACTAACCAGGCCCGACCCTGCTTAGCTTCCAAGATAAGACAGGATCGGGCGCGTTCAGGGTGATGTGGCCGTAGGCGATCACCACTGCCACCCTCGACCCCTTTGAACTTGGCCATGGCAAGATGGCACCTCAGGAGAAACAAAAAACAAAAAAAAAGCCAACGAATAAAGGAAAAGCCAAAACCCTTACAGCACCCGGTATTCCCAGGTGGTCTCCCATCCAGGTACTAACCCGTAGGGATGATCGAACGGTTCGGGTCGACCATCGGTTTGACCCGAACATTGGGTGTTCGAAATTCGGCCGAATTCCGAACTTTTTGCGGTAAAAGTTCGGAATTCGGCCACCAGAACCGCCCAAAATGCACTGGTACAGGAACTGGGCTTTAAAAGCCCGTGATTGGCCCAGAAACATCAGCAAAAGCCAATGAGGGGGCAGGAGTCTTCTGGGAACGTGATTGGAGTGACTACGGAGACCAGGCTCCAATCAGAAGTGAATACGCCCCACAGTATATAAGATAGCCCCGCCTAACCCCTAGCACAGTGATACAGAGTCTGTTGAAGAGAGTGGAAGCATTTCTCTTACTCCTGCTTTGCTACACTATGTTTTCTGCATAGGCGAGTGCTTCTAAAGCTCCATATAGCAGAATTGCATTCAGCTTACAGCCAGTCAGTGTAGTTAGAAATACAGCGATTGTGCTGGTTTTTTGAGTTAGAAAAAAAAATAAAAATTAAAGGGACAGTGTCAGTCTTCTGCTGTATGGAGCTGTTCTTTTAGTGTGAGGAAAGGGATATCTAGTGTAGTTAGGGAACTTTGTACCACAGTAGTTAGAAGTAATAATCTAGTTTCTGTAGGGAAAGTGAAAGTGAAAGTGTGAGGGTTCTGTGTAGTGAGCACGTTCCACAGTGCTGATATATCTACAGCAGGTATACGTGTTTGCTAGTCAGCAAAATACATTGCCTAGAGTGACAACATAACGCCTGTTCTTGAAAGCGTTAGGTCCACTGTGCAAAAGGCTTTGCAACTGTGCGTGACACGCATCTGCTGTGCTGTATTCAGCGACAACTGTGGGTCGCATAGCAGTGTGCGTTTTTCACTGCACAGAGTTGCCAACGCCTGAGTGACAAATATGCCAGGTAGACCAAGAAAAGACATACGTGGCCCTGCTGCAGAAAGGGGCACAGCTTCTAGGGTGTCTAGAGGCAGGGGTGGACGTGGTGGTCAGTCCTCAGCCAGGCCACCATTTGCATTGTTCTCCAGCAGTGGCCAAGCTATACGTCCACAGTACGTACAGGAGGTGGTGGACTATATTACCAAACCCTCATCGTCGGCATCATCTGCAACTACAGTGACCCAGGCAGAGAAAAGTGGTCAGTCTTCTGCAGTTGGCAGAACAAATAGAGATGAGTCCATGTCCACCTCATGTCTCCCTTAGACCCAACTTCAGACATGGCAGAGGAGTCAGCTGAGCTGTTTGACCACGGTGTCGGCCATCTACTCCAGCCTGATGCTCAGTACTTTATGGAGTCTGATGTTGGGTCTGAGGTTGAGGAGGAGGCAGAGCAAGCAAGAGGGGAGAGCAGACGGGCCACTATACACACCTCTTCTGAGACATCCCATGCAGACCGAACAGTTGCAATCTGCAAGATTTGTCAGAAGGGTATAAAACGTGGCAAAAATGTCAACCACCTGGGTACAAGCTGCCTAAACAGACATTTGACAACCCAAAACTTGGCCTGTTGGCATGAGCATTTGAAGAACCCACAAAAGGGCCAAAGATCTGTCAGTCGGCCTCCTAGTCCTCCTCGCACTGCTCCTCGTGCTCCACCTGCACATCAGTCTATTCCTGGCCCTGCTATAGTCACTCGTCACCTGTTGGCACAGCCTCCATTGACAGGGATGATGATATAGCAGGCAGTGTCGCATCTACCTCCAGCACACCACCAGCTGTAACATCTAGACGCCAAATTTCGATTCCACACATGCTGGAACGATACTCCCGCCACCCACATACCCAGCATCTAAACAGTAGTTTGGCAAAACTACTGGCTCTGCAACTGTTACCATTTAACCTGGTAGAGTCTGCTCCCTTCCGTGACTTTGCAAAATGTGCAGTTCCACAGTGGCAGGTGCCAAGTCGGCATTACTTTGCCCGTAAGGCCCTGCCATCCCTATACCAACATGTGGAAGGCAATGTAGTGTCGTCCCTGGCCACATCAGTCAGCTGTAAGATACACCTGATGGCTGACACTTGGTCAAGCAAACATGGGCAGGGACGGTACATTTCTGTCACTGCTCATTGGGTGACACTGCTTGCCAGCGGAAGGGATTGTAGCCAGAGCTCGGTGCTGCAGCCAGGTTGCCCCCACATGTCTGCAAACAGCTGGTGGTGTCGCTGATCCGGGTAGATCGATCACTTCTACCCCCTTCTGCTCCTCCTCCTACTCATCCTCCTCCATGCCCTCCTCTGCAGAATGGTCCTTTGAATATGATGAGGTACTACGTAAGCGTTCAAAGGGCTATTCTATGTCTCAGGCCAAAAGGTGTCACGCAGTGCTGCAGCTTGTGTGTCTAGGGGACAGGCAGCATTCTGCCCCTGAGATTCTTGGGGCTCTGCAGGCACAGGCCCAGAGGTGGTTGACACCACGCCAGCTGCAGCCAGGGGTGGTGGTTACCGATAATGGGTCAAACCTCCTGGCCGCCCTTCGTCAGGGAAGTTGACCCATGTGCTATGCCTGGCGCATGTCCTGAATCTCGTGGTACAGCGGTTTTTGAACTCATACCCGGGAATGCAGGATGTGCTAAGGATGGCAAGAAGGGTGTGCAATCACTTCAGGCGGTCGTACAGTGCTACTGCACGTTTGGCCGAAGTGCAGCACGAGTTTCACCTGCAGGTACACCGCCTTGTCTGTGACATGCCCACCCGCTGGAACTCCACCTTGGCTATGCTGCAGCGCCTGTACATGCAGCCGAGGGCCCTCAATGAATATCTATGCGAGTACAGCACCAGCACTGGCTCAGCGCGCCTGGGCTTCTTTTCACCACGGCAGTGGCTTTTGATTTAGGATGCATGTGCTGTCCTCTCGGCATTTGAGGAGTCCACAAGGATGGTCAGCCGGGACAGCGCATGCATCAGTGACACCCTACCGGTACTGTTTTTGTTGGAGCACACTCTGCTCATTATGGACATTATGGACTCATTATGGACAGGGCACTGGAGGCAGAGCAGCAGGAGGAAGAGGAGGACTTCCTTGCCTCTCAAGGCCCCCTTTATCCTGAGAATCCTGACCCCATTATGCCTAGCTCCCAGAGGCCCAAGCAGGATACAGGGGTGGAAGAGGAGGAGGACGATTCTTTGGGAACTTTTGCAGGCTTTGAGGAGGAGGAGGAGGAGGAAGACATGCGGCAATCTGCAAGGCCTAGTTTGACTCCCTCGATGGTGGAGATGGATTTTGCTGCGTGTTAGTACCAGGTCGCGGTCCTCAGGATCGCCCCACCAGGAGGTGAGCAAGCCAGGGTCCAGTAGCAGATACAGCAGGTCAGGATCAAGCAGAAGCGTAGTCTAGGAATAGCCAAAGGTCGGTAACAAGTAGTTGCAGGTTGGGATTAGGCAAAAGCATAGTCGAGGAATAAGCCAAGTGTCGATAATGGATGGTAGCAAAGATACAGATGGCAGCAGGAGAGACAAGCGAGATATCGGCTGTTGAAGGCACAATATTCTGCCAACCAGGAAGTGCAAAGACATGGCTTAAAACATGAAGTTCATGGGAGGAGCAAAGGGTTCAAAGTTCAAGGCAATAAAGATTCACAGCAGGGTCATTCAAGGATTTGTCCAAGAAGCTGTCCAGCATTCCAGGTGGCTCAGCAAGTAGAGTCATTGGCAGACACAATAGAGGTCCCAGGTTCAAGTCTGGGCCCTGACATTGTGAAAATACACCTGTTAATTATATGCACATTTAAAGAGACAGCACCTTTTAAAAAAAAAACTCTAATCTTGTTCCCAGTGCACTGCATTATGTCCCCATCATACACATTGGCTGTGCAGTTGATTAGGAGCAAAAGAAAGGCACGGTTGAGCAAAAAAGTCATTTTTGAAGGTTTGGCATGCTATAATTCTGGTTCTGGACATGCTACAGAGCTGAAACGTCACAGGTACACCTTTTAGACCCCACAGACACAAAATCCAAAGAAATCTTTCTTTTTTCCCAATAATTCTTTCAATAATTGTCTCTCTATCAAAAACGACAATTTTTAAGAACTTTTTTTGGGTGATTAATAGTCCCTGGGGCATGACCCAGAAACCTAGGCACTTTTTAGGGGCATTTATTGGGTTTTAGGGCTTCAAAATTGTGTTTTTTAATTACCGAAGTTCGGGTCCCATTGATTTCAATGGGGTTCTGGAATCTGAACCAAACTTTCGGGAAATTCGGGTCTTCTGGTCGAACCAAACTTTTCAAAAGTTTGATCATCCCTACTAACCAGGCCTGACCCTGCTTATCTTCAGAGATCAGATGAGATCAGGCATGTTCAGGGTGATGTGGCCTTGAGGCGATTATCACTGCCACCCTCGACACCTTTGAACTTGCCCATGGCAAGATGGCACCTCAGGAGAAACAAAAAGAAAGCCAACGAATAAAGGAAAAGCCAAAAGCCTACAGCACCAAGCGGTCTCCCATCCAGGTACTAACCAGGCCAGATCCTGCTTAGCTTCCAAAATCAGACGAGATCGGGCATGTTCAGGGTGATGTGGCCATAGGCGATTGTCACTGCCACCCTCGACCCCTTTGAAACATTCGTTTGGGTCAAAATGACTCTATTTTGGTCTCCAATTGTCTAAAAAGCCTTTTTTAGTCAAAAAACCTGCATTTGGTCACCAAAGGTCTGAAAACCTTTTTTTAGCCAAAATGACTGTATTTTTGTCTTTTAGAGTCTCAAAAAACCGCTTTTAGACAAGATAACTGCATTTGGTAACCAATGGCCTGAAAAAATGTTTTTGGACAAAATGACTCTATTTTGGTCTCCAAGTGTCTAAAAAGCTTAACTGTCAATTAAACCCATGTGGGCTAATTTTTGGGGCCTTTTACGGCCGACACATGTTCTTTGCACTGGCACTTTATTTTGCACATATCTTAAAAGTTACCCCATGGTCTGGATACACTGTTGGTTTTACTTTATATATAAAAGGTAGCGCCGTTTCCAACTACCTCCCCCCATAATGTTTTAGGGGTTGGTTGGTGGCTGCAACCTATTTTTATGCAATAAAGTCTCTGAGAATTTATTCATAGCGCTGGTCTTTCTCCTCACCTGCATTGCATTTTACGGCCAACACTTACTTCTGTATTCTGTGAATGAAAAAAAACTTTTAGTCAAAAGGACTATTTTTGTATTTTAGAGTCTTAAAAAGCCGGTTTTAGACAAGATAACTGCATTTTGCTCTCCAATGGCCTGAAAATTTTTTTTGGTCAAAATGACTCTATTTTGGTCTCCAAGTGTTTAAAAAGCCTTTTTTTATTCAAAATAACTGCATTTCGTCACCAAAGGTCTGAAATTTTTTTAGTCAAAATGACCCAATTTTTGTCTTTTAGAGCCTTAAAAAGCCGGTTTAAGACAAGATTTGTCTAAAACCGGCCATTTGGGCTCCAATGGCCTGAAAATAAATTTTCGGTCAAAATGACTCTATTTTGGTCTCCAAGTGTCTAAAAAGCCTTTTATAGTCAAAATAACTGCATTTGGTCTGTCTGCTTGGTGCTCTGGAGGTGGACACTCTGACCCCAAATGCTCACGTTGCCGTGTTGCGATTGTTGTATATTGCTCGCAAATTAATTGCTAGATTTTGGATCGCCTCCAGGGTGCCGAGCAGGGGCCAGTGGATAACACAGGTCAATGCCTCTTTAATCAGGAAAAAGCTGACATACCAGCATCAAAATGCTCACAAAAAAATTTGCCTCGTTATGGCAACCTTGGTGGGATGACCTGGCCTTGGCTCCCCCCAGTTGGTTATGGATCGGCTGCTCATTGGATAGGGTAGCATTTCTTAAGAAGGTCTAGCGTGCAGAGTCCTCCCATCCTTTCCCTTCCTTTCCCCACTCCCCCCCTCCCTTTAAGTTTTCTGCCACTGTTTTCCTTTTTTCCCTTCCCTTCTCCTTTGCACTTAGTACTTCAGGTGGGTTTTTGCTACTTTACGGAGGTGTGTGCTAGATGTTCATGGTCCTATTACTATTGGGAGGGAATAACTGAATGTTTTTATTTATCCTTCTCTTATGCACATGGGCACATGCTCAGGTTTGTTTACTTGGCTGTAATTTTCACCTGAATGCAATGGTTTATGGATGACGTTTTCCTGTACTGTTGCTGTTATATCCTTTATATATTTTATATATTTTATATATTTTTATATTTTTCCGAACACTGGTTCTGTAACTGATTATGTCTAGCGTTCATGTTATTTATTCAATGTACTGTTTATACTAAATAAATATTTAAAAAATTTTCAGACCTTTGGTGATCAAATGCAAAAAAAATGCTTTTTAGACACTTGGAGACCAAAATAGAGTCATTTTGACCCAAACAAATGTTTCAGGCGGTTGGTTACCAAATGCAATTATCTTGTCCAAAACCGGCTTTTTAAGACTCTAATAGACGAAAATACAGTCATTTTGACTAAATTTTTATTTCAGACCTTTGGTGACCAAATGCAGTTATTTTGACTAAAAAGGGCTTTTTAGACACTTGGAGACCAAAATAGAGTCATTTTGACCAAAAAAATGTTTTCAGATCACTGGTAACGAAATGCAATTATCTTGTCTAAAACCGGCTTTTTAAGACTCTAAAAGACAAAAATAAGAAACAGGTGTAGGTTCAGCAAGTCCACAGTTCCACAGTGAAAGACAATTAGATACAAAACTCCTTCACCACATAGGGGAATGGAGATATACATACAAACAATATAAAACCATATGTGTGACTAATACAAAGATATAATGCAATAGCTGAAAAAATAGGATCCAATAAATAAATGAGTCATACATGAGTGAATAAAAAACCCCATCGTTGAATGCTTTAAACTCTGGTGGCAAGGACATAATAAATAAGAAACAAATATATGTAAAAAGTGGTCGTTCAATGTATGGAAAGGATCTCTCAGATGTAGTCAGTGGCTATATAAAAAATCATATGTATGAAAAAGATAATTTATTGAAGCAACGTACCAGATCTTACACTGATATTAATCTAAAATAGGCTTTTTAGACACTTGGAGACCAAAAATAGAGTCATTTTGACCAAAAACATGTTTTCAGGCCATTGGTTACCTAATGCAGTTATCGTGTCTAAAAGCGGCGTTTTGAGACTCTAAAAGACAAAAATACAGTCATTTTGGCTAAAAAAAGTTTTTCAGACCTTTGGTGACCAAATGCAGTTATTTTGACTAAAAAAGGCTTTTTAGACACTTTGAGACCAAAATAGTCATTTTGACCCAAACAAATGTTTCAGGCGATTGGTTACCAAATGCAATTATCTTGTCCAAAACTTGCTTTTTAAAACTCTAAAAGACGAAAATGCAGTCATTTTGACTAAATTGTTTTTTACAGACCATTGGTGACCAAATAGAGGTATATTGACTAAAAAATTGCTTTTAAGACACTTGGAGACCAAAATAGAGTCATTTTGACCAAAAACATTTTTTCAGGCCATTGGTTACCAATTGCAGTTATCTTGTCTAAATGTGGAGTTTTGAGACTCTAAAAGACAAAAATACAGTCATTTTGGCTAAAAGAGTTTTTCAGACCTTTGGTGACCAAAATGCAGTTATTTTGACTAAAAAGGGCTTTTTAGACTCTAAATGCGGTGTTTTGAGACTCTAAAAGACAAAAATACAGGCATCTTGGCTAAAAAAAGTTTTTCAGACCTTTGGTTACCAAATGCAGTTATTTTGACTAAAAAAGGCTTTTTAGACACTTGGAGACCAAAATATAGTCATTTTGACCAAAAACATTTTTCAGGCCTTTTGTTACGAAATGCAATTATCTTGTCTAAAACCGGCGTTTTAAGACTCTAAAAGACAAAAATACAGTCATTTTGGCTAAAAAAGTTTTTCAGACCTTTGGTGACCAAATGCAGTTATTTTGACTAAAAAAGGCTTTTTAGACACTTGGAGACCAAAATATAGTCATTTTAACCAAAAACATTTTTCTGGCCTTTTGTTACGAAATGCAATTATCTAGTCTAAAACCGGCGTTTTAAGACTCGAAAAGACAAAAATACAGTAATTTTAGCTAAAAAAGTATTTCAGACCTTTGGTGACCAAATGCAGTTATTTTGACTAAAACAGGCTTTGAAGACCTAAATAGAGTCATTTTGACCAAAGACATTTTTTTAGGCCACTGGTTACGAAATGCGCAGTTATCTTGTCTAAAAGCGGATTTTTAAGACTCTAAAAGACAAAAATACAGTCATTTTGGCTAAAAAAGTTTTTCAGACCTTTGGTGACCAAATGCAGTTATTTTGACTAAAAAAGGCTTTTTAGACACTTGAAGACCAGAATCGAGGCATTCTGACCCAAAAAAATGTTTCAGACCATTGGTTACCAAATGCAATTATCTTGTCTGAAAGCGGCTTTTTAAGACTATAAAAGAAAACCCTTTTTAGCCAAAATTACTGTATTTTTGTCTTTTAGAGTCTTAAAACGCCGCTTTTAGACAATATAACTGCATTTGGTAACCAATGGCCTGAAAAAATGTTTTTGGTCAAAATGACTCTATTTTGGTCATACACTTAAAGACCAGAATCGAGTCATTCTGACCCAAAAAAATGTTTCAGGCCATTGGTTACCAAATGCAATTATCTTGTCCGAAAGCGGCTTTTTAAGACTATAAAAGAAAACCCTTTTTAGCCAAAATTACTGTATTTTTGTCTTTAAGAGTCTTAAACGCCGCTTTTAGACAAGATAACTGCATTTGGTAACCAATGGCCTGAAGAAATGTTTTTGGTCAAAAATAACTCTATTTTGGTCTTCCAAGTGTCTAAAAAGCCTTTTTTTAGTCAAAATAACTGTATTTGGTCACCAAAGGTCTGAAAACCTTTTTTAGCCAAAATTACTGTATTTTTGTCTTTTAGAGTCTTAAAACACCGCTTTTAGACAAGATAAACTACATTTGGTAACCAATGGCCTGAAAAATGTTTTTGGTCAAAATGACTCTATTTAGGTCTCCAAGTGTCTAAAAAGCTCTTTTAGTCAAAATATCTATGTTTGGTCACCAAAGGTCTGAAAAACTATTTTAGCCAAAATGACTGTATTTTTGTCTTTTAGAGTCTCAAAACTCCGCATTTAGACAAGATAACTGCATTTGGTAACCAATGGCCTGAAAACATGTTTTTGGTCAAAATGACTATTTTTGGTCTCCAAGTGTCTAAAAAGCCTATTTTAGTGAAAATAAATGCATTTGGTCACAAAAGGTCTGAAATACTTTTTTAGCTAAAATTACTCTATTTTTGTCTTTTGGAGTCTTAAAACACCGCTTTTAGACAAGATAAACTACATTATGTAACCAATGGCCTGAAAAAATGTTTTTGGTCAAAATGACTCTATTTTGGTCTTTTAGAGTCTTAAAAAGCCGGTTTTAGACAAGATAATTGCATTTCGTAACAAAAGGCCTGAAAAATGTTTTTGGTCAAAATGACTATATTTTGGTCTCCAAGTGTCTAAAAAGCCTTTTTTAGTCAAAATAACTGCATTTGGTAACCAAAGGTCTGAAAAACTTTTTTTTAGCCAAGATGCCTGTATTTTTGTCTTTTAGAGTCTCTAAACACCGCATTTAGAGTCTAAAAAGCCCTTTTTAGTCAAAATAACTGCATTTTGGTCACCAAAGGTCTGAAAAACTTTTATTCTTGGTCTCCAAGTGTCTTAGTCAAAATAAATGCATTTGGTCACCAAAGTCTGAAAACCTTTTTTAACTAAAATGACTGTATTTTTTACTTTTAGAGTCTTAAAACACCGCTTTTAGACAAGATAAACTACATTTGGTAACCAATGGCCTGAAAAAATGTTTTTGGTCAAAATGACTCTATTTAGGTCTCCAAAGCCTGTTTTAGTCAAAATAACTGCATTTGGTCACCAAAGGTCTGAAATACTTTTTTAGCTAAAATTACTGTATTTTTGTCTTTTACAGTCATAAAACGCCGGTTTTAGACAAGATAATTGCATTTCGTAACAAAAGGCCTGAAAAAATGTTTTTGGTCAAAATGACTATATTTTGGTCTCCAAGTCTCTAAAAAGCATTTTTTTGTCAAAATAACTGCATTTGGTCACCAAAGGTCTGAATTACTTTTTTAGCTAAAATTACTGTATTTTTGTCTTTTAGAGTCTTAAAACGCCGGTTTTAGACAAGATAATTGCATTTCGTAACAAAAGGCCTGAAAAATGTTTTTGGTCAAAATGACTATATTTTGGTCTCCAAGTCTCTAAAAAGCATTTTTTTGTCAAAATAACTTCATTTGGTCACCAAAGGTCTGAAACACTTTTTTAAGCCAAGAGGCCTGTAGTTTTGTCTTTTAGAGTCTTAAAACACCGCTTTTAGACAAGATAAACTACATTTGGTAACCGATTGCCTGAAAAAATGTTTTTGGTCAAAATGACTCTATTTTGGTCTCCAAGTGTCTAAAAAGCCCTTTTTAGTCAAAATAACTATGTTTGGTCACCAAAGGTCTGAAAAAAAAATTTAGTCAAAATGATTGTATTTTTGTCTATTAGAGTCTTAAAAAGCCAGTTTTGGACATGATAATTGCATTTAGTAACCAATCGCCTGAAACATTTGTTTGGGTCAAAATGACTCTATTTTGGTCTCCAAGTGTCTAAAAAGCCTTTCTTAGTCAAAATAACTGCATTTGGTCACCAAATGTCTGAAAACCTTTTTTAGCCAAAATTACTGTATTTTTGTCTTTTAGAGTCTTAAAAAGCCGGTTTTAGACAAGATAATTGCATTTCGTTACCAGTGATCTGAAAACATTTTTTTGGTCAAAATGACTCTATTTTGGTCTCCAAGTGTCTAAAAAGCCCTTTTTAGTCAATATAACTGCATTTGGTCACCAAAGGTCTGAAAAAAATTTAGTCAAAATGATTGTATTTTCGTCTATTAGAGTCTTAATAAAGCCGGTTTTGGACAAGATAATTGCATTTGGTAACCAATCGCCTGAAACATTTGTTTGGGTCTCCAAGTGTCTAAAAAGCATTTTTTTTGCATTTGATCACCAAAGGTCTGAAATTGTTTTTTAATATTTATTGAGTATAAACAGTACACTGAATAAATAACATAAACGGTAGACATAATCAGTTACAGAACCAGTGTTCGGAAAAATACAAATATATAAAGGATATAACAGCAACAGTACAGGAAAACGTCATCCATAAACCATTGCATTCAGGTGAAAATTACAGCCAAGTAAACAAACCTGAGCATGTGCCCATGTGCATAAGAGAAGGATAAATAAAAACATACAGTTATTCCCTCCCAATAGTAATAGGACCATGAACATCTAGCAATATAGCACACACCTCCGTAAAGTAGCAAAAACCCACCTGAAGTACTAAGTGCAAAGGAGAAGGGAAGGGAAAAAAGGAAAACAGTGGCAGAAAACTTAAAGGGAGGGGGAGGGGGGAAAGGAAGGGAAAGGATGGGAGGACTCTGCACGCTAGACCTTCTCAAGAAATGCTACCCTATCCAATGAGCAGCCGATCCATAACCAACTGGGGGGAGCCAAGGCCGGGTCATCCAACCAAGGTTGCCATAACGAGGCAAATTTCTTGTGAGCATTTCGATGCTGGTATGTCAGCTTTTCCCTGATTAAAGAGGCATTGACCTGTGTTATCCACTGGCCCCTGCTCGGCACCCTGGAGGCGATCCAAAATCTAGCAATTAATTTGCGAGCAATATACAACAATCGCAACACGGCAACGTGAGCATTTGGGGTCAGAGTGTCCACCTCCAGAGCACCAAGCAGAGAGACCACAGGATCCCTTAGTAGCTGAAAATTATACACTTTAAAGATCGTGTCAATTACCTTCCCCCAGTAGCGAAACAGCTTGGGACATCTCCACATCATGTGTATAAGTGTACCCACATCATGTGTATAAGTTGCGATTATGCCAAATCGGAGTCTGAGGAAGGTAACCCGTGATCTGCAACATCCCATGCGAATCAAGGCGAGTGTGGGTAACCGAGTCCGCATATTGGAGAACCCCGCTTCAAGGTGTACAAGGACAGGGTGAGGCGAGTCAGGAGGGACCAATAAGGACCCAATAGGATCGAATGGATCCAAAAGACCCCAGCCCCCCATATGCTGAACCTGGAAGGCTAGAAAATATACTCTGGGGTTGGGGACTGCCAAGCTACCACTATCCTTGCCCATCTGAAGGGTAGCCAATTTAATCCTAGCCACTTTTTTGCACCAGATCAGTTCTCGGAACTGGGAGTCAATCCTATAGAACCATTTCCTGGGTATCCAGATTGGGGAGTTGTGCAAGACATAAAGAAGTTGAGGAGCCCACACCATCTTAATTAGATTGACTCGCCCAGCCACCGACAAGGGAACTTTGCAGCAGAGGTACGAGGTTCAGTGTGATATACTGGGTAGGATCAGGACACACCTGGATCCCCAAATATTTGAAGGAGTCAACCACTCGCACTGTGGATGCACAGTCCGGAAAAGGGCTGAGCTTTGGGATCAAGGGGCATTAAAACTGATTTATCCCAATTTATGGAAAATCCCGACAGGGACCCAAAATAGTCAATAAGGGACATTACCGCCCGCAAGGATTCCCCGGTATCACCTAGGTAGAGCAGTGTGTCATCCGCATAGAGTGAGATAACGTCTGCATGGGAGCCCCTTCTGAACCCCACTATGTCAGGGGAGGACCGAATCCACGTCGCTAAGGTCTCCAGTGCCATGGCAAACAGCAATGGAGATATCGGGCAGCCCTGTCTAGTCCCCCTGTGCAAACAGAAGGGTCCAAAAAGCTCCCCGTTCACCCTCAGTCTGGCCGTGGGGGCAGCGTACAGTACCCGCACCCAGTTCAGAAAGTTCTCTCCCACACCAAAGCGCTTGAGAACTTCCCATAGGTACACCCATTCAACACTATCGAATGCCTTAGCGGCATCTAGCGAAAAGACTGCCCGGTTCCCAGGGTTGTCTACTGGGATCTGAAGGTTCAGAAATAGTCGGCGGAGATTAAGTGCCGTCGATCTGGTCAGGATAAACCCCAATTGATCCCTATGGACAACCCCTTGGACAACAGAGGACAGCCTAGTGGCCAGTATCTTAGCTAGAATTTTAACGTCCGTTGTGAGTAGAGATATGGGCCTTTAGGAATCCGCCAAAAGCGGATCCTTGCCGGGCTTCAGCAGGAAAACAACTATAGCTTCGGACATAGAGGCAGGAAGGCGGCTGTTAGGGATACAAGTGGTAGCCTGATGGCAGAGGAAGGCCCCACGTGTGCCAGAGGGTGGTGCTTAGACGGGAACCCCCAAGGTAAGTGACACAGGCTAACCTGAGTTGCGGAATCTAAGTATCCACCGGTTTTCACCAGAGCCTCTAGTGGTGAGGATGGATTTTGCTGCGTGTGGATACCAGGTCGTAGTCCTCAGGGTCACCCCACCAAGGGAGAAGCCAGTCAAGATCCGAAGGCAGATAAGCAGACAAGGGAGATCCGAGAGAATGGTCAAACAAGCCGGGGGTCAGGACGGGCAGCAGGTCAACAAGGTCAGGAACAAGCCAAAGGTCAAAACGGATATCAAACAGGTAACAGGAAGCAGGCTTCAGGAACACAGGAAGAGCTGCAGACAAGTCAGCAAAGACACAGTGCTTCTGAGCTGTTTAAATAAGGCAGCCTCTTTGCCAATTACTGCAATTAATCTGCTCTAGGTTAACCCTTTAGATTGCAGATTCATGACAGCACATCAGTGTGCTCAGGAAGCATTCCTAACATTGCCCCCCCCCTTAAGGGCAACCTCCGGGTGCCCAACAAACTGCTTTTCTGAGGATGGGCAAGAAAAAACGCCTGGATCAGGTCTGCGGCATGAATGTTACTCTCAGGTTCCCAGGAATTCTCTTCCGGCCCATAACCCTTCCATTTAATAAGGAACTGAAGCTGGTTACCTCTTTTCCGGCAATCAAGTACAGCCTCAACTTCGTACTCCATGTCGCCATCCACCATCACTGGTTCCGGAGGTCCAGGGCTTCTGCCGGGGAAGGCGTCGGGAACCGCGGGTTTTAAAAAAGAGTGACATGGAACACAGGATGGATCCGTAGGGTATCAGGTAAGGAAAACTCATAGGACACGGCATTGAGTCTTATTTTAACGGGGAATGGGCCGATAAACCTGGAAGCCAACTTCTTGGATGGGCAGGCCAAGCACAGGTTAGCTGTGGATAAAAAGACCTGGTCACCTGGACGCTATCTGAGCCTTGGCCAAGGTGTCCTGCAGAAGTTTGTTGTTACTCGTGAAGAGGTCAATGGTGACCTGAACTGCGGGCACTCCGGAATCAGATGGGACGTCGGGCAGAAAGGAAGGATGAAAACCATAATTGGCAAAGAAGGGAGATTGCCCGGTAACGGAATGTGGTGAATTATTAAAGGCAAATTCCGCAAATGGTAGTAATGCTACCCAGTCTTCCTGGACGAAGGTGGTAAAGCACCGGAGATATTGTTCCAGGGTCTGGTTTGTCCTCTCTGTTTGCCCGTTCGTCTGCGGGTGGTAAGCTGAGGACATAGATAATTCAATTTTTAGTAGCTTACACAAGGCCCTCCAAAAGCGGGACGTGAACTGTACCCCTCTGTCTGAGATAATGTTCGTGGGTACCCCGTGGGGTCGCACAATCTCCCTAATGAAGACTTCTGCAGTTTCTTTTGCAAAGGGGGTACCTTTGAGGGGTAGAAAGTGGGCCATCTTAGTAAGCCGGTCTACAACCACAAAAATGGCGGAGCACCCGGCCGAAGGTGGAAGTTCCACGATAAAGTCCATGGCGATAGTTTGCCAGGGCCGGTCAGGGATTGGGAGTGGTCTGAGGAGACCCCACGCCTTACTTCTGGTGGTTTTACTCCTGGAGCAAGAAACACAGGAAGACACATAACTTCTGCAGTCTTTTCCCATCTCAGGCCACCAGAAGGTGCGTTGCATGAGGTCAAGGGTCCTATGAACACCAAAATGGCCAGCCAGAGGGTGGTCATAGCAGGCAGCTAGAACCGAAACTCTGAATCCCTCCGGGACAAATATTTTGTCCTTAGCCCACAACAAACCATCCTTGCGTGACAGGGGTATCCCAGGTGGACCGGAAATTTTGGCAGAGGCTTGCTCAAGATGGGATTTCAGGCTAGTAAGCAGGAAGTTTTTCTCTGACAGGATAGTGTCAGGTACCAACTCTTCTTTAGTATTATCAAACATCCGGGACAGGGCATCCGGTTTGACATTTTTCGACCCGGGCCGATAGGTGATATGGAACGAGAATCTGGAGAAGAAGAGTGCCCATCGGGCCTGGTGGGGTCTAAGTCGCTTTTCAGATCTTAAGTACTCAAGGTTCTTATGATCGGTAAATATAAGAATCGGGTGTGATGCTCCTTCTAGTAGATATCTCCACTATTCGAGAGCGGCTTTGATAGCCAAGAGTTCCCGGTCCCCGACATCATAGTTTTTCTCTGCGGGAGAGAGTTCCCGGGAAAAGAAGGCTATTGGGTGAGTTAAGTCTCTAGTTCCCTGTCTTTGGGAGATGACTGCCCCGACCGCAACGTCCGATGCGTCTACCTCCAGGAGATAGGGTAAGGCAGGATCCGGGTGACTTAGGATAGGGGCAGAGGTAAAATGTTTTTTAAGAACCGAGAAGGCGGACTGAGCTTCTGGGGTCCACTGGAAGCGGACGTTCTTCTTAGTAAGGTGAGTAATAGGGGCTATGATGTTAATAGGATGTAATAGGAAAATGGGGTGAGGATAGTATGTCAAAGGTGATGGTCTCCACATGTGATTCGTTGGTAGTGGCAAGGAGTGCCTGTGTCTGGTTGGTAATTGGACCAGAAGACAGTGGAATACCATTAATGAAACTAACAGGATGCGCAGTACATGCAGAGATTTCTGGATGTTCTTCTAGCTCGTTCAGTAGTTGTTAAAGGTGGGCGTATGGTTCCTACATCCATGGGAGTAGGGTCAACGGCCGAAATCTGAGAAGGACTAGACAATGGCATTCCCATCTTTTCAGCCCTTCTTTCTCGCAGTCGTCTGTCGATGTTGATACTAAGTTGTATCAAGGCCTCCAAGGAGCCAGGTAAATCCGCTCGGGCGAGCTCGTCTTTAACAGCTTCCGATAACCCGAGTCTGAATTGAGTTCGCAAAGATGTGTCATTCCACCCTGAATCAAGGGTCCATCTTTTGAACTCAGATACAAAGTCTTCTACAGGTCTCCTTCCTTGTTTTAAGGCCCTCAACTGAATATCAGCAGTACTCTGCCTATTGGGGTCATCGTATAAACTAGCGAGTTCCGCTAGGAATAAGGAATAGGTGTTGAGAATCTGATCATTATTCTCAAAGAGAGAGTCTGCCCAGGCCCGTGGATCACCCGTCAAGTATGAAATAACGGTACAGACTTTTATTTGATCAGTGGGGTATGTACGAGGTTTTAACAAAAAAAGCAATTGACATGCGTTTTTGAATTCAGAGATTTTTTCCGATCACCTGTAAACACTAGAGGAGAGTTTATTTTAGGTTCAGGAGGCTGAACAGCAGTAAGTCGTGAGAGCTGGGTTACCTGCTGTGTCAGAGTCTGATTCTTTTCTTGTACGTCAGTCAGAGCAAGTATTAACGCTTTTACTTGTTGTGTTAATTGTGTCACTTGAGTGGGCAATTCTGCTGAATCCATTTTTAAGGTTCGTTCAATCTGTAACGCTCCTGCGTTTTTTATTATAGGCTGGATTTGCAGCTGCAAAATCTCCACTCAGTAGTCATGTAGAGATGTGTTGAATACCAGATCCAACTCTCCAGGACTCATCACCGTGGGCCTGTCAGCTTCAACATACAGATATATACACACTCAATGAGATGTTCCTGGAGTGATAGTATGTATATGATAGTATGAAGGTGATGTGCTGAAGGGACAGGTGTGAACAGTGACAAGGATGGTAATCACTTGATATGGGAGAGTTCAAGATGGTATTTAGGAACGCAGATAGGTTAGTATCGAGTAAGCTAACAGGTGGTGAGGACAGCAGATGACAAATACAGGATAGACTAACCCAGTGCAAGGATAGATAGTAGTAGACAGGAGAGCTAGCAATCTATGCAGCAGTGCAGATGATAGATGGTAGTAGGCTCAAGAGCTAGCAATCTATGTAACAGTGCAGATGATAGGATAGTATGGATAGGTGGTAACAGTCCTTAATGTGCGTAGGTAGATAGTGCAATAAGGTTATGGAGGGTTCCCCTGCGGGGTACTTATCACTTGTAATGTTAGTAGTTTAGAGAAGTCCAGTAGATAAGCAATGGTCCGGTAGCGAGATACAGGGATCAGTAGCGAGGTTCCGGTCTGCTCCAGGTAAAGGGAATAGCTGGAGGTTCCGATCGAGAGACAGGCTTGAAAGCATGTGGATAACAAGGCAGGTTGAACGAACAATGTGAGTGAGACCGCCGGCGGTTGAAATAGCCGCTCTGCGGCGCTCAGCAGTGACATCATCGTTCTTAAAGGTATATGCGTACCACCTGAAGAGAAAGGTGGGACGCATTACAGAGAAAAGTGGTGATTAAGGGTACCAGAGGTACCGGAATCTTACAGAGACGGAGTAATATCAGAGCAATTGGGATCCCTGAGCGGGCGGAAGGTAAAGATCCTGTGGCTTTCATTGAACAATGGCTGCTCTCTACTTTTGGGCAAGAATCCTTTACTTCCATGTTTTCGGTGGAACGTGCTCATAGGGTGCCTATGCGACCTCTTCCTCCTGGAGCCCCCCCCCCCGTGCACTTTCATCTTCAAATTCCTCAATTACTAAAGCCAGGGGAATGCAGGGGAGGCTCAAGATTGACAACTCAAGGATCTCCCTGTTTCCCGATTACTCTGCGGTGGTGCAGAAACAGCGTGCAAAATTCGTAGAGGTCAAGAGGAGATTGCGGGACTTGAATGTTCAATACGCTATGCTGTACCCTTCCAGGCTCCGGGTGGTGGCCCGGGATGAGGTGTTGTTCTTTGATAAGCCTTCTGCTGCTGTTCAATGGCTGGATGCTAATGGTGGGGCCCTGCGGGCGGCCACTTCCCCCAGGCGAGAAGACCTTTGAGGATTGTTTCTACTTTTTGGAACTTTTGTACTCTTTTCGGCCGGTCATGGATCCTTTTGGTTCTCCTGCCTATACTTGGCACTTGATGTTACACACACTTTTCCTGTTATGATGGGAGCTCTTCTGCTGCACTAATGGTTGCTACCTCTCACATGGTTGCTAATTTTGAGGAGACTACACTTGCATCGGTGGTCCCTCTCCGGTTTCCCCCCCTTGGTCGTGACTGGACATGCCCTATTGACTCGTCCCTTCCCCCACACGTGGCAGACGTGTATTGCCTTTTTGTTCCCCCCTTTTTGCCTTTTTTCTGGTCCTGGACTTTGGTTCGATTTTTGCTTTTCCTACATGTACTTTGTCGCTCTACTGCTATTATTTTACCCTATGCTGTGGATGTTCCTATTGACTGTTCTCTATGCTGGGGCTGCACCGGTACTGTGTGGGCTGGGCGACTATTCCTGTTGCTCTCTCTATATAGCTGGGCTGTGCTGATGGGGTGTAGTGGGTTCACCCTTTCTGGGTGCCCTCTTTCGCCTCCCTGGCCGGGTTGCCTGACGCTCCGTGTATAGCTACATTTTGACTATGGCTGATAATATTTGTGTGATGTCCTGGAATGTGCGGGGCCTCGGCAACCCGGTAAAGAGGACAGCGGTGCTCCGCACCATCAAACGCCTGCAGGCAGATGTGGTTTGCCTGCAGGAGACCCATATGTCTCCTTCCACTTCCCTGTGTCTAGCTCCTAGCGTATTTAGTCACCAGTTCCACTCTGTTTACTCCACTTATTCGAGAGGGTGTGTATTTTGATTAAGAAGGGGGTACGGTTTCTATGCTCAAAGTCTGTGATTGACCCTGAGGGCCTGTTTGTTTTATCCTGCCAACTAGCAAGCCTTAGGTGTGTACTTGTGCCCCCCCCCCCGTATTCTGCAGGGGTACTTAAACTTATCGTGCCACATATTGCTCAACTTCCTGATGTGCCCCTGCTGATGTTGGGGAACTTTACTGCTGTACTTGACTCTGCCTGGGATAGGTTTTCCTCTCACTCCGGTGGACCTATGCTGGCCGGGGGGGCTATGCCCCTTGCTCGGTTGGTGGGTGAACTCGGACTGACAGATGTCTGGAGGATGGGCCACCCTGAGGTACGAAAGTTTTCGTGCTTCTCGGCGTCACACTCGGGATTGTCTAGGATAGATCTGGGGCTGGGTAATGGTTCGCTACTGCCTCTGGTGGTCGTGGCGGGAAAATCCCTTTGGAAACTCAATGCATTCTGGCTGACGCTCTTTCCTAGTCCTGATCCCCTGCCACCCAAACTAACGTCCTTTTTTGCTGACAATTTGACTAAGGCATTCATGGGAGGTCAGTTTATACGTACAGTTAATGTCATTAAAACGGACACCAGGCAATGGGAGAATACTGTGTTGGACGCAGTGACTAGAGCGGAGGAAACTTATGATAGGGACCCGTCAGATGATACTCAGAGGTCGTGGCTGGCTGCCCAATCTATGGCCAAGTCGGTCTCGATTCAAAAGGCTGAAAACAAGCACTTCTTCTTGCAGCAGAGGTATTTTGAGAAGGGAGAAAACACGGGTCATATGTTGGCCATGCTGGTTCGCTCGCAGCAGCCTGCGGCATTTATACCACAGATTAAGGATCCTCAGGGGGTGCTCTGGCACGCCACGGCTGACATACGGAGAGTACTTGGGAAGTTTTATGCTGATCTTTACTCCTCTAAGATCTCGGCTGACTCACGAGAAATTGCCGATTTTTTTGGCTTCCTGCGATTTGCCTTCTCTGTCTGCCTGGGACGTGGCTGTGCTTGGGGCCCCCCTTACGGAAAACGAACTTTATGCGGCCTTGAAATCTACTAAGCCTGGTAAATCTCCGGGGGCTGATGGTATCCCGTCGGAGGTTTACAGCCGATACGCTGAACAGTTAGTGCCCGTGCTGCTGCGGGTATATAACGAAGCCTTCCGTATTGGCCGCTGTTAGGAATGCTTCCTGAGCACACTGATGTGCTGTCATGAATCTGCAAGGGTTAACCTAGAGCAGACTAATTGCAGTAATTGGCAAAGAGGCTGCCTTATTTAAACAGCTCAGAAGCACTGTGTCTTTGCTGACTTTTCCTGTGTTCCTGAAGCCTGCTTCCTGTTACCTGTTTGATATCCGTTTTGACCTTTGGCTTGTTCCTGACCTTGTTGACCTGCTGCCCGTCCTGACCCCCGGCTTGTTTGACCATTCTCTTGGATCTCCCTTGTCTGCTTATCTGCCTTCGGACCATGACCGGCTTCTCCCTTGGTGGGGCGACCCTGAGGACTGCTACCTGGTATCCACAAGCAGCAAAATCCATCCTCCCCACTAGAGGCTCTTGCGAAAACCGGTGGATACTTAGATTCCGCAACTCAGGTTAGCCTGTGTCACTTACCTTGGGGGTTCCCGTCTAAGCTCCGCCCTCTGGCACACGTGGGGCCTTCCTCTGCCATCAGGCTACCACTTGTATCCCTAACAGTACAAATCAGCCATGACGGAGCCTGCAAGAGAAGCCTCACGGTTGGAAGAGATCTGCCAACACCTCGCAGCCCTGTCTCAAACCGTAAAGTCGCTTCAAGACGGCTACACACAGCTAGAGGAACGGCTGCGCTCTACGACACTTCAGGGGGATCCTCCTGTATTATCTGCTTCCTCTCCTGCTGCAGCACTCTCTGCACCTGCTTCTGGCCCTACCGTAGTGATGCTGCCACCAGAACCTCGAGTTCCTGCTCCCGAAAAATATTCCGGGGATCGCGGTAAATTCCACGCCTTTCGCAACGCCTGCCAGCTGTATTTCTCCCTGCAACCTCAAACCTTTTCTTTGGAGACCACCAAGGTGGGGTTTGTTATCTCCCTGCTCCTAGGCGAACCCCAGTCCTGGGTTCATCGGCTCCTTGAAGAGGGCAGCCCCCATTAAACTCCTTACGGTCATTTTTTGAGGCCATGGCACAGCTCTATGATGACCCGCAGTGATCCTCCACCGCAGAAGCTGCGCTTCATGTTCTTCAGCAGGGTCGCAGGCCCGTAGAACACTACGTCACTAACTTCCGCCACATCAGTTCCGATACGTCCTGGAACGAAGCAGCACTCCGGTATCAGTTCCGTCTCGGCTTGTCAGAAGGACTGAAGGACGAGCTGGCGCGGGTAGGTGTCCCCAACGCCTTGGAAGATTTGATTTCCCAGGCCATTCAAATCGACCGGTGGCTACGGGAGCGCAGAGCAGAACGATCTCCGCAGCAGTTCAGACCAGCCTGGACGCTACCACGTGTTGCTCATCCTGCATACTTTTCTTCTGCTGGGTCAGCTCTTACCAACCCCGCTCCCGCTGGAGTCGCCTCAGATACGCCTGAACCTATACAACTTGGGATCATACGGCCTGCTTTGTCCCCGGAGGAGAGACGCCGTCGCCAGTTGGGTAACATGTGCCTGTATTGCGGTGAAGCTGGCCACTATGTGCGCTCCTGCCCGGCAAAATACCATAAGTTCATGCCGGCCTCACCATCTGTTGCCAGTTCCTCCCACCTAGCCTTTCCTGTGTCATTACAGCTTCCGGAAGGACTCGTCCCAGTTACTGCAATCATTGACTTGGGAGCCTGCCGTTGTTTCATTGATCGCTCGTTCGCCCTGCAACATGGCGTACCTCTCCGGCTCAAGACTCAGGACCTCACCATCTTCCTGGCTGATGGTTCCCACGTCAAATCCGGGCCCGTGACCCAAGAAACTTTTCCCCTTCCTATGGTCTCCTCCTCCGGCCATAAGGAACTGATTAGCCTGAATGTTATCACATCCTCCTTATTTCCCATTATCCTGGGATTACCGTGGTTGCAAGCACATAACCTGCAAGTCAATTGGATCACAGGCACCATCTAGTTCCCATCTCTTTACTGCAAGAATTCCTGTCTACCCGCTCCTCCTGAATTCCCCAAGACTCTGTTCTGTCTTGAATCCAACCTGATGTGTGTTCTGTGGTGCCCAAAGCATACCATGATTTCCTGGACGTATT
Organism: Pelophylax lessonae; assembly: GCF_965119305.1. Taxonomy (NCBI): domain Eukaryota; kingdom Metazoa; phylum Chordata; class Amphibia; order Anura; family Ranidae; genus Pelophylax; species Pelophylax lessonae. The sequence continues at coordinate 90,962,451 of NC_138780.1, forward strand.
CAGCAAACGGGGAGCAGAGACCTTGCCCCCCCACCGTCCATATGACTGCCCCATCGACTTGCTCCCAGGAGCCGAAATCCTGTTCGGCCGGATTTACCCACTTTCTGAACGTGAGCTGGACGTCTTAAAGGACTATGTAGACGAAAGTCTGAAGAAGGGGTTCATCCGTCCCTCTACCTCTCCAGCAGGGGCAGGTATCTTCTTCGTAGAGAAGAAGGATCACACCCTCCGACCCTGCATAGATTATAGGTATTTAAATAAAGTTACTATTAAAAACCGTTATCCCCTTCCTCTACTCCCCGAACTCTTTCAGAGACTCAGATCTGCCATCCTGCTTACTAAGCTGGATCTTTGTGGGGCGTACTACTTGGCTTTCCACACTAGATTCGGACATTTCGAATACCTGGTAATGCCATTTGGCCTTTGTAATGCTCCTGCCACGTTCCAACACTTTGTGAACGACATCTTCAGGGATTGGTTGGATATCTTCATCATCGTATACTTGGATGACATCCTAATCTTCTCAACATCCCTAGAGCAGCATCGCGAGCATGTTCAAAATGTCCTCGGTCGCCTTCGCCAGCATGGCCAAGGCCGAGAAGTGCGTTTTTGAGCAGAACAGTATCCCATTTCTGGGGTTAATAATTTCCACAGAAGGAATGGAGATGGATCCTCAGAAGGTCTCTGCCATTCTGGACTGGCCACCTCCATCAGACAAAAAGGGAGTACAGCGCTTCGTTGGCTTCGCCAATTTTTATAGGAGGTTCATTAAGGGGTTCTCTAACATTGTAAGAATATTTAATAATAAATATCTCGCGCTCGTACTTATGTCAGAATATTTATACTGCTCTGAATATAGCAGTGTATTTATTCATGGTTAACAAGCAAAGATCTGTGAAAAAGGAGAGTCTTCACCTATTGCCATAAATCAATGTCGTGAATTCTTTTTAATTGATTAATTTCTTTTTAAAAGCATATACCAATCTTAGTGAGTACAGTCTACAGTATGGAATATATATAAAAATATTTATTCTCAAGACATGCAAACACGATATATGATCAAACAAAAAGTGACACATAAAAATAACTCTACAGAAAAATACTAACTTCAAATAATCAATGCAATGTGATGTTTAGCTCAATAATGAAAGTGAAACTAAAACAAAGTGAAATAAAACGAAACGAAAGCAAGATTACCATTTCTTCCCAGGTATAGTATAAGCCATAAATTAATATCCTATATAAACAGACTACAATGGTCTGCGCAATGCATAGCCGAAAGTCACTCACTGCAGATGAGTGAGAATAAGCCATGCAAAACGGAAGACTTAAAATTGCAAATAATGCACTTAATCCGATATTAATAAAAATGTATAAAAACAAAAATCAGCTTTTTAGAGAAAAATCTACCATGGCTTATACGGCTGAGATTGTAATCTCATTACCCTTAAATATGCAATATAAAACATATAAGGAAGGAATAAACAATTGTTGAATAAAATCAAATAACATAGCAAGGCATATTTACCACACTTAAGATGGTGTTACCAGAGTCCTAAGATGGATGCCAGTGAGGGAGGAGTTTCCTCCAAGTTTCAGATGAATGATGGACAAGATGGAGTATGTCTGGATGAGTCTGTCGAGGAATGTAATAGCGTGTGTGGTGTAAGTGTGAGGTGTGTTGTCAGTAGTGTAAAGTCTCCTATCTCTCATCTGGGTTGGTCTTTTATATGGTAAGAACAAAGAGCTATAAAAATTACCATAAGTAAAACCCAGAGGGATGAAACATTATCCCAATTGGTCGGGATATTCTATACCTAAACTGGTGAGGTCTTAGACACACCTCTTTTGATAATTAACCCATACTTGGTATAATAAAGTTAAATGATGATTTCTCTATATGTGAGAGTAATCATAAAACACAACATAAAACTTTGTCCAGACTCCCAGTACATACATAAATGTCCACCTGTATCTCCATCATTCACCTTGGCAAGTAATGCCATTTCAATAATTATATTATTTAACACAATATAATATTTTTATATGGGAATTTCTCAAATTATCTCAAAACTGGTATTTTGTCTCCAGAGGGCAGTATCGTACCGTTCATTAGATTTTGTATGTTAACATAATTAAAACATTTACCCATCCTTCTTATCTAATGACTTCTGACCTGTCGGCTAGTGAGAAGCCATTACTTATTTGGATTGTGACACAACTGTCAGACATCTAGACAAGGTTGGTAATATTTACGACACCTTTGAGCACTTAAACGAGACTAAAGCAATTCTTATATAAACACTCCTACCACATGCCATGCCTTGAAATGAAGTAATACGTTTTTAAGACGCACAAGTCCTTACACATCATAGAAAAGTATACTTATGTATATATATATATTATATATCTAATACTATATAAGTATCAAGTTCACACTTCTATATTAATAAGAATACAATGTATTATCGGTAATATACATCTTACATTTGATGATGTTTTCTAAAACTTATTTTTAAATAATCCTTTAAAAGAAATATACTGACTATATTGTTCATTGTTATATAAGATTACAGGCCAGACTAGCCATGAGTGACTAGTACGATGTCTCGACAATTGATTCTTATCTGATGAAATGTATGTATTACCTTATTTACGATTGCATAGATACAAAGATCTCTGTTGAAACTATAAGACCCTATTGTTGAAATTCTATGCTCTCTTGTAAGCTTGTAAGAGACATTTTGTTTAACAAGTACGTATGTGAACTTTGTTTCACCCTGAAAACAAAATGGAGGCTGCACCATTCAGAATCTCTTATGCATGATATGAAATACATGGCTTTTAAAATCATTTTTCTTTTTACCTATTATTATTTTAATCAACCCCCAATAACCCCGACATATCCCCCCCCCTTTCTTCCCAGTAGACAAGTGAGCAACTTAGGCCTATCTGGAAAGAAAGATTTTTAAGGAGTAGTAAAAGGAAAAAAAAATGTCTTGTTCTCTTTTTTTAAGAGAATAGTTCATATTGGGAATTGTTCATAACTTTTAAGTAATGCGGTAAAAAAAAAAATTTGAGAAAAAAAAATCAGTTCAAAATGTCAGTTCGTAGCGACTTTGCTAGTGTTAGCTATGTCACAAACTGTTCCTTATTAGTGTCTTTGAATTCTGATCTCCTGGAAAAGAAACTCAAATGTTCCTTGAAATTTGCATCTCCAGCTTGTAAAGTTTTGATGGAGACAGAAATTAACTGCTGCAATGGCAGTAAAACAATGTTTGCAATCAGGAATCTGAGAAATCGATTTGGACATTCAACCTTGGATGTTGGTTGGATAATGAATGGTTTCAGCATGGCCTAGAGTGTCATATATCTAGACTGAGGTTTGCTCACATGTGCAATGCACCATTCTCACATCTCCTTCAACTGAAAACAGGAGGTAGTGTGATTCCTCTTAATGGATTTCCTCGGATCAAATGCACAAAGATCTGTTGAAACAAATCTTCCTCTCCGTCAACAAGAATCTGTGGCGTCTCGCAGCTTGATTCCTGAAGAGGGACCTGATGCAATGAGGGGTTCCGTCCTGAGCTGGACTCTAAGGAGAGATGACCCATCCGATCGCTGTGCTTTTGGCAAACATCATCGTCTGTACCAATCAACGACCTGGCATGGAAGGTTAATCTCTTCCTATTAGATGAAACATATAGTATGAATATACATTCTTATTAATTGATATTTCAATGCGATGTTGGTACCTTAAGCTTTCTCAGAGTTCTCCTTTAATCCACCGTGTGATCAGTCTTTTATATGAGCACCACGGAAGGTGAGACTATATATGCGACCTTTCCTAGGGCGACTGACTTCTGGGGCTTATTAACATGGAGATGTATCCATCGCCATGGATACTACACATTGGACAATTGTATAGTAATACAATATTTTGTTTAAAATTTACCTACTACTTAGGGAAAAAATATATCTCCCCCTATGGGGCATCAATGCAATTTATTGGAGGCAATAAAACTACCTGGCATTGAGGATTCCTTCTTGGTTACCGTATACAACCTTTAACCTCTTGACTGCATTACGTCATTAGGGTTTGATCCTCCTTGATATCACCATCATTGGCGATTTTCCAAAATGTATCTGCTTTGAGCGACCTGTTTGAGTCAGAGGGATGAAGTGACCACTGAAAAATAGGAGGGTAGTTAGTATCTAACAACCAAGATTCCCTGGCAGGGATTTCAGGATCCTCAATGTTGTGACCTGAGAAAAAAATGGTGTTAGAACCTCTGTATCCTATGCCTCTATTCAGTGTATCCCTTCTGATTCCTGCCATTTTGGCATTTAAGGATTTTGTGGCCTTTGGCTGGCCACAGGATTTGTTCCTAAAGAGGAATTCTTTTGATTATGGGCTACAGTGCCCTGAGTGAACCCAGTGATCAACTGATTAATTTGGCATCTACTCAGCTGAAAACTTTATAGAGTTAAATTATTGGCTCCGCCTCCTGCGGTGCCTATGTCTCTCGGGTTCAGACATATGGGACAGATCCCCATCAGGACCAGTTACTCGGTTCTGGCATGAGGTCTGGGCCTTAATGTCACTTTAACTTCCCGAGGATTTTGGGGAACCCTAGGATGGGGCAAATCCCTACTTATTTGTGGGTGCCCCCCCCACTTGTTAATTGGGTGTCCGGTGTCCTCCTTAAGGTATCCGGTGTTCCCCTTGGGGCCTAGGTGGCATATCTTGCTCCTTTGCCAAACTTTTTATTTTTATATGCATGGGCAATGCCTCAAAGCACAGGGATTTAAATTCCGGATGGTTGTACTCAGCTCCTTCATTGAAGGGTGTTAGGCACTTTTGAGTACAGACAAAAAAAAAATTCAATGGGGCTTTGGTGCTGTGTACATTTTAAATTGTAGATAACAGCTCTAGCAGCAGTGAGGTTTTTGTAAGGGCTGACTTTTAAATGACACCCTGCAGGCACAACACAGACAGTTGTTTTCATAGGCCTCAAGATGATCAATAATGTTTAAGGACTCTTTTCATGACAAAAATCATTCAGGACAGTACTCTTTTTTAAAAAAAATTTAAATTCTGGAGGTGCATGGCGTCTTTTTAGGGATGCTAGTCTTTTTGCAGTGACCTTGATATGACTCATACCTATTTATGCATGGCTGCCCAATTTCTGCCCTCCTATATTAGGAATATGGCTGGGGTAGGACATGGACTCTTTGCCTGACTATCCCCCCTTTGTCTGGGTCATAACCAACAGACTGGGAATCATATCTGGGTCTATGAATAATTACATCATATATAAAATGCAGGACTAATAAAGCATTGCCCTTTTGTATGGACACCATGACCTTTTGGAACTCTCCTATGTATTTACTGATGAGTTCCTGTCATGAATTTGAACTGTTACATTTTTATTTATTTTTATTTTTTTTTTTTAATTTTCAAAATTTTCCACTGCTGGTTACTCTGCAACTTTTTGCTAGAAAACATTTTTCCTTGCTCAAAACTTCCTAAATTTTGCATTAATCATTTACATTTCTCTTTCACATGGTTACTTTCATTACAGGTTACTTGTGATAAGACTTCTGCCACAATTCTACTTCATTTTGCAGTTTCACGCTACATTCTCTTAACTGATGTGTCCCGACAGAGGTCACTTTCACCTGCTCAAGGAGGTTCCTAATCTCATTCTCTCATTTATTTGGAGTGGAGATTGAAACTTTACTAAACTCCTTTTTGCTGAGCCTTCTGGTGCAGTTCCTCATAGAAATACAGTAAGATTGGCCATGACAAAAAGTATGTGATTACACTTCCTGATGTCTTTGGTGTTAGATAAGCTTATTGGTGAGTTCATACATACAGGTCGTCCTCTACCCATGTCAGATGCCCTTTATTGGCCCGACATTCTGAGGATTTTGATATATGACTCTAACCAGCATTTCATATTCCACCATTTCAGACTCAGAGAGGTGTTTCCACACATTTATGATCTGTGCCAAATCTACTGGAGTTGTGGCAGTACCACTAGGGACTCACACCTTGCCAGAGTTGGCAGCGTGAACATACCTGCTATAGACATTTTAAGGCATTTCTATCACATTCACAATTAATAAAAAAAAATTCCAAAAAAAAAAAAAATTTTTTTTTTTCAAAGTTATTGATTATGTCACCTGATCAATATTATGATTGGCATATGTAAGACATCAATAATTATCTCAGCAGTGCCTCCATTATATGTAAGAATATTTAATAATAAATATCTCGCGCTCGTACTTATGTCAGAATATTTATACTGCTCTGAATATAGCAGTGTATTTATTCATGGTTAATAAGCAAAGATCTGTGAAAAAGGAGAGTCTTCACCTATTGCCATAAATCAATGTCGTGAATTCTTTTTAATTGATTAATTTCTTTTTAAAAGCATATACCAATCTTAGTGAGTACAGTCTACAGTATGGAATATATATAAAAATATTTATTCTCAAGACATGCAAACACGATATATGATCAAACAAGAAGTGACACATAAAAATAACTCTACAGAAAAATACTAACTTCAAATAATCAATGCAATGTGATGTTTAGCTCAATAATGAAAGTGAAACTAAAACAAAGTGAAATAAAACGAAACGAAAGCAAGATTACCATTTCTTCCCAGGTATAGTATAAGCCATAAATTAATATCCTATATAAACAGACTACAATGGTCTGCGCAATGCATAGCCGAAAGTCACTCACTGCAGATGAGTGAGAATAAGCCATGCAAAACGGAAGACTTAAAATTGCAAATAATGCACTTAATCCGATATTAATAAAAATGTATAAAAACAAAAATCAGCTTTTTAGAGAAAAATCTACCATGGCTTATACGGCTGGGATTGTAATCTCATTACCCTTAAATATGCAATATAAAACATATAAGGAAGGAATAAACAATTGTTGAATAAAATCAAATAACATAGCAAGGCATATTTACCACACTTAAGATGGTGTTACCAGAGTCCTAAGATGGATGCCAGTGAGGGAGGAGTTTCCTCCAAGTTTCAGATGAATGATGGACAAGATGGAGTATGTCTGGATGAGTCTGTCGAGGAATGTAATAGCGTGTGTGGTGTAAGTGTGAGGTGTGTTGTCAGTAGTGTAAAGTCTCCTATCTCTCATCTGGGTTGGTCTTTTATATGGTAAGAACAAAGAGCTATAAAAATTACCATAAGTAAAACCCAGAGGGATGAAACATTATCCCAATTGGTCGGGATATTCTATACCTAAACTGGTGAGGTCTTAGACACACCTCTTTTGATAATTAACCCATACTTGGTATAATAAAGTTAAATGATGATTTCTCTATATGTGAGAGTAATCATAAAACACAACATAAAACTTTGTCCAGACTCCCAGTACATACATAAATGTCCACCTGTATCTCCATCATTCACCTTGGCAAGTAATGCCATTTCAATAATTATATTATTTAACACAATATAATATTTTTATATGGGAATTTCTCAAATTATCTCAAAACTGCACCTGGTATTTTGTCTCCAGAGGGCAGTATCGTACCGTTCATTAGATTTTGTATGTTAACATAATTAAAACATTTACCCATCCTTCTTATCTAATGACTTCTGACCTGTCGGCTAGTGAGAAGCCATTACTTATTTGGATTGTGACACAACTGTCAGACATCTAGACTAGGTTGGTAATATTTACGACACCTTTGAGCACTTAAACGAGACTAAAGCAATTCTTATATAAACACTCCTACCACATGCCTTGAAATTAAGTAATACGTTTTTAAGACGCACAAGTCCTTACACATCATAGAAAAGTATACTTATGTATATATATATATAAATATATATATATATATATATATATATATATATATATATATAATATATCTAATACTATATAAGTATCAAGTTCACACTTCTATATTAATAAGAATACAATGTATTATCGGTAATATACATCTTACATATGATGATGTTTTCTAAAACTTATTTTTAAATAATCCTTTAAAAGAAATATACTGGCTATATTGTTCATTGTTATATATACAGATAAGATTACAGGCCAGACTAGCCATGAGTGACTAGTACGATGTCTCGCCAATTGATTCTTATCTGATGAAATGTATGTATTACCTTATTTACGATTACATAGATACAAAGATCTCTGTTGAAACTATAAGACCCTATTGTTGAAATTCTATGTAAGCTTGTAAGAGACATTTTGTTTAACAAGTACGTATGTGAACTTTGTTTCACCCTGAAAACAAAATGGAGGCTGCACCATTCAGAATCTCTTATGCATGATATGAAATACATGGCTTTTAAAATCATTTTAATTTTTACCTATTATTATTTTAATCAACCCCCAATAACCCTGACAACATCATAGCCCCTATAACTCACCTTACTAAGAAGAACGTCCGCTTCCAGTGGACCCCAGAAGCTCAGTCCGCCTTCTCGGTTCTTAAAAAACATTTTACCTCTGCCCCTATCCTAAGTCACCCGGATCCTGCCTTACCCTATCTCCTGGAGGTAGACGCATCGGACGTTGCGGTCGGGGCAGTCATCTCCCAAAGACAGGGAACTAGAGACTTAACTCACCCAATAGCCTTCTTTTCCCGGAAACTCTCTCCTGCGGAGAAAAACTATGATGTCGGGGACCGGGAACTCTTGGCTATCAAAGCCGCTCTCGAAGAGTGGAGATATCTACTAAAAGGAGCATCAAACCCGATTCTTATATTTACCGATCATAAGAACCTTGAGTACTTAAGATCTGAAAAGTGACTTAGACCCCACCAGGCCCGATGGGCACTCTTCTTCTCCAGATTCTTGTTCCATATCACCTATCGGCCTGGGTCGAAAAATGTCAAACTGGATGCCCTGTCCCGGATGTTTGATAATACTAAAGAAGAGTTGGTACCTGACACTATCCTGTCAGAGAAAAACTTCCTGCTTACTAGCCTGAAATCCCATCTTGAGCAAGCCTCTGCCAAAATTTCCGGTCCACCTGGGATACCCCTGTCACGCAAGGATGGTTTGTTGTGGGCTAAGGACAAAATATTTGTCCCGGAGGGAGTCAGAGTTTCGGTTCTAGCTGCCTGCTATGACAACCCTCTGGCTGGCCATTTTGGTGTTCATAGGACCCTTGACCTCATGCAACGCACCTTCTGGTGGCCTGAGATGGGAAAAGACTGCAGAAGTTATGTGTCTTCCTGTGTTTCTTGCTCCAGGAGTAAAACCACCAGAAGTAAGGCGTGGGGTCTCCTCAGACCACTCCCAATCCCTGACCGGCCCTGGCAAACTATCGCCATGGACTTTATCGTGGAACTTCCACCTTTGGCCGGGTGCTCCGCCATTTTTGTGGTTGTAGACCGGCTTACTAAGATGGCCCACTTTCTACCCCTCAAAGGTACCCCCTTTGCAAAAGAAACTGCAGAAGTCTTCATTAGGGAGATTGTGCGACTCCACGGGGTACCCACGAACATTATCTCAGACAGAGGGGTACAGTTCACGTCCCGCTTTTGGAGGGCCTTGTGTAAGCTACTAAAAATTGAATTATCTATGTCCTCAGCTTACCACCCGCAGACGAACGGGCAAACAGAGAGGACAAACCAGACCCTGGAACAATATCTCCGGTGCTTTACCACCTTCGTCCAGGAAGACTGGGTAGCATTACTACCATTTGCGGAATTTGCCTTTAATAATTCACCACATTCCGTTACCAGGCAATCTCCCTTCTTTGCCAATTATGGTTTTCATCCTTCCTTTCTGCCCGACGTCCCATCTGATTCCGGAGTGCCCGCAGTTCAGGTCACCATTGACCTCTTCACGAGTAACAACAAACTTCTGCAGGACACCTTGGCCAAGGCTCAGATAGCGTCCAGGTGACCAGGTCTTTTTATCCACAGCTAACCTGTGCTTGGCCTGCCCATCCAAGAAGTTGGCTTCCAGGTTTATCGGCCCATTCCCCGTTAAAATAAGACTCAATGCCGTGTCCTATGAGTTTTCCTTACCTGATACCCTACGGATCTATCCTGTGTTCCATGTCACTCTTTTTTAAAACCCGCGGTTCCCGACGCCTTCCCCGGCAGAAGCCCTGGACCTCCGGAACCAGTGATGGTGGATGGCGACATGGAGTACGAAGTTGAGGCTGTACTTGATTGCCGGAAAAGAGGTAACCAGCTTCAGTTCCTTATTAAATGGAAGGGTTATGGGCCGGAAGAGAATTCCTGGGAACCTGAGAGTAACATTCATGCCGCAGACCTGATCCAGGCGTTTTTTCTTGCCCATCCTCAGAAAAGCAGTTTGTTGGGCACCCGGAGGTTGCCCTTAAGGGGGGGGGCAATGTTAGGAATGCTTCCTGAGCACACTGATGTGCTGTCATGAATCTGCAATCTAAAGGGTTAACCTAGAGCAGATTAATTGCAGTAATTGGCAAAGAGGCTGCCTTATTTAAACAGCTCAGAAGCACTGTGTCTTTGCTGACTTGTCTGCAGCTCTTCCTGTGTTCCTGAAGCCTGCTTCCTGTTACCTGTTTGATATCCGTTTTGACCTTTGGCTTGTTCCTGACCTTGTTGACCTGCTGCCCGTCCTGACCCCCGGCTTGTTTGACCATTCTCTCGGATCTCCCTTGTCTGCTTATCTGCCTTCGGATCTTGACTGGCTTCTCCCTTGGTGGGGTGACCCTGAGGACTACGACCTGGTATCCACACGCAGCAAAATCCATCCTCACCACTAGAGGCTCTGGTGAAAACCGGTGGATACTTAGATTCCGCAACTCAGGTTAGCCTGTGTCACTTACCTTGGGGGTTCCCGTCTAAGCACCACCCTCTGGCACACGTGGGGCCTTCCTCTGCCATCAGGCTACCACTTGTATCCCTAACAGCCGCCTTCCTGCCTCTATGTCCGAAGCTATAGTTGTTTTCCTGCTGAAGCCCGGCAAGGATCCGCTTTTGGCGGATTCCTAAAGGCCCATATCTCTACTCACAACGGACGTTAAAATTCTAGCTAAGATACTGGCCACTAGGCTGTCCTCTGTTGTCCAAGGGGTTGTCCATAGGGATCAATCTGGGTTTATCCTGACCAGATCGACGGCACTTAATCTCCGCCGACTATTTCTGAACCTTCAGATCCCAGTAGACAACCCTGGGAACCGGGCAGTCTTTTCGCTAGATGCCGCTAAGGCATTCGATAGTGTTGAATGGGTGTACCTATGGGAAGTTCTCAAGCGCTTTGGTGTGGGAGAGAACTTTCTGAACTGGGTGCGGGTACTGTACGGCCAGACTGAGGGTGAACGGGGAGCTTTTTGGACCCTTCTGTTTGCACAGGGGGACTAGACAGGGCTGCCCGATATCTCCATTGCTGTTTGCCATGGCACTGGAGACCTTAGCGACGTGGATTCGGTCCTCCCCTGACATAGTGGGGTTCAGAAGGGGCTCCCATGCAGACGTTATCTCACTCTATGTGGATGACACACTGCTCTACCTAGGTGATACCGGGGAATCCTTGCGGGCGGTAATGTCCCTTATTGACTATTTTGGGTCCCTGTCGGGATTTTCCATAAATTGGGATAAATCAGTTTTAATGCCCCTTGATCCCAAAGCTCAGCCCTTTTCCGGACTGTGCATCCACAGTGCGAGTGGTTGACTCCTTCAAATATTTGGGGATCCAGGTGTGTCCTGATCCTACCCAGTATATCACACTGAACCTCGTACCTCTGCTGCAAAGTTCCCTTGTCGGTGGCTGGGCGAGTCAATCTAATTAAGATGGTGTGGGCACCTCAACTTCTTTATGTCTTGCACAACTCCCCAATCTGGATACCCAGGAAATGGTTCTATAGGATTGACTCCCAGTTCCGAGAACTGATCTGGTGCAAAAAAGTGGCTAGGATTAAATTGGCTACCCTTCAGATGGGCAAGGATAGTGGTAGCTTGGCAGTCCCCAACCCCAGAGTATATTTTCTAGCCTTCCAGGTTCAGCATATGGGGGGCTGGGGTCTTTTGGATCCATTCGATCCTATTGGGTCCTTATTGGTCCCTCCTGACTCGCCTCACCCTGTCCTTGTACACCTTGAAGCGGGGTTCTCCAATATGGGGAATCGGTTACCCACACTCGCCTTCATTCGCATGGTGTGGCGCTGTGTCAAGGGGATGTTGCAGATCACGGGTCTGTCTGCTTGGTGCTCTGGAGGTGGACACTCTGACCCCAAATGCTCACGTTGCCGTGTTGCAATTGTTGTATATTGCTCGCAAATTAATTGCTAGATTTTGGATCGCCTCCAGGGTGCCGAGCAGGGGCCAGTGGATAACACAGGTCAATGCCTCTTTAATCAGGGAAAAGCTGACATACCAGCATCGAAATGCTCACAAGAAATTTGCCTCGTTATGGCAACCTTGGTTGGATGACCCGGCCTTGGCTCCCCCCAGTTGGTTATGGATCGGCTGCTCATTGAATAGGGTAGCATTTCTTGAGAAGGTCTAGCGTGCAGAGTCCTCCCATCCTTTCCCTTCCTTTCCCCCCTCCCCCTCCCTTTAAGTTTTCTGCCACTGTTTTCCTTTTTTCCCTTCTCCTTTGCACTTAGTACTTCAGGTGGGTTTTTGCTACTTTACGGAGGTGTGTGCCATATTGCTAGCATGGTCCTATTACTATTGGGAGGGAATAACTGTATGTTTTTATTTATCCTTCTCTTATGCACATGGGCACATGCTCAGGTTTGTTTACTTGGCTGTAATTTTCACCTGAATGCGATGGTTTATGGATGACGTTTTCCTGTACTGTTGCTGTTATATCCTTTATATATTTGTATTTTTCCGAACACTGGTTCTGTAACTGATTATGTCTACCGTTCATGTTATTTATTCAGTGTACTGTTTATACTCAATAAATATTAAAAAAAATTTCAGACCTTTGGTGATCAAATGCAAAAAAAATGCTTTTTAGACACTTGGAGACCCAAACAAATGTTTCAGGTGGTTGGTTACCAAATACAATTATCTTGTCCAAATCCGGCTTTTTAAGACTCTAATAGACGAAAATACAGTCATTTTGACTAAATTTGTTTTTCAGACCTTTGGTGACCAAATGCAGTTATTTTGACTAAAAAGGGCTTTTTAGACACATGGAGACCAAAATAGAGTCATTTTGACCAAAAAACATTTTTTCAGGCCATTGGTTACATAATGTAGTTTATCTTGTCTAAAACCGGCGTTCTAAGACTCTAAAAGACAAAAATACAGTCATTTTGGCTAAAATAGTTTTTCAAACCTTTGGTGACCAAACGTAGTTATTTGAACTAAAAAGGGCTTTTTAGACACTTGGAGACCAAAATAGAGTCATTTTGACCAAAAACATTTTTTCAGGCCATTGGTTACCAAATGCAGTTATCTTGTCTAAATACGGAGTTTTGATACTCTAAAAGACAAAAATACAGTCATTTTGGCTAAAAAAAGGTTTTCAGACCTTTGGTGACCAAACGTAGTTATTTTGACTAAAAAGTGCTTTTTAGACACATGGAGACCAAAATAGAGTCATTTTGACCAAAAACATTTTTTCAGGCCATTGGTTACATAATGTAGTTTATCTTGTCTAAAATCGGCGTTCTAAGACTCTAAAAGACAAAAATACAGTCATTTTGGCTAAACTAGTTTTTCAAACCTTTGGTGACCAAACGTAGTTATTTGAACTAAAAAGGGCTTTTTAGGGGGCGTGTCCAAGATGGCGACTTGAGAGGACGTGTTGAAGAGAGCTCCGCTGCCTAGCCCGGAATTTATCCTGCTTCTCTGCTGCCCTGTGACCCCTGGCTAGCCCTGTGTTGGCCAGTGTGTCCCCCCGGACTGATATGACCAGAGGCCGACAGTCTTCGGTGTCCCGTAAGCCGCCCACGGACCAGGCTACCCCGGCTGGCGCGAAAGCGGGGCCTCGTGCTCCCTCCAATATGGCGACACAGACCGAGGGAGAGGACCCGGCGCTGAGGGAGTCCAGCAACTTTAATGCCCTCATGCAGGCCATCACCTCCTGCCAAACGACACTGACGGGGAAGATTGATTCGGTCCAAATGGACATCGGCCTGATTCGCCGGGATATGGACAAATTCCGCACCAAGCTGACCGAGGTGGAGCGCCGGGTGAGCGATACTGAGGATGTGCTGCGAGACCATTCTGCTTCCCTACACACGCTGCGGGTCAAAGTTAAGGCCCTGGAGTACCGAGCCGAGGATTCGGAGAACCGGAACCGGCGCAACAACTTACGGATCCTTGGTCTCCCGGAAGGCGCTGAGGATCCGCATCCTGCAGATTTCACGGAGAAGCTCCTCCGCACCCTGCTCCCTCAGGCGGCCTTCTCTCCCTACTTTGCGGTGGAGCGCGCCCATCGGATGCCAGCGCGCCGGGGACCCCCTGGTTCCCCTCCCCGCACTTTTATCCTGCGCCTACTTAACTTTAGGGATCGGGACTTGGTGCTCCGGGAGAGCCGGCGGCTGGAGTCTCTGAGGTATGAAGGGTCCAGGCTGATGATCTTCCCGGACTTCTCGGTCGAGACACAGAAGCTGCGCAAGTCGTTCGACCAGGTTAAGGCGGCTCTCCGCCAGCGGGGCATGAAATACAGCATGTTGTTCCCAGCTCGCCTCAGGGTTCAGGACGGTGAGTCCCTCAAGTTTTTTACCTCGCCAGAGGAGGCCTCTTCCTGGTTGGAGTCGTTGCCCAGACGTTAGGACTCCTGCCCGGCTGGGCGGGATGGATGGATCGATCTTGAGGTTCTCTGCTGGTCGGTATCTACCGCTTAATGGCCACTTCCCCCTTGTTTTAGCGATTGCTCCGGTCCTCCCTAGCTGCCTCCCTACCTACCTGGGGGTTTGTTGACTCTGCGGGGCCTCTGGCTGGCCGATTTCCGGATGGATGGACAGACGGATGGACAAGGGATCCCTGAATTCTTTACCCTGACTGTTGTCATTCGTTGGCTGCTCCATGCCCCCTTTGCCCCTTTTCTTTTTGCTTATCCTACAGCCCTGGCGGGTGGGGGGGTGGGGGACTATGCTGGGGGCTGGGGGCCTTGATTCCCCCCCCTTTTTTTTCTTCTGTTTTTTCTATGGTCATGGTCTATTTTTCTAGAACTTATTTTTCGTTTCTCCTGGTTTTTGTTATTTATTTTCCGGGCACTACTGCGGAGGCTCGTGGACTCAGGACTAGTCACTGTTGACGCTTTCCTGGTGCATGGTCCCCCATTGACCGATGGTTGTGTTCTTTTTGGGGTCTCAGGCTCACCTGAGTTTTTGGGGTGTAGCAGGGTGGGGGGAGGGGGGTGGGAGTTCATTTGGGAATGTTCTATTTTTATGTTTAACCGTTTTTTCTTTTCCAGGTTTGCCACCAGGGTATTGGGTCTCTATTATGCACATTATTTGCTTTGTTCCTGCCTTGCTTCTTACACGTGGGGGTGCTGTATGGTGGGGGCGGTATGTGTTCTCGGGCTCGAGTGTTGATCCAGCAGCTGCCCCCCTGTTTTTATTTCCTTTATTTGTCTTATGGCTCCGTTAAGAATTCTAACTTGGAATGTGCGGGGCTTGAATTCTAAATTTAAAAGGTCCCTTGTGTTCTCCTTTCTACAAAAACATCACCCGCACATCTGCATTCTACAGGAGACGCATCTCACGGGGGCCCGGGTGCTGTCCTTAAAAAAATCGTGGGTTGGGTCTTATTATCATTTCACCTTCTCCTCCTACTCCCGGGGTGTCAGTATCCTCATACATCGTTCCCTACCTTTCACGCTGCTGGATCTGCATCTTGACCCTGAGGGCAGGTACGTGGTTTTACATGCTATGTGTGATCGCATTGAATTGGTCATTGCTGGTTTATATGTGCCGCCGCCTGCGGCTATGTCCATTCTGCATCGGCTTCAGAGTGTGGTTGCTGGCTATCCTACACCAAATGTGATCTTTGCGGGCGACTTTAATATGGCCCCGGAGCCGGGTATGGACAGGCTGGGTGGTGATCCGGCGGCCGATTCGGCCCTGGCACGTTGGGCGGAGGCCCTGGGGTTAGGGGATGCGTGGCGCTGGAAGCATCCCACTCTACGACATTACACTTGCCACTCAGCCGCGCATGCCTCTTTTTCACGTATAGATGTGGTCTATGTTGGCTCATCCCTGTTGCCGCGGGTGGAGGAGGCTACCATCCTGCCCCGGGGCATATCTGACCATGCCCCGGTGCTGGTGAGTTTTATGACGGATACGGCTGCGGGCCAGGGCTTGTGGAGATTGTCTAGGTTCTGGGTCACGGATGAGCGGGTGGTGCCGCCGGTGGCCTCTGAGCTGTTGGCCTACTGGGGTCACAATGAGGGCACGGCCGCTCCGGCCATGGTGTGGGACGCATTTAAAGCGTATGCAAGGGGACGCTACCAGTACACGATTGCCAAGGTTCGGAGGGACTCACGAGCCCGCCTCTCCTTGGCGGAGTCCACAGCGGCGTCCCTCGAGGCGGGTTACCTGGCCTCGCGGGATAGTGGTACCTATGCTGACATGCAGGCGGCCTACAGGGAGGTGGCGCTCATTCGCGCGGAGTCCTTCCGCAGGTTTCTTCTTTCCCAGTCCCAGCGGGTGTTTGAGCAGGGGGAGCGGTCGGGTAGGCTGCTGGCGTGGTTGGCGTCGGAGCGTTCCGGTACCACGGGTATCGCCAATATCAGAGCGGGGGACGGAAACCTGCTGTCTGACCCCAGTCTAATCAATGCTTGGTTTGCCGAATATTATGCACAGCTATATGAGTCCAGGGTCACCTACTCCTCCTCTGAGCTGTCGGGGTACTTGGAGAGCATAGATTTCCCCTCACTCTCTCCCGCCAAAGTCCAGCTTCTTGACGCCCCCATCTCTTTGAAGGAGGTTCGCAAGGCTATTAAGTCTCTCCCAGTGGGCAAGACGCCAGGGCCCGATGGGCTTCCTACAGAATTTTAAAAAACTAACCTGGAGGTGGTTGCCTCTCATCTTCACGAGACGTTTCGCAGCACACTGGAGGCGGGCGCCCTGCCGCCCTCTATGTCGGAGGCTGTTGTGGTTGTCCTGCCTAAGCCCGGGAAGGATCCCGAGTTGTGCGCCTCTTACCGGCCTATTTCACTTTTGAATGTAGATGCAAAAATCCTTACTAAAATATTGGCCAATCGCCTCAACTCGGTGATACTGTCTTTGGTGCACGGCGACCAAACTGGCTTTATGCCGGGTAAGGGCACGGACATAAACATTCGCCGCCTACATACCAACCTGGCGCACGGGGTGACTAGCGGTTCCCGGGGGACAGTGGCCTCTCTTGATGCCGAGAAGGCTTTTGATTCTGTGGAGTGGGAGTACCTGTGGCAGGTGCTGTCCCGCTTTGGCGTTGGACCGCGCTTTATTGCCTGGGTTCGCCTTCTCTATGAGGCCCCTGTCGCCCGGGTCCGCACAAACGGCCTCCTCTCCCCATCTTTTCGGCTATACAGGGGCACCAGGCAGGGTTGCCCGCTTTCCCCGGGCCTCTTTGCATTGGCTATTGAGCCGCTCGCAATTTTGCTGCGGACGTCGGAGGAGGTGGGGGGTTTGGGGGTAAGCCCGGTGGTGGAGCGGATCTCTCTGTATGCTGATGACACTCTGTTATACTTGAATGACACCGCTGATTCTCTGGTGGCGGCATTGGGTATAATTGATCGCCATGGCGACTACTCTGGAGTGCGGATCAACTGGTCCAAGTCGAGCCTGCTCCCTATTGATGCTGCGGCGCTTCCTCCTTCCCCCCCTGTGGCTCCGCTGGAATGGGTCTCTCATTTCCGTTACTTGGGGGTCGTCGTGAGGCTTGACCTCTCTTGCTACCTGGCGGACAATCTGGAGCCGGTGTTTCGACAGCTGGTCGCTAAGTGTCAGGTGTGGCGGTCGCTCCCCTTGACCCCTGTGGGACGTATCAACCTATTGAAAATGACCTTTCTCCCCAAATTTTTGTATGTTTTTAGAAATACCCCTGTACCCATCCCGGCGTCCTTTTTTCGTCGCCTGGACAGTGTTGTCTCCTCCTTCATCTGGGCGGGGTCGGCTCCATGTATTTCTCTGCGGAAATTGCAGATGCCCCTTTCCTCCGGGGGACGGGCCCTGCCTTGTTTTCGGAAGTACTACTGGGCGGCGGTGTTGGTCTCTGTCCGCTGGTGGTTCGCTCAATCCAGGTCCAATCCGGCGGTCAATCTCGAAGCGGCGATTTTGGGCTCCTATGCAGCGTTGACTAACCTAGTGTACAGGGGGGCGGGGGCTGCCCCTCAGGTGACTACTCCTATGCGGACGGTGGTACGGGTGTGGGAGCAGATGCTGGGTGCCACGGGGGAGGCTGGCACGGTCTCACCTTATACTCCTCTGTGGGGTAACCCTCGGTTGCCTCATTTTCGCTCCATTCCTGATCCAGCCATATGGGCGCGGCATGGAGTGACTATGATACAACATATAATGCCCTCGGGCTCTCTGCTGACCTTCCAGGCCCTGCGGGATAAATTTCACCTCCCGTCGCGTATGTTGTTTCGGTTTTTGCAACTTCGCCATGCAGCCCAGGCTCAGTTTCCAACACCCCCTACGCTTGCTCCCCATGGGGTGGAGCGATTTTTGACCACACGCAATGCTGACAAACTACTGTCCTCTATCTATCTTAGACTTACGTGTGGTCGGCAGGCACAAGAACCTCATCTGCTCCAGCTGTGGCGGCAAGATATCCCTGCGCTGGTCGAGGATGATTGGGATCATTGTATCCCTCATTATATCCCCACGGTAATCTCGGCCAGAGATAGATTTATTCAATTGAAGTTTTTGCATAGGGCATACTACACCCCGCAACGATTGGCTAGAATATACAGCACCCACTCTGACGTATGCACTAAATGCCAGCAGGCGGTAGGTACTTTTCTCCATGTTACCTGGGAATGCCGGCTCCTCCAGGGCTACCGGAGGGGCGTTGTATGTGAGCTCAGCGCAGTGCTGCAGGTGCCGGTGCCCTTGGACCCTAGGGTCCTCCTCTTGGGGATGGGGGAACTGGTGACTCAGGCGAAGTACTCTAAGCTCCTCTTATTCTTTCTCTGCTTCTATGCCCGAAAGGCATTATTGATGAAGTGGAAGGGTGCTGACCCCCCCACGGTTGCGCAATGGAGGGCGTTGGTGGATGCTGCTCTGCCCCTCTACAAGCTGACCTATATGGGGCGTCAATGCCCTCAAAAATTTGGGAAGGTGTGGGATGCCTGGATCGCAGCTAGACCTCTGCAGATCTGATCACGTTATGTTGTTTATTGCTTTTGGGGCCCTGGTGGCGAGACTGCTGCTGTGTGGTTATGGGCCGTGGGGTGCTGTGGAGGCGCTTCTGTGTCTCTGCTCCCCTGCGGTTCGGCCTCCTGGAGCTCCCCTCGGCGCCTCCCCCTCCCAGGGGACCAGGGGTCTGGGGGGACTGTGGGCTATTGCGGCCCTGATGTTACTTCTGTATATTGAGATGAAAGCCATTCCTTATGTCTGTTTACTTGCTTTATTTATCGCTGATGTGCATTTGCTCTCTTTTGACAGATTGTGTTTCTTTTTTATTTCCTGTGTATCCATACCTTGTTGGCACTGTTACTTTATTATTTGTTTTAAATCAATAAAACGTTTCTGTTAAAAAAAGAGGGCTTTTTAGACACTTGGAGACCAAAATAGAGTCATTTTGACCAAAAACATTTTTTCAGGCCATTGGTTACCAAATGCAGTTATCTTGTCTAAATACGGAGTTTTGAGACTCTAATAGACAAAAATACAATCATTTTGACTAAATTTTTTTCAGACCTTTGGTGATCAAATGCAGTTATATTGACTAAAAGGGGCTTTTTAGACACTTGGAGACCAAAATAGAGTCATTTTGACCAAAAACATTTTTTCAGGCCATTGGTTACCAAATGCAGTTATCTTGTCTAAATACGGAGTTTTGAGACTCTAAAAGACAAAAATACAGTCATTTTGGCTAAAATAGTTTTTCAGACCTTTGGTGACCAAACGTAGTTATTTGAACTAAAAAGGGCTTTTTAGGCACTTGGAGACCTAAATATAGTCATTTTGACCAAAAACATTATTTCAGGCCATTGGTTACCAAATGTAGTTTATCTTGTCTAAAAGCGGTGTTTTAAGACTCTAAAAGACAAAAATACAGTCATTTTGGCTAAAAATGGTTTCAGACCTTTGGTGACCAAATGCAGTTATTTTGACTAAGAATGGCTTTTTAGACACTTGGAGACCAAAATAGAGTCATTTTGACCCAAACAAATGTTTCAGGCGATTGGTAACCAAATGCAATTATCTTGTCCAAAACCAGCTTTTTAAGACTCTAATAGACAAAAATACAATCATTTTGACTAAATTTTTTTCAGACCTTTGGTGACCAAATGCAGTTATATTGACTAAAAAGGGCTTTTTAGACACTTGGAGACCAAAATGGAGTCATTTTGACCAAAAAAATGTTTTCAGATCACTGGTAACGAAATGCAATTATATTGTCTAAAACCGGCTTTTTAAGACTCTAAAAGACAAAAATACAGTAATTTTGGCTAAAAAAGGTTTTCAGACCTTTGGTGACCAAATGCAGTTATTTTGACTAAGAAAGGCTTTTTAGACACTTGGAGACCAAAATAGAGTCATTTTGACCCAAACAAATGTTTCAGGCGATTGGTTACCAAATGCAATTATCGTGTCCAAAACCGGCTTTTTAAGACTCTAATAGACAAAAATACAATCATTTTGACTAAATTTTTTTTTCAGACCTTTGGTGACCAAACGTAGTTATTTTGACTAAAAGATCTTTTTAGACACTGGGAGACCAAAATAGAGTCATTTTGACCAAAAACATTTTTTCAGGCAATCGGTTACCAAATGTAGTTTATCTTGTCTAAAAGCGGTGTTTTAAGACTCTAAAAGACAAAAATACAGGCATCTTGGCTTAAAAAAGTGTTTCAGACCTTTGGTGACCAAATGAAGTTATTTTGACAAAAAAATGCTTTTTAGAGACTTGGAGACCAAAATATAGTCATTTTGACCAAAAACATTTTTTCAGGCCTTTTGTTACGAAATGCAATTATCTTGTCTAAAACCGGCGTTTTAAGACTGTAAAAGACAAAAATACAGTAATTTTAGCTAAAAAAGTATTTCAGACCTTTGGTGACCAAATGCAGTTATTTTGACTAAAACAGGCTTTGGAGACCTAAATAGAGTCATTTTGACCAAAACATTTTTTAAGGCCATTGGTTACCAAATGTAGTTTATCTTGTCTAAAAGCGGTGTTTTAAGACTCTAAAAGTAAAAAATACAGTCATTTTGGCTAAAAAAGGTTTTCAGACTTTGGTGACCAAATGCATTTATTTTGACTAAGACACTTGGAGACCAAAAATAGAGTCATTTTGACCAAAAACATGTTTTCAGGCCATTGGTTACCAAATGTAGTTTATCTGGTCTAAAAGCAGTGTTTTAAGACTCTAAAAGTATAAAATACAGTCATTTTGGCTAAAAAAGTTTTTCAGACCTTTGGTGACCAAAATGCAGTTATTTTGACTAAAAAGGGCTTTTTAGACTCTAAATGAGGCGTTTTGAGACTCTAAAAGACAAAAATACAGGCATCTTGGCTAAAAAAAAGTTTTTCAGACCTTTGGTTACCAAATGCAGTTATTTTGACTAAAAAAGGCTTTTTAGACACTTGGAGACCAAAATATAGTCATTTTGACCAAAAACATTTTTCAGGCCTTTTGTTACGAAATGCAATTATCTTGTCTAAAACCGGCTTTTTAATACTCTAAAAGACAAAAATACAGTCATTTTGGCTAAAAAAGTTTTTCAGACCTTTGGTGACCAAACGTAGTTATTTTGACTAAAAAGGGCTTTTTAGAGACTTGGAGACCAAAAATAGTCATTTTGACCAAAAACATGTTTTCAGGCCATTGGTTACCAAATGCAGTTATCTTGTCTAAATGCGGAGTTTTGAGACTCTAAAAGACAAAAATACAATCATTTTGGCTAAAATAGTTTTTCAGACCTTTGGTGACCAAACGTAGTTATTTTGACTAAAAGGGCTTTTTAGACACTTGGAGACCTAAATAGAGTCATTTTGACCAAAAACATTTTTTCAGGCCATTGGTTACCAAATGTAGTTTATCTTGTCTAAAAGTGGTGTTTTAAGACTCTAAAAGACAAAAATACAGACATTTTGGCTAAAAAAAGGTTTTCAGACCTTTGGTGACCAAATACAGTTATTTTGACTAAAAAAGGCTTTTTAGACACTTGGGAGACCAAAATAGAGTCATTTTTGACCAAAAACATTTCTTCAGCCCATTGGTTACCAAATGCAGTTATCTTGTCTAAAAGCGGCGTTTTAAGACTCTTAAAGACAAAAATACAGTAATTTTGGCTAAAAAGGGTTTTCTTTTATAGTCTTAAAAAGCCGCTTTCGGACAAGATAATTGCATTTGGTAACCAATGGCCTGAAACATTTTTTTGGGGTCAGAATGACTCGATTCTGGTCTTCAAGTGTATGACCAAAATAGAGTAATTTTGACCAAAAATATTTTTTCAGGCCATTGGTTACCAAATGCAGTTATATTGTCTAAAAGCGGCGTTTTAAGACTCTAAAAGACAAAAATACAGTAATTTTGGCTAAAAAGGGTTTTCTTTTAAAGTCTTAAAAAGCCGCTTTCGGACAAGATAATTGCATTTGGTAACCAATGGCCTGAAACATTTTTTTGGGTCAGAATGACTCGATTCTGGTCTTCAAGTGTCTAAAAAGCCTTTTTTAGTCAAAATAACTGCATTTGGCCACCAAAGGTCTGACAAACTTTTTTAGCCAAAATGACTGTATTTTTGTCTTTTAGAGTCTTAAAAATCCGGTTTTAGACAAGATAACTGCGCATTTCGTAACCAGTGGCCTGAAAACATTTTTTTGGTCAAAATGACTCTATTTTGCTCTCCAAGTGCCTTAAAAGCCTATTTTAGTCAAAATAACTGCATTTGATCACCAAAGGTCTGAAATTTTTTTTTACCCAAAATGACTGTACTTTTGTCTTTTAGAGTCTCAAAACGCCGCTTTTAGACAAGATAAACTACATTTGGTAACCAATGGCCTAAAAAAATGTCTTTGGTCAAAATGACTCTATTTAGGTCTTCAAAGCCTGTTTTAGTCAAAATAACTGCATTTGGTCACCAAAGGTCTGAAATACTTTTTTAGCTAAAATTACTGTATTTTGTCTTTTAGAGTCTTAAAACGCCAGTTTTAGACAAGATAATTGCATTTCGTAACAAAAGGACAGAAAAATGTTTTTGGTTAAAATGACTATATTTTGGTCTCCAAGTGTCTAAAAAGCCTTTTTTAGTCAAAATAACTGCATTTGGTCACCAAAGGTCTGAAAAACTTTTTTAGCCAAAATGACTGTATTTTTGTCTTTTAGAGTCTCAAAACTCCGCATTTAGACAAGATAACTGCAATTGGTAACCAATGGCCTGAAAAAATGTTTTTGGTCAAAATGACTCTATTTTGGTCTCCAAGTGTCTAAAAAGCCTTTTTTAGTTAAAATAACTGCATTTCCTCACCAAAGGTCTGAAATTTTTGTCTTTTAGAGTCTCAAAACGCCGTTTTTAGACACGATAACTGCATTAGGTAACCAATGGCCTGAAAACATGTTTTTGGTCAAAATGACTCTATTTTTGGTCTCCAAGTGTCTAAAAAGCCTATTTTAGATTAATATCAGTGTAAGATCTGGTACGTTGCTTCAATAAATTATCTTTTTCATATATATGATTTTTTATATAGCCACTGACTACATCTGAGAGATCCTTTCCATACATTGGACGACCACTTTTTACATATATTTGTTTCTTATTTATTATGTCCTTGCCACCAGAGTTTAAAGCATTCAACGATGGGGTTTTTTATTCACTCATGTATGACTCATTTATTTATTGGTTCCTATTTTTTCAGCTATTGCATTATATCTTTGTATTAGTCACACATATGGTTTTATATTGTTTGTATGTATATCTCCATTCCCCTATGTGGTGAAGGAGTTTTGTATCTAATTGTCTTTCACTGTGGAACTGTGGACTTGCTGAACCTACACCTGTTTCTTATCAATCAATTAATTCAAGGTGCATGCAATTACATTCTTCGGTCACCTCCCTTTTTTGGTTTACCTACAAATGTATGTCGGCTTCCACGGTTCCATAGTGTGTGGTTATGAGTAAGCGATCTACATCGTGAAACACGTCAACCCGACATGTCTGTTATGTGCATTGTATTGTCTGTCTGCTGTACCGAAGAAGAATAAAGGAGTTTTGATTGTTTTCATCTTACATTTCCTGAGTGCGGTCTACTTTCTTGGATTTTCTATTGCTTGGACGGCGGATCTGACCAGCACCAGCCATTGAACTGACACCTGAGCGGCTCTGCTCTTTGTTGTTATTGGCAGGGGTGATTGCCTACGGCCACATCCCCTGAACATGGCCGATCTTGTCTGATCTTGGAAGCTAAGCAGGGTCAGGCCTGGTTAGTACCTGGATGGGAGACCGCCTGGGAATACCAGGTGCTGTAGGCTTTTGGCTTTTCCTTTATTTGTTGGCTTTCTTTTTTTTCTCCTGAGGTGCCATCTTGCCATGGCCAAGTTCAAAGAGGTCAAGGGTGGCAATGGTGATCGCCTTACGGCCACATGATTCTGTACGTGCCTGATCTCAGCTGATCTTGGAAGCTAAGCAGGGTCGGGCCTGGTTAGTACCTGGATGGGAGTCCGCCTGGGAATACAAGGTGCTGTAGGCTTTTGGCTTTTCCTTTATTCGTTGGCTTTCTTTTTGAGAAGTTTGTGTCGGCCTGTATAGGCCCCAGAAAATAGCTCACATGGGTTTAACTGACAGCAAAGAACGTAGTATTTGATGGCTAGAGGTACATTAGGCATTCACACCAGGGCCGGACTGACCATAGGGCACAGCGGGCACATGCCCGGTGGGCTGCCGAGGCCTCCGCTCCGAGTCCGGGCACATTATAATGGAAGACAGTGTCCGGCTGTTGCTTGCCTCTCCGTGGCCGATCCCACGGAGGCTGAGGGCTGCGGCCGCCGCATTACCGCAACCTGGCCACCCGCCCCGCCACTGTCCCCGACTGCCCGGACCCCGCATTATGGCAATCTGGCCGCCCGCCGGCCGCTATCCCCGACTCCCCACTCCTTGCTAACTTTGCTCAGCTGGCAGCCGACTCCGCAGCGGCTCCGCAGCGGCTGTAGGCTTTTGGCTTTTCCTTTATTTGTTGGCTTTCTTTTTGTTTCTCCTGAGGTGCCATCTTGCCATGGCCAAGTTCAAAGGGGTCGAGGGTGGCAGTGGTGATCGCCTACGGCCACATCCCCCTGAACATGGCCGATCTCGTCTGATCTTGGAAGCTAAGCAGGGTCAGGCCTGGTTAGTACCTGGATGGGAGACCGCCTGGGAATACCAGGTGCTGTAGGCTTTTGGCTTTTCCTTTATTTGTTGGCTTTCTTTTTTTTCTCCTGAGGTGCCATCTTGCCATGGCCAAGTTCAAAGAGGTCAAGGGTGGCAAGGGTGGCAATGGTGGCAATGGTGGCAATGGTGATCGCCTACGGCCACATGATTCTGTACGTGCCTGATGTCGGAAGCTAAGCAGGGTCGGGCCTGGTTAGTACCTGGATGGGAGTCCGCCTGGGAATACAAGGTGCTGTAGGCTTTTGGCTTTTCCTTTATTTGTTGGCTTTCTTTTTGAGAAGTTTGTGTCGGCCTGTATAGGCCCCAGAAAATAGCTCAAATGGGTTTAACTGACAGCAAAGAACATAGTATTTGATGGCTAGAGGTACATTAGGCATTCACACCAGGGCCGGACTGACCATAGGGCACAGCGGGCATATGCCCGGTGGGCCGCCGAGGCCTCCGCTCCGAGTCTGGGCGCATTGTAATGGAAGACAGTGTCCGGCCGTTGCTTGCCTCTCCGCGGCCGATTCCGCGGAGTCTGAGGGCCGCGGCCGCCGCATTACCGCAACCTGGCCTCTCGCCCCGCCACTGTCCCCGACTGCCTGGACCCTGCATTATGGCAATCTGGTCGCCCACCGGCCGCTATCCCCGACTCCCCACTCCTCGCTAACTTTGCTCAGCTGGCAGCCGGCTCCGCAGCGGCATCCAGGCTCCAGCGTAGCTCAGGAGGGGGTGGAGTCGGTGGGTGGACCGTGTGACTGTGAAGTGAACCGTCATGTGACTAAGGCCGGGAGTGGAGCTAGAGGCCGGCGGGGACCCCATGCTGCCTTGTCACAGGAAGAAGCGGGAAGTGAGAAGTCGCCGGCGCCGCACACCGCAGACAGACACTTACAGTGTGTCTGAGTCTGAGAAAGTGAGTCAGAGTGTGGAGGAGTCGTCAGAGATCAGAGTGTCAAGTCAAGTTAGTGCCTGCCCTGGAGCTGCATTAACACCACCACCCACGACCAGGACAGGAGCCAAGGCCTCAACAACAGGTAAGGAAAGAATGGCAGCAGGCCAGCAGCACAATTTACAAACACAGTGACAACACCACAGACCACACACCACTGTCACCGCTGGGATTGAGGTTCTGGGTGGCCTCCGGCAGAGCAGTTTTCTGGTCTGGAACTTCTGGCTTAGCAGCAGGCAGGCCACAGGTGTAAAAAACAGATAAAAGCTACACACTGTCACAGCACTGCTAGAAAACATGTGCCATGCCAGTTTGCTTGTTACATGTGATGTGACAGCCAGGTGCACATTTTCAAGTTGAAAATGTACACCTGGCTGTCACATCACATGTAACAAGCAAACTGGCATGGCACATGTTTTCTAGCAGTGACAGTGTTGTAGCTGACTGTTATCTGTTTTTTACACTTGCGGCCTGCCTGCCTGCTGCTAAGCCAGAAGTGAACCATGCTCTGCCGGATGCCAGAACCACAAATCCCAGC
>NC_138780.1:90991911-91209411 GCF_965119305.1 Pelophylax lessonae
GCCGTGCAGCGGGCTGATGCTGAGCCCAGCTCTGCGGCGCGGCCAATCAATGCTGCACAGCCAGGCCTCAGGGGGTGGTACTGGTAACAAAGAGGGTGGAGCAGAGCAGAGGGACCCCCTTCTGCCTGATATCGTGACGTGACGCGTGAAGGAGCGGGGAACACTTACTTGACTGTGGACTTGACTTCCCTCACTGCGGCCGGCTCTGCGGCTTATCAGCCTTCTGCTCAGGGGGGGTGTGAGTCACAAGTAGAATAATATAGATTGGTTTTTGTTAATTGTCTGCTCTGATGCCACTGTCAGGCCAATTTGCAGAAGAAAACCTTATTTTTCCGAATTTTTTGATCATGTGTCTGATGATATTGGTTTTGGTAATTGTCTGATCTGATGCCAGCCTATTTGCAGAAGAAATCCTTATTTTTACAAAATGTTTCAACATGTTTCTGTATATGAGAAGGGGACACGGCATGCTGGTCACTACATTAATGGGGGGGGCATGCTGGTCACTACGTTGATGGGGGGCATGCTGGTCACTGCATTGATGGGGGCATGCTGGTCACTGCATTGATGGGGGGCATGCTGGTTGATGGGGGGGCATGCTGGTCACTGCATTGATGGGGGTATGCTGGTCACTGCATTGATGGGGGGCACGCTGGTCACTAAATTGAAGGGGACACGGCACGCTGGTCATTGCATTGAAGGGGACATGGCACGCTGGTCACTGCATTGATTTGGGGCACGCTGGTCACTGCATTGATGGGGGCACGCTGGTCACTGCATTGATGGGTGGCACACTGGTCACTGCACTGAATGGGGGCATGCTGTAGTAACTCTGCATTGAATGGGGGCACGCTGTATTAACTCTGCACTACTAAAAATGCACGACGAAGAGGATCCGCTGCACAAAAATATCGCAATATACAGTGCCTTGCGAAAGTATTCGGCCCCTGAACTTTGCGACCTTTTGCCACATTTCAGGCTTCAAATATAAAACTGTAATTTATTTGTGAAGCAACAACAACAAGTGGGACACAATCTTTAAGTGGAACGAAATTTATTGGATATTTCAAACCTTTTTAACAAATAAAAAAATGAAAAATTGGGCGTGCAAAATTATTCAGCCCCTTTACTTTCAGTGCAGCAAACTCTCTCCAGAAGTTCAGTGAGAATCTCTGAATGATCCAATGTTGACCTAAATGACTAATGATAATAAAAAGAATCCACCTGTGTGTAATCAAGTCTCCGTATAAATGCACCTGCACTGTGATAGTCTCAGAGGTCCGTTTAAAGCGCAGAGAGCATCATGAAGAACAAGGAACACACCAGGCAGGTCCGAGATACTGTTGTGGAGAAGTTTAAAGCTGGATTTGGATACAAAAAGATTTCCCAAGCTTTAAACATCCCAAGGAGCACTGTGCAAGCGATAATATTGAAATGGAAGACCACTGCAAATCTACGAAGACCTGGCCATCCCTCTAAACTTTCAGCTCATACAAGGAGAAGACTGATCAGAGATGCAGCGAAGAGGCCCATGATCACTCTGGATGAACTGCAGAGATCTACAGCTGAGGTGGGAGGCTCTGTGCATAGGACAACAATCAGTCGTATACTGCACAAATCTGACCTTTATGGAAGAGTGGCAAGAAGAAAGCCATTTCTTAAAGATATCCATAAAAAGTGTTGTTTAAAGTTTGCCACAAGGCACCTGGGAGACACACCAAACATGTGGAAGAAGGTGCTCTGGTCAGATGAAACCAAAATTGAACTTTTTGGCAACAATGCAAAACGTTATGTTTGGCGGAAAAGCAACACAGCCCATCACCCCGAACACACCATCCCCACTGTCAAACATGGTGGTGGCAGCATCATGGTTTGGGCCTGCTTTTTTTCAGCAGGGACAGGGAAGATGGTTAAAATTGATGGGAAGATGGATGGAGCCAAATACAGGACCATTCTGGAAGAAAACCTGATTGAGTCTGCAAAAGACCTGAGACTGGGACAGAGATTTGTCTTCCAACAAGACAATGATCCAAAACATAAAGCAAAATCTACAATGGAATGGTTCACAAATAAACATATCCAGGTGTTAGAATGGCCAAGTCAAAGTCCAGACCTGAATCCAATCGAGAATCTGTGAAAAGAACTGAAAAGTGCTGTTCACAAATGCTCTCCATCCAACCTCACTGAGCTTGAGCTGTTTTGCAAGGAGGAATGGGCAAAAATTTCAGTCTCTCGATGTGCAAAACTGATAGAGACATACCCCAAGCGACTTACAGCTGTAATCGCAGCAAAAGGTGGCGCTACAAAGTATTAACTTAAGGGGGCTGAATAATTTATGATTAAAAATGAGTTTGCTGTCTTTTTCAATTATCATCCATGGCAGGATATTCCAGATCCAATACTAAAAAAGGCGACAAAACGTAAAGATGGAACAAGTCGCAAATGGCTCACCTACTGCAATGAAAAAAAAGCTATGTTTTGCTCTGTTTGTCTGGCTTTTGCAAAGTCTCAAGAAACAAATTCTTTTATTGAAGGAATGACAAATAAGCGTCATGTTCATCAAAGAATTGAAGAGCATGAGAATAGTGCAATGCACAACGTGTGTGCCGAAGCCTTTTTTATGAAATCAAGTAGTGCTGGTGTTGATGATCTACTTATGTATAAGCAAATGTCTGTACGGCGAGAACAAGTAAGAAACAGGCGACAAGTACTACAGCGGATTGTAGATGTAGTAAAGGTTATAGGAAAGCAGGGTTTGAGTTATAGGGGAGATAAAGATGAGGCTGCCTATAGTTTAGAGTACATAACGAAAGACCATGGAAATTTTTTAGAACTCATTCTTCTCTTCAGCAAGTATGACATTTGCCTGAAAGATCATGTAACCCATCATGTATTGAAAACAGCAAGAAATTGCACTCTTCTGGAGGGAAAGGAAGAGGATCTTTGATAAGCTTGCTTTCAAAAACAACTGTCAACAAAGTTATACAAGCTATTTGGATGCTTATCGAGGAAAATATCTCAAAAGAAGTAAGGGAAGCCGGGATGTTTTCAATTCAAATTGATACAAATCAAGACATCACTTCCAAAGATCAATGCTCCAGAATTGTTCGCTATGTGACTGATTGTATCAATGAAAAGCTTCTTGCAGTTGTTGAATGTGAATCTTCAACAGGAAAAAACATTTTTAATTTGCTTACGGAAGTCTTAAAATCATGCAAGCTTGATATCAAAAATTGCATTGGCAATTCAACTGATGGAGTAGCAAATATGCAAGGCCAATACAATGGTTTCTCTTCATGGCTGTCAACTGAATCACCAGGGCAAATTCACATTTGGCGCTATGCACACGTTCTGAATTTAGTACTTGCAGATACAACAAAGGTGGTAGTTGAAAGTGCATCACTGTTCAGTTTGTTGAATGACATTGCTGTCTTTATTCGGGATTCTTATCAGCGCATGAATACCTGGGAACAAGTTAGCCAGGACCCTCATCGTCGCAGAATTTCAGTAATTGGGGAAACACGCTGGTGGTCAAAAGATGTCGCTTTAAGAAAAGTCTTTGGGGAATTTTCAAATCCTGGTTCTGCTTTGTTTCTTAGTCTACTGTGCACTTTGAGCCGAATTGAAGAAAACGTGTCATCGAAACCTGAGGTGCATGTTAGAGCAAAATACTATGCTGAATCCTTGCTCAAATATGAAACCATACTCACGGCACAAATTATTTTGAGAATATTTGAATTGACAACACCATTGTCCAAATATCTGCAAACAACTCAGATGGATATCTCAAAAGCTATGCAAATGGTACAGGGAACCTATGAAACACTTAAGACAATTACGAGAGATTTTGATTCCATACAAATGACTGCTGATAAGTTTGATAAGTGGGCAAATGACAAGATGCAAGAAGAAGAAAGTTACCACCTAGAAGTACAGACCACTCTGCCTCAAAAAAGAATAAGAAGAAGAATGCGAATGCCAGATAAGACAGATGACGATGTAGCAGTTTATGATGCTGTTTCAGCCTATACAATCCGTGTGCACAATGTAATATTGGATACGGTCACACAGAGCATGAATCGCCGCTTTCTCGCTTGTGGGACTCTCTATGCTGACTTAGCTTGCTTGGAACCAAACAGCTTCTCAGATATAACAAAATCTGGACTTCAGGCACCAGCAATGGATGAACTCAGCAAACGATTACTTAGATTTGATGAGGGAGCAACATCAGAAAATTTGCGTTCCCAACTGGCAAATTTTGCAATGCAGTGGCCCAGACTGAAAACATCACCCCTTGATGAATATATTGTACAAGAAGATGTATCTATGGAAAACCAGGAAAGCGTATTGCCAGAAACAGAACTGGTGAACAAATCTTGCATGGCATGTAAGAACTGTGCTATTTGCTGCTATAAGATACTGCAGCGCTTTAATTTGTTAACTGATGCCTATAATGTCATTGGTTTAGCCTACAAGTTTTTGCTCACACTATCCTTTACTCAAGTTGCCTGTGAAAGAAGTTTCTCCACGTTGAAATTTATTAAGACCCGTCTAAGAAGTTCTGTATCTCACGAGCATTTGAGCTCTTTGATGCTAATGGCAATCGAAAAGGATATACTAATGAACCTTGATTCTGATGATGTCATTGACAGAGTTGCAGAAACCAGTGAACTTCTACGAAACTTGCTGAATCCATAGTGCAGTTCTTTTGTTCTGTTATTTCAAAGTTAACAAAAATTCAAGTTGCCTGTGAAAGAAGTTTCTCCACGTTGAAATTTATTAAGACCCGTCTAAGAAGCTCTGTATCTCACGAGCATTTGAGCTCTTTGATGCTAATGGCAATCGAAAAGGATATACTAATGAACCTTGATTCTGATGATGTCATTGACAGTGTTGCAGAAACCAGTGAACTTCTATGAAACTTGCTGAATCCATAGTGCAGTTATTTTGTTCTGTTATTTTAAAGATAACAAAAATATATGCCAAAAAATCTAATATATTTGGTTATTTATTTCTTTTTGTATTGAATCGTTCATTAAAAATTTTGCACTTAATGTATTGCATTCATTCTATCATTTATTATCATAAATGTATATAATTTCAAATGATTAATAAAATACAATGACTGAGGTGAGGTGTGATAGTGCAGGAATTGGGGTAATCTGAGGTGTGAAGGTGCAGGAATTGGGGCTGATCTGAGGTGTGAATGTGCAGGAATTGGGACTGATCTGAGTTGTGAAGGTGCAGGAATTGGGGTGATCTGAGGTGTGATAGTGCAGGAATTGGGGTGATCTGAGGTGTGAAGGTGCAGGAATTGGGGCTGATCTAAGGTGTGAAGGTGCAGGAATTGGGGTGATCTGAGGTGTGAAGGTGCAGGAATTGGGGTGATCTGAGGTGTGATAGTGCAGGAATTGGGGTGATCTGAGGTGTGATAGTGCAGGAATTGGGGTGATCTGAGGTGTGAAGGTGCAAGAATTGGGGCTGATCTGATGTGTGAAGGTGCAAAGCTCGCTTGATTTCTTACTATTATTCAAGCGGTTTACAGCAGTTACTTTATATGAAGCCGACAGTTGTTTTTTATGTATCTGGCACTCCCAATTTCTTTGAAACCATTTTTCGGCACACTGTGCCCAAAAAGGTGATCTACCCCTTGATTAGAGTAACCCTCATCTTGTGCTGCTTCATACTATTTTTAGGACTCAACCATCAAAACAGGATTTAAAGTAAGACAAAAAAAAAAAAAAACACCATCATATGGCAGCTCTGATCTAAATTGGACCCAATCTATCAGATTAATCTAAAAAAGGTACCGTAATCGAATCCACACATCCTGGAACATTAAATTCTGTCATCAATCATCTCGACGAACGCCACGCCCCAGTCACGCCCCCGTCACCCCCCCATCCCCCTCCTGGGCTGCTCAGTCCAAAATGCCCAGGCCTATTTTTTGTCCCAGTCCGGGCCTGATTCACACAGTATACAGAAGTAAGTGTCGGCATGTATAGGCCCCAAAAATTAGCTAACATGGGTTTACCTGACAGTTAAGAATGTAGTATTTGGTGGCTGTAGGTACATTAGGCATTCACAGGATACAGAAGTAAGTGTTGGCCTGTACAGTCCCCAAAAATTAGCCCAAATGGGTTTTACTGACAGCTAAAAACGTAGTATTCTGTGGCTGAAGGTACATTAGGCATTCACGCAGTATACAGAAGTAAGTGTCGGCCATAAAAGGCCCCAGAAATTAGCCCACATGGGTTTACCTGACACTTACCTTCAGTCACAGAATACTACGTCCTTAGCTGTCAGTTAAACCCATGTGGGCTAATTTTTGGGGCCTTTTATGGCAGACACTTACTACTGTATACTGCGTGAATGCCTAATGTACCTTCAGCCACAGAATACTACGTTCTTAGCTGTCAGTAAAACCCATGTGGGCTAATTTTTGGGGCCTATAGAGGCCAACACTTACTTCTGGATGGGAGACCGCCTGGGATTACCAGGTGCTGTAGGATTTTGGCTTTTCCTTTATTCGTTGGCTTTATTTTTGTTTCTCCTGAGGTGCCATCTTGCCATTGCCAAGTTCAAAGGGGGTCGAGGGTGGCTGTTGTGATTGCCTATGGCCACATCACCCTGAACGTGTCTGATATCAGAAGCTAAGCAGGGTCGGGCCTGGTTAGTACCTGGATGGCAGACCGCCTGGGAAAACCAGTAGCTGTAGGCTTTTGGTTTTTCCTTTATGCGTTGGCTTTCTTTTTGTTTCTCCTGAGGAGCCATCTTGCCATGGCCAAGTTCAAAGGGGTCGAGGGTGGCCGTTGTGATCGCCTACGGCCACATCACCCTGAACGAGCCAGATCGCGTCTGATCTTGGAAGCTAACCAGGGTCGGGCCTGGTTAGTACCTGGATGGGAGACTGCCTGTGAATATCAGGTGCTGTAGGCTTTTGGCTTTTCCTTTATTCTTTGGCTTTATTTTTGTTTCTCCTGAGGTGCAATCTTGCCATGGCCAAGTTCAAAGGAGTCGAGGGTGGCAGTGGTCTTTGGTTTTCCCTTCTCACTATTGTGAGAATACGTGTAACCTCCCATCTTATGGGAAGATTCTGTCTGTGGTGTCAGATGAAATTGCACCACTATGCTATCAGGATCTGTCCGAAGTGTTCCTTTAGAAAAATGCTCAAGTGTTGCCTCCCCATAGGGATTACGATTGCACTATCGATCTACTCCCTAACAGCAAATTGCCTTTCGGTCATGTTTATCCCCTTTCACAGGATGAACTTTCTCATCTCAAGGAATACTTGGATGAGAATTTGACAAAGGGGTTCATTAGACCCTCTACTTCTTCCACTGCTGCAGGACTTTTCTTTGTCCGCAATAAGGATTCCAGTCTCAGGCCTATTATCGATTATAGGCAATTAAACACGATTACGATAAAGGATCGCTATCCTTTGCCGCTCATCCCTGAACTTATTGAACAGGTGCGTGGGGCTACTTATTTCACCAAATTAGACCTGAAAGTGGCATACAACCTAATCCGAATCCGTGACGGGGATGAGTGGAAAACAGCATTCAGAACCAGATACGGACTATTCGAATACCTTGTGATGCCATTCGGGCTATGTAATGCTCCCGCAGCTTTCCAAAGATTCATAAACGACATTTTTAGAGACTTACTTGATGTCTGTGTTGTAGTATACCTAGACGATAAACTTATTTATTCTCGATCTATGCCTGAACACATAAAACATGTAAGACTTGTGTTGTCCAGACTGCTCTCACACAGACTATATGTGAAATTAAAAAAATGTCTATTTCATAAAGAAGAAATATTATTTCTAGGATACTTCATATCCAAAACTGGAATTAAGATGGATATGAGTAAGATATCCTGTATTCTAGACTGGCCTATACCAACAACTCGTAAGGCCCTACAGCGATTCTTTGGATTCTCGAACTTCTATAGGAAGTTCATCAAGAACTTTCCCGCTATTGTGAGACCTCTCACACAACTGACAAGTATAAAAAAAAAACATTCAAATGGTCAGAAGAAGCAAATCAAGCTTTCTGCTTGTTAAAATCAAGCTTTACTTCTGCTCCCATACTACGCCATCCAGACCCATCCCTCCAATATATTCTAGAGGTAGATGCGTCAAATATGGCAGTAGGAGCAGTTCTCTCCCAACGACCAACAAACACTTCATCACTCCACCCAGTTGCTTTCTTTTCAAAATCTAAAGCGGGTATGAGGAAAAATGGGGAGGATAGGGAAAAAGGACAAATCAGGAAAATAGAGGGAAATGGGACTTTATATGAGACCTGTGCAACGGGGTCTCCATCCCTGAATGTATAAACATAAAATATGGGGGAACACATTAGTGTCCCTCACTAAGAGCGTGGGACTTTAGATGAGATGTGGCCGGTGTGTACATGATGATCATTTGGTGATGCATATACAACTGCTGGTAAGCATAAAGGAGCATATGATAAATCATCATGTGTTTATTAACATATTTCATAGCACTTAAACATTTGTACAGCGAGTATTCATAAATTGAGACGGGGAATGAATAAATATACACAATGGTAACATAATACAATCATAATAAATAATACATAAGTTGAAGAAAATACCAACATGTATACAATATAAAAGATCATTTGGTTGGATGCCTGTTGTATATAAGCTATCAATTGAAAAGGCCTCTTGAGCTCTACGCGTTTCGTGAAACAAAGTTCACTTCCTCAGGAGCAGGCTCATTTCGATCTCTAAAAAATATATATAAAACACATTGGATAGCATCCAAGAAAAAGGCTGATTTATGGAGCAATTCTGTAAATTTGAACTTACAAAAAGGTGAACACTGCAAAGAAGGGGGGGCTGGAGGCCACCCGAGTATACGTCCATAAAGGGAACTGAGGGAGTAGAGATTCCACACACGACCTGGGCGCAAGGTCCATGTAAAAAAGTGAATTTCCAATAGAGGTCATATAGGGCTGGAATAAGATGTATATGAGAAAATAATTAGTAATAGGGTAAATCCATGTAATGGTAAGAAGGTACAATACTAAGCCCACAGGCAAGGATAATCTGGCATAGAATGGGTTACATGGAAAAATAAATTAAATTTAAGGACATAATAGATAGTAGGATAAACTATGATAATGGTTGTAATATATATGAAGGTAAAATACTGAGCCAAAAACTAAGGATATTGAAAGTAAAAATGGGCCCAAACCCAGGAGTGTGAAAAGGGAAGGAGCCAGAACCAATAGGTAGAACAGAGTGGCAGAGTGGTGGAATGTAAGAAGGGGATGGGAGTGATCTCTGCCCCTTCCTCGGCGCAGGTCGGCATTCACCTTCTCCATTTTCTACCTCATTCACTCCACACACATGGTCACCCTTTCCATGCATGTTCGATATGCCCCCAATCTCACCTTTTTTCCCCCCTTTTTTGGGGATACCTTTCACACCCATTCTATTTCATTTTGGTATTCACTCTCTCCTCACTCTTGGTTTCGGTTTCTTCAGCACATGATTTGGTCCACTCACCTACTTTGGATGGGACATTTCCATCCCCTTCTTACATTCCACCACTCTGCCACTCTGTTCTACCTATTGGTTCTGGCTCCTTCCCTTTTCACACTCCTGGGTTTGGGCCCATTTTTACTTTCAATATCCTTAGTTTTTGGCTCAGTATTTTACCTTCATATATATTACAACCATTATCATAGTTTATCCTACTATCTATTATGTCCTTAAATTTAATTTATTTTTCCATGTAACCCATTCTATGCCAGATTATCCTTGCCTGTGGGCTTAGTATTGTACCTTCTTACCATTACATGGATTTACCCTATTACTAATTATTTTCTCATATACATCTTATTCCAGCCCTATATGACCTCTATTGGAAATTCACTTTTTTACATGGACCTTGCGCCCAGGTCGTGTGCGGAATCTCTACTCCCTCAGTTCCCTTTATGGACGTATACTCGGGTGGCCTCCAGCCCCCCCTTCTTTGCAGTGTTCACCTTTTTGTAAGTTCAAATTTACAGAATTGCTCCATAAATCAGCCTTTTTCTTGGATGCTATCCAATGTGTTTTATATATATTTTTTAGAGATCGAAATGAGCCTGCTCCTGAGGAAGTGAACTTTGTTTCACGAAACGCGTAGAGCTCAAGAGGCCTTTTCAATTGATAGCTTATATACAACAGGCATCCAACCAAATGATCTTTTATATTGTATACATGTTGGTATTTTCTTCAACTTATGTATTATTTATTATGATTGTATTATGTTACCATTGTGTATATTTATTCATTCCCCGTCTCAATTTATGAATACTCGCTGTACAAATGTTTAAGTGCTATGAAATATGTTAATAAACACATGATGATTTATCATATGCTCCTTTATGCTTACCAGCAGTTGTATATGCATCACCAAATGATCATCATGTACACACCGGCCACATCTCATCTAAAGTCCCACGCTCTTAGTGAGGGACACTAATGTGTTCCCCCATATTTTATGTTTATACATTCAGGGATGGAGACCCCGTTGCACAGGTCTCATATAAAGTCCCATTTCCCTCTATTTTCCTGATTTGTCCTTTTTCCCTATCCTCCCCATTTTTCCTCATACCCGCTTTAGATTTTGAAAAGAAAGCAACTGGGTGGAGTGATGAAGTGTTTGTTGGTCGTTGGGAGAGAACTGCTCCTACTGCCATATTTGACGCATCTACCTCTAGAATATATTGGAGGGATGGGTCTGGATGGCGTAGTATGGGAGCAGAAGTAAAGCTTGATTTTAACAAGCAGAAAGCTTCTATCACACCTCAGATCAGCCCCAATTCCTGCACCTTCACACCTCAGATCACCCCAATTCCTGCACTATCACACCTCAGATCAGCCCCAATTCCTGCACTATCACACCTCACCTCAGTCATTGTATTTTATTAATCATTTGAAATTATATACATTTATGATAATAAATGATACAATGAATGCAATACATTAAGTGCAAAATTTTTAATGAATGATTCAATACAAAAAGAAATAAATAACCAAATATATTAGATTTTTTTGCATATATTTTTGTTATCTTTAAAATAACAGAACAAAATAACTGCACAATGGATTCAGCAAGTTTCATAGAAGTTCACTGGTTTCTGCAACACTGTCAATGACATCATCAGAATCAAGGTTCATTAGTATATCCTTTTCGATTGCCATTAGCATCAAAGAGCTCAAATGCTCGTGAGATACAGAGCTTCTTAGACGGGTCTTAATAAATTTCAACGTGGAGAAACTTCTTTCACAGGCAACTTGAATTTTTGTTAACTTTAAAATAACAGAACAAAAGAACTGCACTATGGATTCAGCAAGTTTCGTAGAAGTTCACTGGTTTCTGCAACTCTGTCAATGACATCATCAGAATCAAGGTTCATTAGTATATCCTTTTCGATTGCCATTAGCATCAAAGAGCTCAAATGCTCGTGAGATACAGAACTTCTTAGACGGGTCTTAATAAATTTCAACGTGGAGAAACTTCTTTCACAGGCAACTTGAGTAAAGGATAGTGTGAGCAAAAACTTGTAGGCTAAACCAATGACATTATAGGCATCAGTTAACAAATTAAAGCGCTGCAGTATCTTATAGCAGCAAATAGCACAGTTCTTACATGCCATGCAAGATTTGTTCACCAGTTCTGTTTCTGGCAATACGCTTTCCTGGATTTCCAATAGATACATCTTCTTGTACAA
Source organism: Pelophylax lessonae (assembly GCF_965119305.1). NCBI lineage: Eukaryota > Metazoa > Chordata > Amphibia > Anura > Ranidae > Pelophylax > Pelophylax lessonae. The sequence goes on from NC_138780.1 coordinate 91,003,671, forward strand.
TATATTCATCAAGGGGTGATGTTTTCAGTCTGGGCCACTGCATTGCAAAATTTGCCAGTTGGGAACGCAAATTTTCTGATGTTGCTCCGTCATCAAATCAAAGTAATCGTTTGCTGAGTTCATCCATTGCTGGTGCCTGAAGTCCAGATTTTGTTATATCTGAGAAGCTGTTTGGTTCCAAGCAAGCTAAGTCAGCATAGAGAGTCCCACAAGCGAGAAAGCGGCGATTCATGCTCTGTGTGACCGTATCCAATATTACATTGTGCACACGGATTGTATAGGCTGAAACAGCATCACAAACTGCTACATCGTCATCTGTCTCATCTGGCATTCGCTTTCTTCTTCTTATTCTTTTTTGAGGCAGAGTGGTCTGTACTTCTAGGTGGTAACTTTCTTCTTCTTGCATCTTGTCATTTGCCCACTTATCAAACTTATCAGCAGTCATTTGTATGGAATCAAAATCTCTCGTAATTGTCTTAAGTGTTTCATAGGTTCCCTGTACCATTTGCATAGCTTTTGAGATATCCATCTGAGTTGTTTGCAGATATTTGGACAATGGTGTTGTCAATTCAAATATTCTCAAAAAAATTTGTGCCGTGAGTATGGTTTCATATTTGAGCAAGGATTCAGCATAGTATTTTGCTCTAACATGCACCTCAGGTTTCGATGACACGTTTTCTTCAATTCGTCTCAAAGTGCACAGTAGACTAAGAAACAAAGCAGAATCAGGATTTGAAAATTCCCCAAAGACTTTTCTTAAAGCGACATCTTTTGACCACCAGCGTGTTTCCCCAATTACTGAAATTCTGCGACGATGAGGGTCCTGGCTAACTTGTTCCCAGGTATTCATGCGCTGATAAGAATCCCGAATAAAGACAGCGATGTCATTCAACAAACTGAACAGTGATGCACTTTCAACTACCACCTTTGTTGTATCTGCAAGTACTAAATTCAGAACGTGTGCATAGCGCCAAATGTGAATTTGCCCTGGTGATTCAGTTGACAGCCATGAAGAGAAACCATTGTATTGGCCTTGCATATTTGCTGCTCCATCAGTTGAATTGCCAATGCAATTTTTGATATCCAGCTTGCATGATTTTAAGACTTCCGTAAGCAAATTAAAAATGTTTTTTCCTGTTGAAGATTCACATTCAACAACTGCAAGAAGCTTTTCATTGATACAATCAGTCACATAGCGAACAATTATGGAGCATTGATCTTTGGAAGTGATGTCTTGAGTTGGATCAATTTGAATTGAAAACATCCCGGCTTCCCTTACTTCTTTTGAGATATTTTCCTCGATAAGCATCCAAATAGCTTGTATAACTTTGTTGACAGTTGTTTTTGAAAGCAAGGTTATCAAAGATCATCTTCCTTTCCCTCCAGAAGAGTGCAATTTCTTGCTGTTTTCAATACATGATGGGTTACATGATCTTTCAGGCAAATGTCATACTTGCTGACGAGAAGAATGAGTTCTAAAAAATTTCCATGGTCTTTCGTTATGTCCTCTAAACTATAGGCAGCCTCATCGTCTCTCTACCACAGGATGGCAGATCTGAGTCTCTGAAAGAGTTCGGGGACTAGAGGAAGGGGATAACGGTTTTTAATAGTAACTTTATTTAAATCCCTATAATCTATGCAGGGTCGGAGGGTGTGATCCTTCTTCTCTAAGAAGAACATACCTGCCCCTGCTGGAGAGGTAGAGGGACGGATGAACCCCTTCTTCAGACTTTCGTTTACATAGTCCTTTAAGACGTCCAGCTCACGTTCAGAAAGTGGGTAAATCCGGCCGAACGGGATTTCGGCTCCTGGGAGCAAGTCGATGGGGCAGTCATATGGACGGCAAAGAACGTAGTATTTGATGGCTAGAGGTACATTAGGTATTCACACTGTATACAGAAGTAAATGTCGGCATGTATAGGCCCCAAAAATTAGCTCACATGGGTTTACCTGACAGTTAAGAATGTGGTATTTGGCGACTGAAGGTACATTAGGCATTCACAAGATACAGAAGTAAGTGTCAGCCTGTATAGTCCCCAAAAATTAGCCCACATTGGTTTTACTGACAGCTAAGAACATAGTATTCTGTGGCTGAAGGTACATTAGGCATTCAAACAGTATACAAACCTCGAACCTTTTCTTTGGAGACCACCAAGGTGGGGTTTGTTATCTCCCTGCTCCTAGGCGAACCGCAGTCCTGGGTTCATCGGCTCCTTGAAGAGGGCAGCCCCCATTAAACTCCTTACGGTCATTTTTTGAGGCCATGGCACAGCTCTATGATGACCCGCAGCGATCCTCCACTGCAGAAGCTGCGCTTCATGTTCTTCAGCAGGGTCGCAGGCCCGTAGAACACTACGTCACTAACTTCCGCCGCATCAGTTCCGATACGGCCTGGAACGAAGCAGCACTCCGGTATCAGTTCCGTCTCGGCTTGTCAGAAGGACTGAAGGACGAGCTGGCGCGGGTAGGTGTCCCCAACGCCGTGGAAGATTTGATTTCCCAGGCCATTCAAATCGACCGGTGGCTACGGGAGCGCAGAGCAGAACGATCTCCGCAGCAGTTCAGACCAGCCTGGACGCTACCACGAGTTGCTCATCCTGCATACTTTTCTTCTGCTGGGTCAGCTCTTACAAACCCCGCTCCCGCTGGAGTCGCCTCAGATACCCCTGAACCTATACAACTTGGGATCATACGGCCTGCTTTGTCCCCGGAGGAGAGATGCCGTCGCCAGTTGGGTAACCTGTGCCTGTATTGCGGTGAAGCTGGCCACTATGTGCGCTCCTGCCCGGCAAAATACCATAAGTTCATGCCAGCCTCACCATCTGTTGCCAGTTCCTCCCACCTAGCCTTTCCTGTGTCATTACAGCTTCCGGAAGGACTCATCCCAGTTACTGCAATCATTGACTTGGGAGCCTTCCGTTGTTTCATTGATCGCTCGTTCGCCCTGCAACATGGCGTACCTCTCCGGCTCAAGACTCAGGACCTCACCATCTTCCTGGCTGATGGCTCCCACATCAAATCCGGGCCCGTGACCCAGGAAACTTTTCCCCTTCCTATGGTCTCCTCCTCCGGCCATAAGGAACTGATTAGCCTGGATGTTATCACATCCTCCTTATTTCCCATTATCCTGGGATTACCGTGGTTGCAAGCACATAACCCGCAAGTCAATTGGATCACAGGCACCATCCAGTTCCCATCTCTTTACTGCAAGAATTCCTGTCTTCCCGCTCCTCCTGAATTCCCCAAGACTCTGTTCTGTCTTGAATCCGAACCTGATGTGTGTTCTGTGGTGCCCAAAGCATACCATGATTTCCTGGACATATTCAGCAAACGGGGAGCAGAGACCTTGCCCCCCCACCGTCCATATGACTGCCCCATCGACTTGCTCCCAGGAGCCGAAATCCCATTCGGCCGCATTTACCCACTTTCTGAACGTGAGCTGGACGTCTTAAAGGACTATGTAGACGAAAGTCTGAAGAAGGGGTTCATCCGTCCCTCTACCTCTCCAGCAGGGGCAGGTATCTTTTTCGTAGAGAAGAAGGATCACACCCTCCGACCCTGCATAGATTATAGGGATTTAAATAAAGTTACTATTAAAAACCGTTATCCCCTTCCTCTAGTCCCCGAACTCTTTCAGAGACTCAGATCTGCCATCCTGTTTACTAAGCTGGATCTTCGTGGGGCGTACTACTTGGTGCGCATCCGAGAGGGCGACGAATGGAAGACTGCTTTCCACACTAGATTCGGACATTTCGAATACCTGGTAATGCCATTTGGCCTTTGTAATGCTCCTGCCACGTTCCAACACTTTGTGAACGACATCTTCAGGGATTGGTTGGATATCTTCATCATCGTATACTTGGATGACATCCTAATCTTCTCAACATCCCTAGAGCAGCATCGCGAGCACGTTCGAAATGTCCTCGGTCGCCTTCGCCAGCATGGTCTCTACGCCAAGGCCGAGAAGTGCGTTTTTGAGCAGAACAGTATCCCGTTTCTGGGGTTAATAATTTCCACAGAAAGAATAGAGATGGATCCTCAGAAGGTCTCTGCCATTCTGGACTGGCCACCTCCATCAGACAAAAAGGGAGTACAGCGCTTCGTTGGCTTCGCCAATTTTTATAGGAGGTTCATTAAGGGGTTCTCTAACATCATAGCCCCTATTACTCACCTTACTAAGAAGAACGTCCGCTTCCAGTGGACCCCAGAAGCTCAGTCCGCCTTCTCGGTTCTTAAAAAACATTTTACCTCTGCCCCTATCCTAAGTCACCCGGATCCTGCCTTACCCTATCTCCTGGAGGTAGACGCATCGGACGTTGCGGTCGGGGCAGTCATCTCCCAAAGACAGGGAACTAGAGACTTAACTCACCCAATAGCCTTCTTTTCCCGGAAACTCTCTCCCGCGGAGAAAAACTATGATGTCGGGGACCGGGAACTCCTGGCTATCAAAGCCGCTCTCGAAGAGTGGAGATATCTACTAGAAGGAGCATCACACCCGATTCTTATATTTACCGATCATAAGAACCTTGAGTACTTAAGATCTGAAAAGCGACTTAGACCCCACCAGGCCCGATGGGCACTCTTCTTCTCCAGATTCTCGTTCCATATCACCTATCGGCCCAGGTCGAAAAATGTCAAACCGGATGCCCTGTCCCGGATGTTTGATAATACTAAAGAAGAGTTGGTACCTGACACTATCCTGTCAGAGAAAAACTTCCTGCTCACTAGCCTGAAATCCCATCTTGAGCAAGCCTCTGCCAAAATTTCCGGTCCACCTGGGATACCCCTGTCACGCAAGGATGGTTTGTTGTGGGCTAAGGACAAAATATTTGTCCCGGAGGGAGTCAGAGTTTTTGGTTCTAGCTGCCTGCTATGACCACCCTCTGGCTGGCCATTTTGGTGTTCATAGGACCCTTTGACCTCATGCAACGCACCTTCTGGTGGCCTGAGATGGGAAAAGACTGCAGAAGTTATGTGTCTTCCTGTGTTTCTTGCTCCAGGAGTAAAACCACCAGAAGTAAGGCGTGGGGTCTCCTCAGACCACTCCCAATCCCTGACCGGCCCTGGCAAACTATTGCCATGGACTTTATCGTGGAACTTCCACCTTCGGCCGGGTGCTCCGCCATTTTTGTGGTTGTAGACCAGGTTACTAAGATGGCCCACTTTCTACCCCTCAAAGGTACCCCCTCTGCAAAAGAAACTGCAGAAGTCTTCATTAGGGAGATTGTACGACTCCACGGGGTACCCACGAACATTATCTCAGACAGAGGGGTACAGTTCACGTCCCGCTTTTGGAGGGCCTTGTGTAAGCTACTAAAAATTGAATTATCTATGTCCTCAGCTTACCACCCGCAGACGAACGGGCAAACAGAGAGGACAAACCAGACCCTGGAACAATATCTCCGGTGCTTTACCACCTTCGTCCAGGACGACTGGGTAGCATTACTACCATTTGCGGAATTTGCCTTTAATAATTCACCACATTCCGTTACCGGGCAATCTCCCTTCTTTGCCAATTATGGTTTTCATCCTTCCTTTCTGCCCGACGTCCCATCTGATTCCGGAGTGCCCGCAGTTCAGGTCACCATTGACCTCTTCACGAGTAACAACAAACTTCTGCAGGACACCTTGGCCAAGGCTCAGATAGCGTCCAGGTGACCAGGTCTTTTTATCCACAGCTAACCTGTGCTTGGCCTGCCCATTCAAGAAGTTGGCTTCCAGGTTTATCGGCCTATTCCCCATTAAAATAAGACTCAATGCCGTGTCCTATGAGTTATCCTTACCTGATACCCTACGGATCCATCCTGTGTTCCATGTCACTCTTTTTTAAAACCCGCGGTTCCCGACGCCTTCCCCGGCAGAAGCCCTGGACCTCCGAAACCAGTGATGGTGGATGGCGACATGGAGTACGAAGTTGAGGCTGTACTTGATTGCCGGAAAAGAGGTAACCAGCTTCAGTTCCTTATTAAATGGAAGGGTTATGGGCCGGAAGAGAATTCCTGGGAACCTGAGAGTAACATTCATGCCGCAGACCTGATCCAGGCGTTTATTCTTGCCCATCCTCAGAAAAGCAGTTTGTTGGGCACCCGGAGGTTGCCCTTAAGGGGGGGGGGGGCAATGTTAGGAATGCTTCCTGAGCACACTGATGTGCTGTCATGAATCTGCAATCTAAAGGGTTAACCTAGAGCAGATTAATTGCAGTAATTGGCAAAGAGGCTGCCTTATTTAAACAGCTCAGAAGCACTGTGTCTTTGCTGACTTGTCTGCAGCTCTTCCTGTGTTCCTGAAGCCTGCTTCCTGTTACCTATTTGATATCCGTTTTGACCTTTGGCTTGTTCCTGACCTTGTTGACCTGCTGCCCGTCCTGACCCCCGGCTTGTTTGACCATTCTCTCGTATCTCCCTTGTCTGCTTATCTGCCTTCGGATTTTGACTGGCTTCTCCCTTGGTGGGGTGACCCTGAGGACTGCGACCTGGTATCCACATGCAGCAAAATCCATCCTCACCACTAGAGGCTCTGGTGAAAACCGGTGGATACTTAGATTCCGCACCTCAGGTTAGCCTGTGTCACTTACCTTGGGGGTTCCTGTCTAAGCACCGCCCTCTGGCACACGTGGGGCCTTCCTCTGCCATCAGGCTACCACTTGTATCCCTAACAGCCGCCTTCCTGCCTCTATGTCCGAAGCTATAGTTGTTTTCCTGCTGAAGCCCGGCAAGGATCCGCTTTTGGCGGATTCCTAAAGGCCCATATCTCTACTCACAACTGATGTTAAAATTCTAGCTAAGATACTGGCCACTAGGCTGTCTTCTGTTGTCCAAGGGGTTGTCCATAGGGATCAATCGGGGTTTATCCTGACCAGATCGACGGCACTTAATCTCCGCCGACTATTTCTGAACCTTCAGATCCCAGTAGACAACCCTGGGAACCGGGCAGTCTTTTCGCTAGATGCCGCTAAGGCATTCGATAGTGTTGAATGGGTGTACCTATGGGAAGTTCTCAAGCGCTTTGGTGTGGGAGAGAACTTTCTGAACTGGGTGCGGGTACTGTACGCTGCCCCCACGGCCAGACTGAGGGTGAACGGGGAGCTTTCTGGACCCTTCTGTTTGCACAGGGGGACTAGACAGGGCTGCCCGCTATCTCCATTGCTGTTTGCCATGGCACTGGAGACCTTAGCGGCGCGGATTCGGTCCTCCCCTGACATAGTGGGGTTCAGAAGGGGCTCCCATGCAGACATTATCTCACTCTATGCGGATGACACACTGCTCTACCTAGGTGATACCGGGGAATCCTTGCGGGCGGTAATGTCCCTTATTGACTATTTTGGGTCCCTGTCGGGATTTTCCATAAATTGGGATAAATCAGTTTTAATGCCCCTTGATCCCAAAGCTCAGCCCTTTTCCGGACTGTGCATCCACAGTGCGAGTGGTTGACTCCTTCAAATATTTGGGGATCCAGGTGTTTCCTGATCCTACCCAGTATATCACACTGAACCTCGTACCTCTGCTGCAAAGTTACCTTGTCGGTGGCTGGGCGAGTCAATCTAATTAAGATGGTGTGGGCTCCCCAACTTCTTTATGTATTGCACAACTCCCCAATCTGGATACCCAGGAAATGGTTCTATAGGATTGACTCCCAGTTCCGAGAACTGATCTGGTGCAAAAAAGTGGCTAGGATTAAATTGGCTACCCTTCAGATGGGCAAGGATAGTGGTGGCTTGGCAGTCCCCAAACCCAGAGTATATTTTCTAGCCTTCCAGGTTCAGCATATGGGGGGCTGGGGTCTTTTGGATCCATTCGATCCTATTGGGTCCTTATTGGTCCCTCCTGACTCGCCTCACCCTGTCCTTGTACACCTTGAAGCGGGGTTCTCCAATATGGGGACTCGGTTACCCACACTCGCCTTGATTCACATGGTGTGGCGCTGTGTCAAGGGGATGTTGCAGATCATGGGTTACCTTCCTCAGACTCCGATTTGGCATAATCGCAACTTATACACATGATGTGGGTACACTTATACACATGATGTGGAGATGTCCCAAGCTGTTTCGCTACTGGGGGAAGGTAATTGACACGATCTCTAAAGTGTATAATTTTCAGCTACTAAGGGATCCTGTGGTCTGTCTGCTTGGTGCTCTGGAGGTGGACACTCTGACCCCAAATGCTCACGTTGCCGTGTTGCGATTGTTGTATATTGCTCGCAAATTATCTGCTAGATTTTGGATCGCCTCCAGGGTGCCGAGCAGGGGCCAGTGGATAACACAGATCAATGCCTCTTTAATCAGGGAAAAGCTGACATACCAGCATCGAAATGCTCACAAGCAATTTGCCTCGTTATGGCAACCTTGGTTGGATGACCCGGCCTTGGCTCCCCCCAGTTGGTTATGGATCGGCTGCTCATTGGATAGGGTAGCATTTCTTGAGAAGGTCTAGCGTGCAGAGTCCTCCCATCCTTTCCCTTCCTTTCCCCCCTCCCCCTCCCTTTAAGTTTTCTGCCACTGTTTTCCTTTTTTCCCTTCCCTTCTCCTTTGCACTTAGTACTTCAGGTGGGTTTTTGCTACTTTACGGAGGTGTGTGCTATATTGCTAGATGTTCATGGTCCTATTACTATTGGGAGGGAATAACTGTATGTTTTTATTTATCCTTCTCTTATGCACATGGGCACATGCTCAGGTTTGTTTACTTGGCTGTAATTTTCACCTGAATGCGATGGTTTATGGATGACGTTTTCCTGTACTGTTGCTGTTATATCCTTTATATATTTGTATTTTTCCGAACACTGGTTCTGTAACTGATTATGTCTACCGTTCATGTTATTTATTCAGTGTACTGTTTATACTCAATAAAAATTAAAAAAATGCTTTTTAGACATTTGGAGACCCAATCAAATGTTTCAGGTGGTTGGTTACCAAATGCAATTATCTTGTCTAAAACCGGCTTTTTTAGACTCTAAAAGACAAAAATACAGTCATTTTGGCTAAAAAGTTTTTCAGACCTTTGGTGACCAAATGCAGTTATTATGACTAAAAAAGGCTTTCTAGACACTTGGAGACCAAAATAGAGCCATTTTGACCCAAACAAATGTGTCAGGCGATTGGTTACCAAATGCAATTATCTTGTCCAAAACCGGCTTTTTAAGACTCTAATAGACGAAAATACAATCATTTTGACTAAATGTTTTTTTCAGACCTTTGGTGACCAAATGCAGTTATTTTGACTAAAAAGGGCTTTTTAGACACATGGAGACCAAAATAGAGTCATTTTGACCAAAAAAATTTTCAGATCACTGGTAACGAAATGCAATTATCTTGTCTAAAACCGGCTTTTTAAGACTCTAAAAGACAAAAATACAGTCAATTTGGCTAAAAAAAGGTTTTCAGACCTTTGTTGACCAAACGTAGTTATTTTGACTAAAAAGTGCTTTTTAGACACTTGGAGACCAAAATAGAGTCATTTTGACCAAAAACATTTTTTTCAGGCCATTGGTTACATAATGTAGTTTATCTTGTCTAAAACCGGCGTTCTTAGACTCTAAAAGACAAAAATCCAGTCATTTTGGCTAAAATAGTTTTTCAGACCTTTGGTGACCAAACGTAGTTATTTGAACTAAAAAGGGCTTTTTAGACACTTGGAGACCAAAATAGAGTCATTTTGACCAAAAACATTTTTTCAGGCCATTGGTTACCAAATGCAGTTATCTTGTCTAAATACGGAGTTTTGAGACTCTAAAAGACAAAAATACAGTCATTTTGGCTAAAATAGTTTTTCAGACCTTTGGTGACCAAACGTAGTTATTTGAACTAAAAAGGTTTTTTAGACACTTGGAGACCTAAATAGAGTCATTTTGACCAAAAACATTATTTCAGGCCATTGGTTACATAATGTAGTTTATCTTGTCTAAAACCGGCGTTCTAAGACCCAAAAAGACAAAAATAGAGTAATTTTAGCTAAAAAAGTATTTCAGACCTTTTGTGACCAAATGCATTTATTTTCACTAAAATAGACTTTTTAGACACTTGGAGACCAGAAATAGTCATTTTGACCAAAAACATGTTTTCAGGCCATTGGTTACCAAATGCAGTTATCTTGTCTAAATGCGGAGTTTTGAGACTCTAAAAGACAAAAATACAGTCATTTTGGCTAAAATAGTTTTTCAGACCTTTGGTGACCAAACGTAGTTATTTTGACTAAAAGGGCTTTTTAGACACTTGGAGACCGAAATAGAGTAATTTTGACCAGAAACATTTCTTCAGGCCATTGGTTACCAAATGCAGTTATCTTGTCTAAAAGCGGCATTTTAAGACTCTTAAAGACAAAAATATAGTAATTTTGGCTAAAAAGGGTTTTCTTTTAGAGTCTTAAAAAGCCGCTTTCGGACAAGATAATTGCATTTGGTAACCAATGGCCTGAAACATTTTTTTGGGGTCAGAATGACTCGATTCTGGTCTTCAAGTGTATGACCAAAATAGAGTCATTTTGACCAAAAACATTTTTTCAGGCCATTGGTTACCAAATGCAGTTATCTTGTCCAAAACCGGCTTTTTAAGACTCTAATAGACGAAAATACAATCATTTTGACTAAATGTTTTTTTCAGACCTTTGGTGACCAAATGCAGTTATTTTGACTAAAAAGGGCTTTTTAGACACATGGAGACCAAAATAGAGTCATTTTGACCAAAAAAATTTTCAGATCACTGGTAACGAAATGCAATTATCTTGTCTAAAACCGGCTTTTTAAGACTCTAAAAGACAAAAATACAGTCAATTTGGCTAAAAAAAGGTTTTCAGACCTTTGTTGACCAAACGTAGTTATTTTGACTAAAAAGTGCTTTTTAGACACTTGGAGACCAAAATAGAGTCATTTTGACCAAAAACATTTTTTTCAGGCCATTGGTTACATAATGTAGTTTATCTTGTCTAAAACCGGCGTTCTAAGACTCTAAAAGACAAAAATCCAGTCATTTTGGCTAAAATAGTTTTTCAGACCTTTGGTGACCAAACGTAGTTATTTGAACTAAAAAGGGCTTTTTAGACACTTGGAGACCAAAATAGAGTCATTTTGACCAAAAACATTTTTTCAGGCCATTGGTTACCAAATGCAGTTATCTTGTCTAAATACGGAGTTTTGAGACTCTAAAAGACAAAAATACAGTCATTTTGGCTAAAATAGTTTTTCAGACCTTTGGTGACCAAACGTAGTTATTTGAACTAAAAAGGTTTTTTAGACACTTGGAGACCTAAATAGAGTCATTTTGACCAAAAACATTATTTCAGGCCATTGGTTACATAATGTAGTTTATCTTGTCTAAAACCGGCGTTCTAAGACCCAAAAAGACAAAAATAGAGTAATTTTAGCTAAAAAAGTATTTCAGACCTTTTGTGACCAAATGCATTTATTTTCACTAAAATAGACTTTTTAGACACTTGGAGACCAGAAATAGTCATTTTGACCAAAAACATGTTTTCAGGCCATTGGTTACCAAATGCAGTTATCTTGTCTAAATGCGGAGTTTTGAGACTCTAAAAGACAAAAATACAGTCATTTTGGCTAAAATAGTTTTTCAGACCTTTGGTGACCAAACGTAGTTATTTTGACTAAAAGGGCTTTTTAGACACTTGGAGACCGAAATAGAGTAATTTTGACCAGAAACATTTCTTCAGGCCATTGGTTACCAAATGCAGTTATCTTGTCTAAAAGCGGCATTTTAAGACTCTTAAAGACAAAAATATAGTAATTTTGGCTAAAAAGGGTTTTCTTTTAGAGTCTTAAAAAGCCGCTTTCGGACAAGATAATTGCATTTGGTAACCAATGGCCTGAAACATTTTTTTGGGGTCAGAATGACTCGATTCTGGTCTTCAAGTGTATGACCAAAATAGAGTCATTTTGACCAAAAACATTTTTTCAGGCCATTGGTTACCAAATGCAGTTATATTGTCTAAAAGCGGCATTTTAAGACTCTAAAAGACAAAAATACAGTAATTTTGGCTAAAAAGGGTTTTCTTTTATAGTCTTAAAAAGCCGCTTTCGGACAAGATAATTGCATTAGGTAACCAATGGCCTGAAACATTTTTTTGGGTCAGAATGACTCGATTCTGGTCTTCAAGTGTCTAAAAAGCCTTTTTTAGTCAAAATAACTGCATTTTGTCACCAAAGGTCTGACAAACTTTTTTAGCCAAAATGACTGTATTTTTGTCTTTTAGAGTCTTAAAAATCCGGTTTTAGACAAGATAACTGCGCATTTCGTAACCAGTGGCCTGAAAACATTTTTTTGGTCAAAATAACTCTATTTTGCTCTCCAAGTGCCTTAAAAGCCCTTTTTAGTCAAAATAACTGCATTTGATCACCAAAGGTCTGAAATTTTTTTTTACCCAAAATGACTGTATTTTTGTCTTTTAGAGTCTCAAAACGCCGCTTTTAGACAAGATAAACTACATTTGGTAACCAATGGCCTAAAAAAATGTCTTTGGTCAAAATGACTCTATTTAGGTCTTCAAAGCCTGTTTTAGTCAAAATAACTGCATTTGGTCACCAAAGGTCTGAAATACTTTTTTAGCTAAAATTACTGTATTTTTGTCTTTTAGAGTCTTAAAACGCCGGTTTTAGACAAGATAATTGCATTTCGTAACAAAAGGCCAGAAAAATGTTTTTGGTTAAAATGACTATATTTTGGTCTCCAAGTGTCTAAAAAGCCTTTTTTAGTCAAAATAACTGCATTTGGTCACCAAAGGTCTGAAAAACTTTTTTAGCCAAAATGACTGTATTTTTGTCTTTTAGAGTCTCAAAACTCCGCATTTAGACAAGATAACTGCAATTGGTAACCAATGGCCTGAAAAAATGTTTTTGGTCAAAATGACTCTATTTTAGTCTCCAAGTGTCTTAAAAGCAATTTTTTAGTCAATATAACTGCATTTGGTCACCAATGGTCTGTAAAAAACAATTTAGTCAAAATGACTGCATTTTCGTCTTTTAGAGTTTTAAAAAGCAAGTTTTGGACAAGATAATTGCATTTGGTAACCAATCGCCTGAAACATTTGTTTGGGTCAAAATGACTATTTGGGTCTCAAAGTGCCTAAAAAGCCTTTTTTAGTTAAAATAACTGCATTTGGTCACCAAAGGTCTGAAAAACTTTTTTTAGCAAAAATGACTGTATTTTTGTCTTTTAGAGTCTCAAAACGCCGCTTTTAGACACGATAACTGCATTAGGTAACCAATGGCCTGAAAACATGTTTTTGGTCAAAATGACTCTATTTTTGGTCTCCAAGTGTCTAAAAAGCCTATTTTAGATTAATATCAGTGTAAGATCTGGTACGTTGCTTCAATAAATTATCTTTTTCATATATATGATTTTTTTATATAGCCACTGACTACATCTGAGAGATCCTTTCCATACATTGGACGACCACTTTTTACATATATTTGTTTCTTATTATAATAAGTCCTTGCCACCAGAGTTTAAAGCATTCAACAATGGGGTTTTTTATTCACTCATGTATGACTCATTTATTTATTGGTTCCTATTTTTTCAGCTATTGCATTATATCTTTGTATTAGTCACACATATGGTTTTATATTGTTTGTATGTATATCTCCATTCCCCTATGTGGTGAAGGAGTTTTGTATCTAATTGTCTTTCACTGTGGAACTGTGGACTTGCTGAACCTACACCTGTTTCTTATCAATCAATTAATTCAAGGTGCATGCAATTACATTCTTCGGTCACCTCCCTTTTTTGGTTTACCTACAAATGTATGTCGGCTTCCACTGTTCCATAGTGTGTGGTTATGAGTAAGCGATCTACATCGTGAAACGCGTCAACCCGACATGTCTGTTATGTGCATTGTATTGTCTGTCTGCTGTACCGAAGAAGAATAAAGGAGTTTTGATTGTTTTCATGATTACATTTCCTGAGTGCGGTCTACTTTCTTGGATTTTCTATTGCTTGGACGGCGGATCTGACAGCACCAGCCATTGAACTGACACCCGAGCGGCTCTGCTCTTTGTTGTTATTGGCAGGGGTGATTGCCTACGGCCACATCCCCTGAACATGGCCGATCTCGTCTGATTTCAGAAGCTAAGCAGGGTCGGGCCTGGTTAGTACCTGGATGGGAGTCTGCCTGGGAATACAAGGTGCTGTAGGCTTTTGGCTTTTCCTTTATTCGTTGGCTTTCTTTTTGAGAAGTTTGTGTCGGCCTGTATAGGCCCCAGAAAATAGTTCACATGGGTTTAATTGACAGCAAAGAACGTAGTATTTGATGGCTAGAGGTACATTAGGCATTCACACCAGGGCTGGACTGACCATAGGTCACAGCGGGCATATGCCCGGTGGGCCGCCGAGGCCTCCGCTCCGAGTCCGGGCGCATTATAATGGAAGACAGTGTCCGGCCGTTGCTTGCCTCTCTGCGGCCGATTCCGCGGAGCCTGAGGGTCGCGGCCGCCGCATTACCGCAACCTGGCCGCCCGTCCCGCCACTGCCCGCCACTGTCCCCGACTGCCCGGACCCCGCATTATGGCAATCTGCATATATGGCACCAGCAGCTCATATGGAACGTCTTAGCAGGAGGCAGCATTTCACGAACATGGTGGAGCAGTATGTGTGCACACGCCTAGACATACTGAATGAGGGGTCTGCCCCCTTCAACTTCTGGGTCTCCAAGTTGGGCACATGGCCTGAGCTTGCCCTTTACACCTTGGAGGTGCTGGCGTGCCCTGCAGCCAGTGTATTATCTGAACGGGTATTTAGCACGGCTGGGGGCGTTATCACAGACAAGCGCAGCCGTCTGTCCAGAGACAATGTGGACAAGCTCACGTTCATTAAAATGAACCAGGCATGGATCCCACGGGACTTTTCAGTACCTTGTGCAGAATAGCGATGGATACCGACCTTACCCAGCCATTGTTCTATTTTTGCTCTTTCTCACTCTTTTGGGGTGTACCCTCATTTAAAATTTCTGAAAAGAAGCAGTGTTGGCTACCTCATCCTCCTCAGGGCCAGATTAACGTAGGGGCTATTGGAGCTGCAGCTCCAGGCCCCTACCTTTATATAGGCCCCGGGTTGGCCATATTCACTGTTACCGCTCTTCTGTCACTTGTAAACACAGAAGTCTGCCTTCTATGCTCGCTTCCCCAGGCAGCTCCCTGAGAACCTCCCCACACAGCACGAAGGCCGGACAAGGAGGGACAGTTGCCGATGCATGGATGTGTCTATGGGCTTCAGAGACCGCATCCCATGTTGAATTAGGCATGCATGGCTGCACCCTTCCTCCTCTGGTTGCATGCCAAGGCACGGCCTTAAGGCCCTTCAAAATCCTCAGCACCAAGCCCATGATGCTCTTAATCTGGCCCTGGTCCTCCTCCACCGCCGCTTCCACCTACACCGCCCATAGGTGTGCGCAGCCTATTGCATTAGGGTGTGCACCCCAAAGTTTAAATACACATGCATGTGTTTGCCTACATGTACATGGCCCCGATACATTACTCTCCCTGCTGGCAAAGTGAAATAGAGCAGAGCAGGTCCGAGGGAGATCTTTCCCATCTCCTCACTGGCAAACAGAGCGATAATGCTATGTGCCCTAGGTGATTAGGGTGTGCCCAGGTACACCCGGCACACCCTGTGCGCACGCCTATGACACCGCCACATCCACCACCACCTCAACCTCCCTCCTACTCCATATGGGCCTCGTCCTTCAGAAATGAAGAACATTGTTTTATTTTTCAGTTTTTTTTGTTGTTTTAAGTTATTTCCCTATCCACATTTGTTTGCAGAGCACTTGTCATGCTCTTAACTACGTTTTGCTGCCATTTGCAGCACTCTAGCCCTTTCCATTGGTGTTTTAGAGCCATTTTAGTGCCTGAAAGTTTGGGTCCCCATTGACTTCAATGGGGTTCGGTGTCCGGGAAAAGTTCGGCAAAAGTCCGGGACACAGACCCGGACTTTTTTTTAAAGTTCGGCCGAACCCGTCGAACACGTACATCCAGGTGTCCGCTCAACTCTACACATGGGTTTTACTGACAGCTAAGAATGTAGTATTCTGTGGCTGAAGGTACATTAGGCATTCACGCAGTATACACAGAAGTAAGTGTCGGCCTCTATAGGCCCCAAAAATTAGCTCACATGGGTTTACCTGACTGCTAAGTATTCTGTGGCTAAAGGTACATTATTCATTCACAGGATACAGAAGTAAGTGTCGGCTATAAAAGGCCCCAGAAATTAGCCCACATGGGTTTACCTTCAGTCACAGAATACTACGTCCTTAGCTGTCAGTTAAACCCATGTGGGCTAATTTTTGGGGCCTATACAGGCCGACACTTACTTCTGTACCCTGTGAATGCCTAATGTACCTTCAGCCACCAAATACTACGTTCTTAGCTGTCAGGCTAATTTTTGGGGACTTTTAAGGCCGACACTTACTTCTGTATCCTGTGAATGCCTAATGTACCTTCAGACACAGAATAATAAATACATTCATTTTGACAAAAAACATTTCAGACCATTGGAGACCAAGTGCAGTTATCTTGTCTAAAACCGGCTTTTTAAAACTCTAAAAGACAAAAATACAGTCATTTTGACTAAAAAAGTTTGTCAGACCTTGGGTGACCAAATGCAGTTATTTTGGCTAAAAAAAAGCTTTTTAGACACCTGGAGACCAAAATAGAGTCATTTTGACCAAAATATATTTTTTTCAGGCCATTGGAGCCCAAATGGCCGGTTTTAGACAAATTTTGTCTAAAACCGGCTTTTTAAGGCTCTAAAAGACAAAAATACAGTCATTTTGACTAAACTTTTTTTCAGACCTTTGGTGACCAAATGCAGTTATTTTGACTAAAAAAGGCTTTTTAGACACTTGGAGACCAAAAAAGAGTAATTTTGACCAAAGAAATTTTTTCAGGCCATTGGAGCCCAAATGGCCGGTTTAAGACAAATCTTGTCTAAAACCGGCTTTTTAAGGCTCTAAAAGACAAAAATATAGTCATTTTGACTAAAAAAATTTTCAGACCTTTGGTGACCAAATGCCGTTATTTTGACTAAAAAAGGCTTTTTAGACACTTGGAGACCAAAATAGAGTCATTTTGACCAAAAAATTTTTTTTAGGCCATTGGAGCCAAATGTCTAAAATCTTGTCTGAAACCGGCTTTTTAAGGCTCTAAAAGACAAAAATATAGTCATTTTGACAAAATTTTTTCAGACCTTTGGTTACCAAATGCAGTTATTTTGACTAAAAAAGGCCTTTTAGACACCCGGAGACCAAAATAGAGTCATTTTGACCGAAAATTTTTTTCAGGCCATTGGAGCCCAAATGGCCGGTTTTAGACAAATCTTGTCTAAAACCGGCTTTTTAAGGCTCTAAAAGACAAAAAATACAGTCAATTTGACTAAATATTTTTTCAGGTCTTTGGTGACCAATTGCAGTTATTTTGACTAAAAAAGGCTTTTTAGACACTTGGAGACCAATCCCATCTGTTTCCCATCCATCTATTATCAGCATGTCCTTTCTTTTGTGAAGACACTTATACACTCAGGTTGAGCAGTGTTATTTAGTGTCAGGTTCTGCAAGATACGCAGGATGCCTTGTTGTTGGCCTTGCAGCTTCCGCATGCATTTGCAAATGTGTGTTAACTAAACTCCTGTTTTTAACCTATATTGTTAGACAGGTTTATTTGGTTTGTTAGCAGACTGGTGGGTAAGTATTTCAAACTAGGGACACAAACTGTTTTTCACACACCTTCATTTATCCCCCTTGCTTTCTTTGAATTTTTTTTCAGATCTTTGGTGACCAAGTGCAGTTATTTTGACTAAAAAAGGCTTTTTAGACACTTGGAGACCAAAATAGAGTCATTTTGACCAAAAAAATATTTACGGGCCATTGGAGCCCAAATGGCCAGTTTTAGACAAATCTTGTCTAAAACCGGCTTTTTAAGGCTCTAAAAGACAAAAATACAGTCATTTTGACAAATTTTTTTTTATCAGACCTTTGGTGACCAAATTCAGTTATTTTGACTAAAAAGGCTTTTTAGACACTTGAAGACCAAAATAGAGTCATTTTGACCCAAAAAATTTTTCAGGCCGTTGAAACTCAAATGGCCGGTTTTAGACAAATCTTGTCTAAAACCGGCTTTTTAACCACTTAACCGGTTGCCGACCGCCGCACGACTATATACTGCGGCGGTCAGCCCCGGCCAGGCAGAGTGACGTAGCGGTACGTCACTAGCCCTCGCCACTCTGATGCGCGCGCGCGCGCACCCGCGGTCCCGCCGATGACTCGATTGGGGTCAGAACCGATCAGTCATCAGGTCCAGGCCAATCATTTTTGGTCTGGACCTGTTGATCGGTCCTGCCCAATCAGATCTCCCTCTAAGCCTGTGAAATGTAAACACAGGCTTAGAGGAGATGTGCCCTCCCCTCCCAACGGTCTTTTTGGATCCAGCGTGAGAGGAGAGCACATCTAATTGTAAGTACAGCACCAAGCACGTACATACACACTTAGATAGGCACATTTCACCCCCGATCGCCCCCCCCAATTAACCCCTACAGCACCTGACACAACACACACTATATACAGCATATAGCATTTACCTATATACCTATATAAGTGTGATTTGTGAACAGGTGTAGCACTTGCGACCCCCCCTTTTCCACTCAAATTACCCCCCACCCCCCCTAATAAAGATTTAACCCACTGATCTCCCCTGACCCCCCCCCCTGATCACCGCCGTTAACCCCTACACCCTCTGTCACATCAGCACTAATACAAACGCAATATACGGTGTTATTGTATTTTTGTATTAGTGTCATTGTGATCAGAATTAGCGCAGGCGACTAAGTTTCTGTCCCAAGAAGGTTTAGGGTCCCTGCCACCCGCCCAATAAAGATTTAAGCCCCTGACCCCCCCTGATCACCCCTACACCCCCTGCCATAACACACACCGTATACAGTATATAGCATTTTGCTATATACCCGTATAAGTGTGATTTGTGGTCAGGTCTAGCGATTGCGACCCCCCTTTTTCCACTTGAATTACCCGCCAACCCCCCCTAATAAAGATTTGAGCCCCTGATCTCCCCTGACCCCCCCCTGATCACCGCTAGTTAACCCCTACACCGTCTGTCACATCAGCACTAATACAAACGTAATATACTGTGTTTTTGTATTTTTGTATTAGTGTGATTGTGATCAGAATTAGCGCAGGCGACTAAGTTTGTGTCCCAAGGAGGTATAGGGTCCCCGCCACCCGCCCAATAAAGATTTAATCCCCTGATCCCCCCCTGATCACCCCTACACCCCCTGCCACAACGCACACTGTATACAGTATATAGCATTTTCTATATACCCATATAAGTGTGACTTGTGACCAGGTTTAGCGCTTGCCACCGTTTCTTTTATCCTTAGGATACCCACCAGCCCCTTCCAATAAAGATTTAAACCCCTGATCCCCCCCTGATCACATCCCGTTAACCCCTACACCCTCTGTCACATTAGCACTAATACACACATAATATACTGTTTTTACTGTATTTTGTATTGGTGTCATTGTGACTTGAGGTTGCTCTAGCTAGCTAGTTTCTTTCCCAAAGGAGGTTTAGGGTCCCCGCCACCCCCCCCCCCCAGATCCCCGGCGCATAGTTTAGAAGTAACCCCTTGATTACCACACACGCACGCACGCACATACACTTCCATTTCTAGTATAGTGTTTGAACAGATCAATATCTGATCTGATCAGAGCTATACTAGCGCCCCCATAGTTTAGGGTTCCCAAAACGCGGTGTTTGCACGATCAGCACTGATTCCGGCCAGCACCTGCGTTTAACCCTTTCACCCAGGTAAGTGTAGTAATCAATAGATTACTGTCACTTACAAAAAACACAAGACACAAAACCGCTGTGTTAGCAGAGTCAGGCCTGATCCCTGCTAGCATTAGCAGTTTTTTTGGTAGCGCTTGAAATAGTCTTCGACAACCAGGTGCTTTTATTACCTGTGAGTCGCATCACTGTACGGGTAAATTTAGTTACCAAAATGTCTAAACGTTCGTACAGTGATGAAGCTATTTACAGTATAATGACCATGCCAGGTGAGAGCGATGGGGAAGCCTCACCGGCAGAATCAGGGTCAGTATACGAACCAGATGACAGCAGCGGCTCCCTGACAGACAGCTCCGACGACAGATGGGTCCCTGTTAGACCCAGGCGTACCCGACCCCATTCTGGAGTTGTTGAAATGCAGGAATCGCAGGGTGCTCGTATGGAGCAGAGTGTGGTTACTAGTGCCGCTCATTTTTCTGGCGACCTGGCAAGCGCCAGCGGCCTAGTACAACCTGGACCTAGTACAACCAGCACTGCAGTAAGACCTGGTGACGTGGCGAGTCCCCTAAGTGCAGTTGAAGCTGGTGCGGTGGCTAGCACAAGTAGTGGCCCACAGCCACCGCGTATTCGAAGACAGGCCCGTAGAGCCCATAGTGCCCTCCCTGATGCGCTGGCATATCCCAGTTGGCAACCCACTGATTCTACAGCGCCAGTACTTCCCCCATTCACTGCCCAACCTGGAATCCACGTGGAGACAGCTGGTTTTACGCCCCTGAACTTTTTTGAGCTGTTCTTCACGGAAGATCTTTTCAGATCTATTGTGGATCAATCAAATTTATATGCTCAACAATTTATCGCCGCCAACCCAAATTCGCACCTTGCCAGACGATTCGGCTGGAATCCTATAACGGTTTCCGAATTTAAAATCTTTCTGGGCCTTTCCCTCCACATGGGCATAACTAAACAAAGTGAATTGCGGCTATATTGGTCCACTAGCCCAGCTCACCATATGCGCATGTACTCTGCCTCCATGTCCAGGGGGAGATACGAGCAAATTCTGCGATTTATGCATTTCAGCGACAATGAAATCTGTCGTCCTCGGGGAGACCCTGCATACGATCGGCTCCACAAAATTCGGCCCCTCATAGACCACTTCAATCAGCGGTTTGCAGCCTTGTTTACCCCCGAACAAGTTGTCTGCATTGACGAGTCCCTGATTAAATTTACTGGCCGTCTTGCTATCAAACAGTACCTCCCCAGCAAGCGTGCCAGATACGGGGTCAAGTTGTATAAGCTCTGTGACAGGGCCACAGGCTATACAGTTAATTTCCGTGTCTATGAGGGAAAAGATAGCACTGTGGAGCCCCCAAACTGCCCAGACTACATAGGGAGCAGCGGTAAGATTGTTTGGGACTTGGTGTCACCCTTATCCGGAAAGGGGTACCATTTGTACGTGGACAATTTTTACACAAGCGTGCCACTATTTAGTCACCTGCTTGATTTACAAATTGGCGCATGTGGCACCGTGCGACCTAATCGCCGGGGCTTCCCCCAACGGCTTGTAAATTCCTGTCTTAGTCGGGGGGCGAGAGCCTGCTTGAAAACGGACAAATTGCTTGCGGTGAAGTGGAAGGATACACGGGATGTTTATGTTCTGTCCTCCCTTCACGCAGACACGACAGTCCAAATCCCTACGGCAACTGGCGTTATGGAGAAACCCCTCTGTGTCCACGAATATAACCTTAACATGGGAGGGGTGGACCTTAACGACCAGCTTTTGGCGCCGTATTTAGTTGCCCGTAAAGCCAGACGCTGGTACAAAAAAGTGTCTGTTTACCTTTTCCAATTGGCTATGCTGAACGCCTTTGTCCTATACAGGGTGTCAGGACGAACTGGACCCTTCCGGGAATTCCAGGAAGCGGTCATCCTTGCCTACCTGTACCCAGGAGGCATGCCTGCCCAACTTCCCCTTCCAGATGCAGTGAGCCGGCTGCATGAGAGGCATTTTCCTTATGCCCTCCCGAGTACCCCTACCAAAATACGACCCCATAGACGATGTCGTGTCTGTAGCAGGCACGGATTTAGGCGTGACACCCGTTATTATTGTCCCAAATGTCCTGACCAACCTGGTCTCTGCATCGGGGAATGTTTTGAGCGCTACCATACACTAGTGGAGTATTAGTGTAGGGTACAGCACGACACAGTGTAGGGCACACAAACACAGGGTCTCGAAGGATGTTGGATGTCCATCGACATTTTGAGAGACCCAAGCTGGAAGAGAAGATCGCAGAAGATCGCATTCCCTCCCAAATCAAGAAATAAAGGAACAGTTAGAAAGAAAAATAAAAGGATCCAAAAACTGTTGTTGTGTCAGTAATTTTATATGTCCTTCTACTCTTCTTACTGTACTTTTAAATGTCCTTTGTTTGTTTTTTCATTCTTTTGTGACCTGTTTCTCTTGCAGGTACTCGTCGGCTACCACGCATTGATTTTATATATTCTGACACAAACAGCGTTTGCGCTCAGCATATATGGATACCTTTGCTGATAGCAGCTGTGGTGATTTTCTGATTTCAGCACTGCAGTTAAAATCTTATTTTGGTATACGTGGATAGTGCCGTGTATACCCATCATTAAATTCAGTGGGTGGTTGTTTGGGCGGTAAATGATGAGAATCCAAAAACTTTTGTTGTGTCAGTCATTTTATATGTCCTACTCTTCCTAATGTACTTTTTTTTAATGTACTTTGTTTGTTTTTTCATTCTTTTGTGACCTGTTTCTCTTGCAGGTACTCGTCGGCTACCACGCATTGATTTTATATATTCTGACACAAACAGCGTTTGCGCTCAGCATATATGGATACCTTTGCTGATAGCAGCTGTGGTGATTTTCTGATTTCAGCACTGCAGTTAAAATCTTATTTTGGTATACGTGGATAGTGCCGTGTATACCCATCATTAAATTCAGTGGGTGGTTGTTTGGGCGGTTAATGATGAGAATCCAAAAACTTTTGTTGTGTCAGTCATTTTATATGTCCTACTCTTCCTAATGTACTTTTTTTTAATGTGCTTTGTTTGTTTTTTCATTCTTTTGTGACCTGTTTCTCTTGCAGGTACTCTTCGGCTACCACGCATTGATTTTATATATTCTGACACAAACAGCGTTTGCGCTCAGCATATATGGATACCTTTGCTGATAGCAGCTGTGGTGATTTTCTGATTTCAGCACTGCAGTTAAAATCCTATTTTGGTATACGTGGATAGTGTCGTGTATACCCATCATTAAATTCAGTGGGTGGTTAATGATGAGTAATACTACGCATTATTCCTGTGCTGATTTCTGATAGGTTCTCTTTTTTTCCATTCAGCCCACAGGCTGCATGAAAAAAAAAAACCTATATGCCAAACAAGGACCAGCAATGTACTGGTACGTTGCTGGACTTTGAGTGGTTGTACCAGGATGATGCCTGCAGATTTAGGCATCATCTTGGTATCGTTTTTTACAGCCAGCGGTCGGCTAACATGTAAAAGCAATCCTAGCAGGTAATTGGCCGCTAGACTGCTTTTACATGCAGTGGGAGGGGCCTCCCCCCCCCCACTGCCGCCTTCCGCAGCCTTCCGTGGTTTTTCTCGGGCTCTCCTGTCCCACTGGTTAACCCGAGAGTGCAGCCGGTGGTTCAGTTATCTAACCATAGAGCTAATTGAAGATTAGAATGGCTCCAATCATCTCTATGGCCTAAGATGCCGGAGGCTACGAGCATTTCATGACTTCTTTTTCACCAGAAATAAACAGGGCCATTGGGAAATTGGGAAAGTATTTTATCACACCAATTTTGGCGTGGTCAGATGCATTAAGGTCAGAGGAGAGATCTAGAGTATAAAAGACCCCAATTTTTTTAAAAAAGAGTACCTGTCACTACCGATTGCTATCATAGGGGATATCTAAATTCACTGTGATAACAATAAAAATGATTTAAAAAAAAAAATTAAAGGAAAGGTGTCAAAATAACATAAAAAAGCAAAAAAAAAAAAATTGAGCCCCCCCCCCTTTCCCCCCGTGCTTGCGCGCAATGGCACATGCAAGCGTTGGTCTAGTGTCATATGTAAACCGCAATTTCAGCATGCATGTGAGGTATCGCCGCGATCGCCAGATCGAGTGCAGTAATTTTTGCAGTAGACCTCCTCTGTAAGTCTAAAGTGGTAACCTGTAGAGACTTTTAAAGGTTTTTAAAAATGTACGTAGGTTGTTGCCGCTGCGCAGGCGTGCGCAATTTTTAAAGCATGTCATGTCAGGTGTCTATTAACTCGGCATAAGATCATCTTTTAAATTTTACCAAAAAAATTGGAATTATATAGTGTATTTGTGCAATAAATTTAAAAAAATGTATTTTTTTCGCAAAAATTGCGTTTGGAAAATCTGTGCGCAAATACCGTGTGACAAAAAAATTTGCAACATCCACCATTTTATTCTATAGGGCCTCTGCTTTAAATAAATATATAATGTTTGGGGGTTCAAAGTAATTTTCTAGTAAAAAAAAATATTTTTTCATGTAAACAAAAAGGCACAGAAAAGGCTTGGTTTTCAAGTGGTTAGAAGAGTGGGTGATGTGTGGATAAGATTGAGCATAAAATGCCGGGACAGTTCAAACACCCCCCAAATGACCCCTTTTTGAAAAGTAGACACCCAAAGCTATTTGCTGACAGGCATGGTGAGTCCATAGAATATTTTATATTTTGCTACAAGTGTCGGGAAAATTATTATTTCTTTTTTTTTTGTTGTTTTTTTACAGAAAGTTGTCACTAAATGATATATTTCTCACACATGCCATGTGTATATGTGAAATGACACCCCAAAATACATTCTGCTGCTTCTCCTGAGTACAGGGATACCCCATGTGTGAGACTTTTTGGCAGCCTAGCTGTGTACGCGCCCCCGAAAACCAATCCACATTTTCAGGTTTTCTAATGGCGTAAATTGCTGATTTTACCCCTGACTACCCGTCACAGTTTCAGAGGCCCTGAAATTTCAAGATAGCACAAAACCCCCCCCAAATGACCCCATTTTGCAAAGTAGACACTCCAAGCTATTGGCTGAGAAGCATGGTGAGTCCATGGAATAGTTTATATTTTGCCACAAGTTTCGGGAAAATAATTTTTTTTTTTTTTTTTACACAAAGTTGTCAGTAAATGATATAATGCTCACGCATGCCATGGGTATATGTGAAATGACACCCCAAAATACATTTTGCTGCTTCTCCTGAGTACAGGGATACCCCATGTGTGAGACTTTTTGCCAGTCTAGCCGCGTACAGGACCCGGAAAACCAATCTGCACCTTCTGGCTTTCTAAGGGCGTAAATTGTTGATCTCACTCCTTACTACCTATCACACTTTTGAAGTCCATAAAAGGCCAAGATGGCACAAAACCCCCCCAAATGACCCAATTTTGCAAAGTAGACACTCCAATCTATTTGCTGAGAGGCATGGTGAGTATTTTGCAGCTCTCATTTTTTTTGGAAAATGAAGAAAAAACAGGAAAATGCATTTTTTTTCCTCTTTTTTCAATTTCCAAAACTTTGTGACAAAAAGTGAGATCTGCAAAACACTCAACATGCCTCTCTGCAAATAGCTCAGGGTGTCTACTTTCCAGTTGCTGTTGCTGTTATATCCTTTATATATTTTATATATATATAAATATATAAAATATATAAAATATATAAAGGATATAACAGCAACAGTACAGGAAAACGTCATCCATAAACCATTGCATTCAGGTGAAAATTACAGCCAAGTAAACAAACCTGAGCATGTGCCCATGTGCATAAGAGAAGGATAAATAAAAACATTCAGTTATTCCCTCCCAATAGTAATAGGACCATGAACATCTATCACACACCTCCGTAAAGTAGCAAAATCCCACCTGAAGTACTAAGTGCAAAGGAGAAGGGAAGGGAAAAAGGAAAACAGTGGCAGAAAACTTAAAGGGAGGGGGGGAGTGGGGAAAGGAAGGGAAAGGATGGGAGGACTCTGCACGCTAGACCTTCTCAAGAAATGCTACCCTATCCAATGAGCAGCCGATCCATAACCAACTGGGGGGAGCCAAGGCCGGGTCATCCCACCAAGGTTGCCATAACGAGGCAAATTTTTATGTGAGCATTTTGATGCTGGTATGTCAGCTTTTTCCTGATTAAAGAGGCATTGACCTGTGTTATCCACTGGCCCCTGCTCGGCACCCTGGAGGCGATCCAAAATCTAGCAATTAATTTGCGAGCAATATACAACAATCGCAACACGGCAACGTGAGCATTTGGGGTCAGAGTGTCCACCTCCAGAGCACCAAGCAGACAGACCAAATGCAGTTATTTTGACTATAAAAGGCTTTTTAGACACTTGGAGACCAAAATAGAGTCATTTTGACCAAAAATTTATTTTTGGTAAAAGGGTACTCGGGTACTCTGATGACAGGTACACGGGTACTCTGATGACAGGTACTCGGGTACTCTGATGATGGGTACTCGGGTACTCTGATGACGGGTACTCGGGTACTCTGATGACAGGTACTCGAGTACTCTGATGACGGGTACTCGGGTACTCTGATGACAAGTGCTCGGGTACTCTGATGACAGGTACTCGGGTACTCTGATGACGGGTACTCGGGTACTCTGATGACAGGTACTCGGGTACTCTGATGACAGGTACTCGGGTACTTTGAGTACCTGTCAACGGAGTACCCGTCATCAGAGTACCTGAGTACCTGTCACCTACCCATCAGAGTACCCGAGTACCTTCCACCTGCTCATCAGAGTACCTGACGCCTGAAGTACCCAAGTACTTGCCGCCTGCTCATCAGTACCCATCACTACTCATCAGTACTCATCAGTACCTATCACGTATCAGTACTGATCATCAGTACCCATCAGTACAGTATCACCTATCACCTATCAGTCAGTGAGTACTACTCATCAGTACCTATCACCTGCCTGTCACCTGCCCATCAGAGTACCCGAGTACCTGTCACCTGCCTATCGGAGTACTCGAGTACCTGCCACCTGCTCATCAGTACCAGAGTACCTGTCCCCTGCCCAACAAAGTACCCGAGTACCTGTCACCCTTCATACAGCCACCATGTCCAAGTCCAAAAAGGTTTATATACGTCCTCCGTTTAAACCTAAATACCGGTGTTATGGCAGCAGATAGCTGCCATAACCCTGGTATTTTTTTAAACGGTGGACGGTTGGCTTTCCGATAAGGGTGGTCCCAGCGGCGGATTTGCCGTGGGATCACCCTTCCGGGATGGCGGAAGAGGCGCCCCCCCCCCTCCCGACGCGTTCCGGTCCTTTTCCCCGCTTACCGGACCCGCCGGCAGCGGGGAAAACGTTCCGGTCCCGAATCCTCACAGACAGGATGTCGAGTGAGGGCAAGCTTGCCCTCACTTGACTCTATGGTCTTGGAGGACCGGAGCTACGGAAAATGTTGTTGCCTAGCAACCGGTTTAAAGGTCCTTTTTTTTTCATTTTATATTATAATTATTTTTTTTTTTTCTATCTTTTAGTGTACTTGTGAGATCTGAGGACTTTTTGACCCCAGATCTCACAAAAAAGAGGTCCTGTCGTGCCTATTTCTATTACGAGGAATATTTACATTTCTTTTAATAGAAATAAAAATGATCAATTTTTTTTTTTTAAACGGTGTAAAAATAAAAAATAATAAATAAAATAAATAGTAAAAAAAAAAAAAAAAAAAAAATTAAAGCGCCCTGTCCCCGTTAGCTCGTGCGCAGAAGCGAATGCATACAGAAACCTGCCCACTTATGTAAACGGTGTTCAAACCACACATGTGAGGTATCGCCGTGATCGTTAGAGCAAGGGGAATAATTTGAGCCCTAGACCTCCTCTGTAACTCAAAGATGGCAACCTGTAGAAATTTTTAAATTGTCGCCTATGGGGATTTTTAAGTACCAAAGTTTGTCACCATTCCGTGAGCGTGCGCAATTTTGAAACATGGCATGTTGGGTATCTATTTACTCGGCGTAACATTATCTTTCACATTATGGAAAAAAATTGGGCTAACTTTACTGGTTTCTTATTTTTTAATTAAAAAAAGTGAATTTTTTCCAAAAAAATTGCGTTTGGAAGACCGCTACGCAAATACGGTGTGATAAAAAATATTGCAATAATCTCCATTTTATTCTCTGGGGTCTCTGCTAAAAAAAATATATAATGTTTGGGGGTTCTAAGCAGTTTTCTAGCAAAACAACTGATTTTAGCTTGTAAACACCAAATGTCAAAAATAGGCCTAGGCAAGTGGCTAGGATGCATGATGATGCTCCTTGGATGTTAGGCCCCTCTATATGGCTAGGCTGTGAAAAAGTCTCACACATGTGGTATTGCCATACTCAGGAGGAGTGGCAGAATGTATTTTGGGGTGTCATTTTTGCTGTGTACATGCTATGTGTTAGGAATATCCTATAAATTGACAACTTTGTGTAAAAAAAAAAGTTTTCATTTTTTTCCCACATTTTCCAAAAACCTGTGGAAAAAAATGATATGTTCAAACGACCCATAATGCCTCATAGAATATACGTTGGAGTGTTTGCTTTCCAAAATGGGGTCATTTTGTGGACTTTTCCATTGTATTGGTGCTCTAGGGCCTTGAAAAGTGTGATAGGTAGTAAGAAAGTTTTATGTGTATTTATGCTCCTAGAACGCCTGAATGTGCTTCTTGGACGTGGAGTCTCTTTTTGAAGCCAGGCTGAGTAAAAGTCTCACACATGTGGTATCGCCATACTCGGAAGGAGTAGCAGAATGTATTTTTGGGTGTAATTTTTGCTGTGTACATGCTATGTGTTAGAAATAGCTTATAAATTGACAACTTTGTGGGAAAAAAAGAAAAAAATGTTTTTCTTCATTTTCCCAAGAATTGTGGGAAAAAATTACAACTTCAAAAAACTCACAATGCCTCTTACTAAATACCTTGGACTGTCTACTTTACAAAAAGGGGTCATTTGGTCGGTATTTGTACTGTCCTGACATTTCAGGGCCTCAAGAAAGGAGATAGGCCGTCAGTACATCTGGTGTGATCAATTTTCAGTAATTGGTACCATAGCTTCTAGACTCAATAACTTTCACACAGACTAAATAATATACACTAATTTGGGTTAATTTTACCAGAGACATGTAGCAGTATACATTTTGGCCCAAATGTATGAAGAAAAATTTATTTTTTGCAAAATTTCATAATTGAAACTAAAAAAAAGTGTTTTTTTTTCAAAATTGTTGCTCTTTTTTTGCATATATCACGAAAAAAAAAACCAGTTGTGATCAAATACCACCAAAAGAAAGCTCTATTTGTGTGAAAAAAATGATAAAAATTTTGTTTGGTTACAGTGTAGCATGACTGAGCAATTGTCATTCAAAGTGTGAGAGTGCTGAAAGCTGAAAATTGGTCTGGGCAGGAAGGGTGTCTAACTGCTCTGTATGGAAGCGGTTAAAGATAACAAAAATATATGCCAAAAAATCTAATATATTTGGTTATTTATTTCTTTTTGTATTGAATCGTTCATTAAAAATTTTGCACTTAATGTATTGCATTCATTGTATCATTTATTATCATAAATGTATATAATTTCAAATGATTAATAAAATACAATGACTGAGGTGAGGTGTGATAGTGCAGGAATTGGGGCTGATCTGAGGTGTGATAGTGCAGGAATTGGGGTGATCTGAGGTGTGAAGGTGCAGGAATTGGGGCTGATCTGAGGTGTGATAGTGTAGGAATTGGGGTAATCTGAGGTGTGAAGGTGCAGGAATTGGGGTTGATCTGAGGTGTGAATGTGCAGGAATTGGGACTGATCTGAGGTGTGAAGGTGCAGGAATTGGGGTGACCTGAGGTGTGATAGTGCAGCAATTGGGGTGATCTGAGGAGTGAAGGTGCAGGAATTGGGGCTGATCTAAGGTGTGAAGGTGCAGGAATTGGGGTGATCTGAGGTGTGAAGGTGCAGGAATTGGGGTGATCTGAGGTGTGATAGTGCAGGAATTGGGGTGATCTGAGGTGTGATAGTGCAGGAATTGGGGTGATCTGAGGTGTGAAGGTGCAGGAATTGGGGCTGATCTGATGTGTCAAGGTGCAAAGCTCACTTGATTTCTTACTATTATTCAAGCGGTTTACAGCAGTTACTTTATATGAAGCTGACAGTTGTTTTTTATGTATCTGGCACTCCCAATTTCTTTGAAACCATTTTTCGGCACACTGTGCCCAAAAAGGTGGTCTACCCCTTGATTAGAGTAACCCTCATCTTGTGCTGCTTCATACTATTTTTAGGACTCAACCATCAAAACTGGATTTAAAGCAAGACAAAAAAAAAAAAACAGCATCATATGGCAGCTCTGATCTAAATTGGACCCAATTTATCAGATTAATCTAAAAAAGGTACCGTAATCGAATCCACACATCCTGGAACATTAAATTCTGTCATCAACCATCCCGACGAACGCCACGCCCCAGTCACGCCCCCGTCACCCCCCCCCCCCCCTCCTGGGCTGCTCAGTCCAAAATGCCCAGGCCTATTTTTTGTCCCAGTCCAGGCCTGATTCACACAGTATACAGAAGTAAGTGTCAGCATGTATAGGCCCCAAAAATTAGCTCACATGGGTTTACCTGACAGTTAAGAATGTAGTATTTGGTGGCTGTAGGTACATTAGGCATTCACAGGATACAGAAGTAAGTGTTGGCCTGTACAGTCCCCAAAAATTAGCCCATATGGGTAGGGTTGAGCAAACACGGACTGTATTATTCGTGTTCGTACCGAATAATTGTTTTTTTGTTACCCGAACACGGACCCGAAAACTTTACTGTATATTCGGGTAAAAATCTGTGTTCGGTCGTTTTATTTCCGGGTTTTGTATGCATTGGCGTGCTTTTCATGGCGGGCTTTCAACAGCCAATCAACAAGCGTTTAACTGGTGTGCCTTAAGCCATCCCAGCCATGCCTACAAATGTATTAGTAGCTGTGATTGGACATCTGAAGCATGTGACCAAGTCTTTATAAGTTCGAGACGGAGCGCCGTTATCTTGTCTAAATGACTAAATTTTGGTCTCCACGTATCTAAAAAGCCTTTTTTAGTCAAAATAACTGCATTTCGTCACCAAAGGTCTAAAAACAAATTTAGTCAAAGTGACTGTATTTTTGTCTTTTAGAGTCTTAAAAAGCCAGTTTTAGACAAGATAACTGCACTTGGTCTCCAATGGTCTGAATTTTTTTTTTGTCAAAATGAATGTATTTGGTATTCTGTGGCTGAAGGTACATTAGGCATTCACAGGATACAGAAGTGTCGGCCATAAAAGTCCCCAAAAATTAGCCTGACAGCTAAGAACGTCGTATTTGGTGGCTGAAGGTACATTAGGCATTCACAGGGTACAGAAGTAAGCCTGTATAGGCCCCAAAAATTAGCCCACATGGGTTTAACTGACAGCTAAGAATGTAGTATTCTGTGACTGAAGGTAAGTGTCAGGTAAACCCATGTAGGCTAATTTCTGGGGCCTTTTATGACTGACACTTATTTCTGTATCCTGTGAATGCCTAATGTACCTTTAGCCACAGAATACTGCAGTCAGGTAAACCCATGTGAGCTAATTTTTGGGGCCTATAGAGGCCGACACTTACTTCCGTATACTGTGTGAATGCCTGATGTACCTCTAGCCATCCAATACTACGTTCTTTGCTGTCAGTTAAACCCATGTGAGCTAATTTTTGGGGCCTATACAGGCCGACAATTACTTCTGTATACTGTGTGAATGCCTGATGTACCTCTACAATTGGGGGGTATTTGTACTGTCCTGACATTTCAGGGCCTCAAGAAAGGAGATAGGCCATCAGTACATCTGGTGTGATCAAATTTCAGTAATTGGTACCATAGCTTCTAGACTCAATAACTTTCACACAGACTAAATAATATACACTAATTTGGGTTAATTTTACCAGAGATATGTAGCAGTATAAATTTTGGCCCAAATGTATGAAGAAAAATTAATTTTTTGCAAAATTGTATGTATGGTTAAGCTGGGCGCCAACGGCAGACTATTGGTAACGCTGTCTCTGGGCGATAGCGAGACTTACATGAGGAAAGAAGTGAAGTCGAGACTTCCTCTAACAGGTACCCCTTTATGTGTTTCCCTGGACCCCTGCTGGGTCCTCACCTGGTATTACCCCCTTTGCAGAACGCCTTTTGACCTGATCAAACTCCATGCTGATGTATTATTGAACCGCTGGCAGAAACCCACTTTCCATATTGAAAGATTCAGGCAAACCTATGACCCGCAGATTATTGCGCCTGGACCGATTCTCTAAATCGTCCAGCTTCTCTAGAATGTAACTCTGCGTTTGCCGGGCCTGCTGGTCATGAGTAAAAGAGTTCTGGACCTTATCCTCTATATCAGACACTTGGTGCTCCAGCTCAGCAAGTCTGCCTGCCTGTTCCCCCAGCTAATTCTTGAGGTGAGTGAGGCCCTGCGCTATAGCCTTATCCACCGCTGCGGTAATAGTGGGCGATAGCAGGGTGGCAACTGCTTGTGCTAGTGTGGCTATCTGCGCCTCGGGGAAGACCGATGCAGGTATACCCTGGGGGGGAACATGATGCTGTGAGACGTCCGCCATATTTGCCTCAGATGAGGCCTGGTCAGCCGCGTCGCCCCGGGGGGCTTGGGAGCTCGGCGGCGGGCCGTGGAGGACAAATTTATCCATAGAGGTACCTTCCGGAGGGTGGATGCCTGGGCTCCGTGAGGTTTGCGGGCTCGGATGGGCTGTGTGAGAGGTTTAATATGCCGCCGGGATCGGCCTTTTATGGCCGACACTTACTTCTGTATCCTGTGAATGCCTAATGTACCTTCAACCACCAAATACTACGTTCTTAGCTGTTAGGTAAACCCATGTGGGCTAATTTTTGGGGCCTTTTACGGCCGACACATGTTCTTTGCACTGGCACTTTATTTTGCACATATCTTAAAAGTTACCCCACGGTCTGGATACACTGTTGGTTTTACTTTATATATAAAAGGTAGCGCCGTTTCCAACTACCTCCCCCCCATATGATACTTGACCCCTAATGTTTTAGGGGTTGGTTGGTGGCTGCAACCTATTTTTATGCAATAAAGTCTCTGAGAATTTATCCATAGCGCTGGTCTTTCTCCTCACCTGCATTGCATTTTACGGCCGACACTTACTTCTGTATTCTGTGAATGAAAAAAAACTTTTAGTCAAAAGGACTATTTTTGTATTTTAGAGTCTTAAAAAGCCGGTTTTAGACAAGATAACTGCATTTTGCTCTCCAATGGCCTGAAAAAATATTTTGGTCAAAATGACTCTATTTTGGTCTCCAAGTGTCTAAAAAGCCTTTTTTTAGTTAAAATAACTGCATTTCCTCACCAAAGGTCTGAAATTTTTTTTAGTCAAAATGACCTAATTTTTGTCTTTTAGAGCCTTAAAAAGCCGGTTTAAGACAAGATTTGTCTAAAACCGGCCATTTGGGCTCCAATGGCCTGAAAATAAATTTTCGGTCAAAATGACTCTATTTTGGTCTCCAAGTGTCTAAAAAGCCTTTTATAGTCAAAATAACTGCATTTGGTCACCAAAGGTCTGAATTTTTTTTTAGTCCAAATGACTATATCTTTGTCTTTTAGAGCCTTAAAAAGCCGGTTTTAGACAAGATTTTAGACATTTGGCTCCAATGGCCTGAACATTTTTTTGGTCAAATTGACTCTATTTTGGTCTCCAAGTGTCTAAAAAGCCTTTTTTAGTATAAATAACTGCATTTGTTCACCAAAGGTCTGAATTTTTTTTTAGTCAAAATGAATGTATTTTTGTCTTTTAGAGCCTTAAAAGCCGGTTTTAGACAAGAGTTGTCTAAAACCCGCCATTTGGGCTACAATGGCCTTAAAAAAGAAATTTGGTCAAAATGACTAAATTTTGGTCTCCAAGTATCTAAAAAGCCTTTTTTAGTCAAAATAACTGCATTTCGTCACCAAAGGTCTAAAAACAAATTTAGTCAAAGTGACTGTATTTTTGTCTTTTAGAGTCTTAAAAAGCCAGTTTTAGACAAGATAACTGCACTTGGTCTCCAATGGTCTGAAATGTTTTTTGTCAAAATGAATGTATTTAGTATCCTGTGGCTGAAGGTACATTAGGCATTCACAGGATACAGAAGTAAGTGTCGGCCATAAAAGTCCCCAAAAATTAGCCTGACAGCTAAGAACGTCGTATTTGGTGGCTGAAGGTACATTAGGCATTCACAGGGTACAGAAGTAAGTGTCGGCCTGTATAGGCCCCAAAAATTAGCCCACATGGGTTTAACTGACAGCTTAGAATGTAGTATTCTGTGACTGAAGGTAAGTGTCAGGTAAACCCATGTGGGCTAATTTCTGGGGCCTTTTATGACTGACACTTATTTCAGTATCCTGTGAATGCCTAATGTACCTTCAGTCACCAAATACTACATTCTTAACTGTCAGGTAAACCCATGTGAGCTAATTTTTGGGGCCTATACATGCCGACATTTACTTCTGTATACAGTGTGAATACCTAATGTACCTCTAGCCATCAAATACTACGTTCTTTGCTGTCAGTTAAACCCATGTGAGCTATTTTTTGGGGCCTATACAGGCCGACACTTACTTCTGTATACTGTGTGAATGCCTAATGTACCTCCAGCCATCAAATGCACTACGTTCTTCCCTGAACGCGCCCAATCTCGTCTGATCACGGAAGCTAAGCAAGGTCAGGCCTGGTTAGTACCTGGATGGGAGACCGCCTGGGAATACCAGGTGCTGTAGGCTTTTCCTTTATTCGTTGGCTTTCTTTTTGTTTCTACTGAGGTGCCATCTTGCCATGGCCAAGTTCAAAGGGGTCGAGGGTGGCAGTGGTGATTGCCTACAGCCACATCACCTTGAACGCGCTCAATCTCATCTGATCTTGAAAGCTAAGCAGGGTCGGGCCTGGTTAGTACCTGGATGGGAGACCGCCTGGGAATATCAGGTGCTGTAGGCTTTTGGCTTTTCCTTTATTTGTTGGCTTTCTTTTTGTTTCTCCTGAGGTGCCATCTTGCCATGGCCAAGTTCAAAGGGGTCGAGGGTGGCAGGGGTGATCGCCTACGGCCACATCACCCTGAACGTGCACTATCTCGTCTGATCTCGGACGCAAAGCAGGGTCGGGCCTGGTTAGTACCTGGATGGGAGACCGCCTGGAAATACCAGGTGCTGTAGGCTTTTGGCTTTTCCTTTATTCGTTGGCTTTCTTTTTGTTTCTTCTGAGGTGCCATCTTGCCATGGCCAAGTTCAAAGGGGTCGAGGGTGGCAGTGGTGATCGCTTACGGCCACATCACCCTGAACATGGCCGATCTCGTCTGATCTTGGAAGCTAAGCAGGGTCGGGCCTGGTTAGTATCTGGATGGGAGACCGCCTGGGAATACCAGGTGCTGTAGGCTTTTGGCTTTTCCTTTATTCATTGTCTTTCTTTTTGTTTCTCCTAAGGAGCCATCTTGCCATGGCCAAGTTCAAAGGGGTCAAGGTGGCAGAGGTGATCGCCTACGGCCACATCACCCTGAACACGCTCAATCTCATCTGATCTTGAAAGCTAAGCAGGGTCGGGCCTGGTTAGTACCTGGATGGGAGACAGCCTGGGAATATCAGGTGCTGTAGGCTTTTGGATTTTCCTTTATTTGTTGGCTTTCTTTTTGTTTCTCCTGAGGTGCCATCTTGCCATGGCAAAGTTCAAAGGGGTCGAGGGTGGCAGTGGTGATCGCCTACGGCCACATCACCCTGAATGTGCACTATAATTGGCAAAGAAGGGAGATTGCCCGGTAACGGAATGTCGTGAATTATTAAAGGCAAATTCCGCAAATGGTAGTAATGCTACCCAGTTGTCCTGGACGAAGGTGGTAAAGCACCGGAGATATTGTTCCAGGGTCTGGTTTGTCCTCTCTGTTTGCCCGTTCGTCTGCGGGTGGTAAGCTGAGGACATAGATAATTCAATTTTTAGTAGCTTACACAAGGCCCTCCAAAAGCGTGACGTGAACTGTACCCCTCTGTCCGAGATAATGTTCGTGGGTACCCCGTGGAGTCGCACAATCTCCCTAATGAAGACTTCTGCAGTTTCTTTTGCAGAGGGGGTACCTTTGAGGGGTAGAAAGTGGGCCATCTTAGTAAGCCGGTCTACAACCACAAAAATGGCGGAGCACCCGGCCGAAGGTGGAAGTTCCACGATAAAGTCCATGGCGATAGTTTGCCAGGGCCGGTCAGGGATTGGGAGTGGTCTGAGGAGACCCCACGCCTTACTTCTAGTGGTTTTACTCCTGGAGCAAGAAACACAGGAAGACACATAACTTCTGCAGTCTTTTCCCATCTCAGGCCACCAGAAGGTGCGTTGCATGAGGTCAAGGGTCCTATGAACACCAAAATGGCCAGCCAGAGGGTGGTCATAGCAGGCAGCTAGAACCGAAACTCTGACTCCCTCCGGGACAAATATTTTGTCCTTAGCCCACAACAAACCATCCTTGCGTGACAGGGGTATCCCAGGTGGACCGGAAATTTTGGCAGAGGCTTGCTCAAGATGGGATTTCAGGCTAGTGAGCAGGAAGTTTTTCTCTGACAGGATAGTGTCAGGTACCAACTCTTCTTTAGTATTATCAAACATCCGGGACAGGGCATCCGGTTTGACATTTTTCGACCCGGGCCGATAGGTGACATGGAACGAGAATAAACAAATGGTAAGAAATATCAGCGCTCAACCCTATCAGATAGCAGCTGGACACTAAAAACAGGCACAGAAACAAAACCTGGGTAGCAAAAGTATAAACAGTAGAACAGTGCAGCGCTCTAAAATAATAAAACACAATGGAATAAAATCGCAGCTAAAATCGCAGATAAAACACAAAAGCAAAGTCCATCTATAAGAGCCAGATCAAAGGTCGGGTAAGAAGAATCAAAAAAGGTAGTGGGTGTAATAGTCCTTATAAGGTGCAAAGATTCCTAATGAATTCCCGAGGAGCCAGGTGCAGATAGCAGAAGACACACACACTCCCTCCACCTTCCAGAGTGGCCTCTCACCTTATTAAGGTATTACACGGGCATTGTAAACATAGACACATCACCAACTCCAACCTCTTGACGATCCTTCCAGTTATCAATGAAGGAAAACAATCTGTAGTAAGCATGAACCTACACAGCTTCGTACTGCACACTCCTGGATGTCTCTCCGATGACAGGGTATTAAAAGGAAAAAAACGCCAGGATAGTGTAATACTGATTTTTAATATGATTAAAATATCACAAAGTGGCCTCTTACTTGTAAAAGATGGACATCAGGCATATAACAATAGAAAGACCGGGACAGCGGGGCTCGCTCGGTGTTACTCGGTCTCCTCCGTGCCAGCGGGTGACGTCAGACGCTCGACTCCTCTTCCCTCCGCACGCGTATCGCCTCCGTGGGTGGAGGCTTCGTCAGCGATGAAGAGGATTGGTCCAACGTCACCTTATAAATAATCCTCCCCTTAATCTGATTGGCGCTGGGTTTTCCCTCTAGTTCCGGCATTAGGGTATCCATAGGAACGCTGTAGAAGGACTGGCCAATCAGATTAAGGGGAGGATTATTTATAAGGTGACGTTGGACCAATCCTCTTCATCGCTGACGAAGCCTCCACCCACGGAGGCGATACGCGTGCGGAGGGAAGAGGAGTCGAGCGTCTGACGTCACCCGCTGGCACGGAGGAGACCGAGTGACACCGAGCGAGCCCCGCTGTCCCGGTCTTTCTATTGTTATATGCCTGATGTCCATCTTTTACAAGTAAGAGGCCACTTTGTGATATTTTAATCATATTAAAAATCAGTATTACACTATCCTGGCGTTTTTTTCCTTTTAATACCCTGTCATCGGAGAGACATCCAGGAGTGTGCAGTACGAAGCTGTGTAGGTTCATGCTTACTACAGATTGTTTTCCTTCATTGATAACTGGAAGGATCGTCAAGAGGTTGGAGTTGGTGATGTGTCTATGTTTACAATGCCCGTGTAATACCTTAATAAGGTGAGAGGCCACTCTGGAAGGTGGAGGGAGTGTGTGTGTCTTCTGCTATCTGCACCTGGCTCCTCGGGAATTCATTAGGAATCTTTGCACCTTATAAGGACTATTACACCCACTACCTTTTTTGATTCTCCTTACCCGACCTTTGATCTGGCTCTTATAGATGGACTTTGCTTTTGTGTTTTATCTGCGATTTTAGCTGCGATTTTATTCCATTGTGTTTTATTATTTTAGAGCGCTGCACTGTTCTACTGTTTAGACATGGAACGAGAATCTGGAGAAGAAGAGTGCCCATCGGGCCTGGTGGGGTCTAAGTCGCTTTTCAGATCTTAAGTACTCAAGGTTCTTATGATCGGTAAATATAAGAATCGGGTGTGATGCTCCTTCTAGTAGATATCTCCACTCTTCGAGAGCGGCTTTGATAGCCAGGAGTTCCTGGTCCCCGACATCATAGTTTTTCACCGCGGGAGAGAGTTTCCGGGAAAAGAAGGCTATTGGGTGAGTTAAGTCTCTAGTTCCCTGTCTTTGGGAGATGACTGCCCCGACCGCAACGTCCGATGCGTCTACCTCCAGGAGATAGGGTAAGGCAGGATCCGGGTGACTTAGGATAGGGGCAGAGGTAAAATGTTTTTTAAGAACCGAGAAGGCGGACTGAGCTTCTGGGGTCCACTGGAAGCGGACGTTCTTCTTAGTAAGGTGAGTAATAGGGGCTATGATGTTAGAGAACCCCTTAATGAACCTCCTATAAAAATTGGCGAAGCCAACGAAGCGCTGTACTCCCTTTTTGTCTGATGGAGGTGGCCAGTCCAGAATGACAGAGACCTTCTGAGGATCCATCTCTATTCTTTCTGTGGAAATTATTAACCCCAGAAACGGTATACTGTTCTGCTCAAAAACGCACTTCTCGGCCTTGGCGTAGAGACCATGCTGGCAAAGGCGACCGAGGACATTTCGAACGTGCTCGCGATGCTGCTCTAGGGATGTTGAGAAGATTAGGATGTCATCCAAGTATACGATGATGAAGATATCCAACCAATCCCTGAAGATGTCGTTCACAAAGTGTTGGAACGTGGCAGGAGCATTACAAAGGCCAAATGGCATTACCAGGTATTCGAAATGTCCGAATCTAGTGTGGAAAGCAGTCTTCCATTCGTCGCCCTCTCGGATGCTCACCAAGTAGTACGCCCCACGAAGATCCAGCTTAGTAAACAGGATGGCAGATCTGAGTCTCTGAAAGAGTTCGGGGACTAGAGGAAGGGGATAACGGTTTTTAATAGTAACTTTAGTTAAATCCCTATAATCTATGCAGGGTCGGAGGGTGTGATCCTTCTTCTCTACGAAGAAGATACCTGCCCCTGCTGGAGAGGTAGAGGGACGGATGAACCCCTTCTTCAGACTTTCGTCTACATAGTCCTTTAAGACGTCCAGCTCACGTTCAGAAAGTGGGTAAATCCGGCCGAACGGGATTTCGGCTCCTGGGAGCAAGTCGATGGGGCAGTCATCGTTTGCTGAATACATCCAGGAAATCATGGTATGCTTTGGGCACCACAGAACACACATCAGGTTCGGATTCAAGACAGAACAGAGTCTTGGGGAATTCAGGAGGAGCGGGTAGACAGGAATTCTTGCAGTAAAGAGATGGGAACTGGATGGTGCCTGTGATCCAATTGACTTGCGGGTTATGTGCTTGCAACCACGGTAATCCCAGGATAATGGGAAATAAGGAGGATGTGATAACATCCAGGCTAATCAGTTCCTTATGGCCGGAGGAGGAGACCATAGGAAGGGGAAAAGTTTCTTGGGTCACGGGCCCGGATTTGATGTGGGAGCCATCAGCCAGGAAGATGGTGAGGTCCTGAGTCTTGAGCCGGAGAGGTACGCCATGTTGCAGGGCGAACGAGCGATCAATGAAACAACGGCAGGCTCCTAAGTCAATGATTGCAGTAACTGTGTGTGGCCAGCTTCACCGCAATACAGGCACAGGTTACCCAACTGGCGACGGCGTCTCTCCTCCGGGGACAAAGCAGGCCGTATGATCCCAAGTTGTATAGGTTCAGGCGTATCTGAGGCGACTCCAGCGGGAGCGGGGTTGGTAAGAGCTGACCCAGCAGAAGAAAAGTATGCAGGATGAGCAACTCGTGGTAGCGTCCAGGCTGGTCTGAACTGCTGCGGAGATCGTTCTGCTTTGTGCTCCCGTAGCCACCGGTCGATTTGAATGGCCTGGGAAATCAAATCTTCCACGGCGTTGGGGACACCTACCCGCGCCAGCTCGTCCTTCAGTCCTTCTGACAAGCCGAGACGGAACTGATACCGGAGTGCTGCTTCATTCCAGGACGTATCGGAACTGATGCGGCGGAAGTTAGTGACGTGGTGTTCTACGGGCCTGCGACCCTGCTGAAGAACATGAAGCGCAGCTTCTGCGGTGGAGGATCGCTGCGGGTCATCATAGAGCTGTGCCATGGCCTCAAAAAATGACCGTAAGGAGTTTAATGGTGCCGATGAACCCAGGACTGGGGTTCACCTAGGAGCAGGGAGATAACAAACCCCACCTTGGTGGTCTCCAAAGAAAAGGTTTGAGGTTGCAGGGAGAAATACAGCTGGCAGGCGTTGCGAAAGGCGCGGAATTTACCGCGATCCCCG
The DNA here is from genome assembly GCF_965119305.1 of Pelophylax lessonae. NCBI lineage: Eukaryota > Metazoa > Chordata > Amphibia > Anura > Ranidae > Pelophylax > Pelophylax lessonae. Next base: position 91,044,165 of record NC_138780.1, read on the forward strand.
GAATATTTTTCGGGAGCAGGAACTTGAGGTTCTGGTGGCAGCATCACTACGGTAGGGCCAGAAGCAGGTGCAGAGAGTGCTGCAGCAGGAGAGGAAGCAGATAATACAGGAGGATCCCCCTGAAGTGTCGTAGAGCGCAGCCGTTCCTCTAGCTGTGTGTAGCCGTCTTGAAGCGACTTTACGGTTTGAGACAGGGCTGCGAGGTGTTGGCAGATCTCTTCCAATGGTGAGGCTTCTCTTGCAGGCTCCATCATGGCTGATTTGTACTGTTAGGGATACAAGTGGTAGCCTGATGGCAGAGGAAGGCCCCACGTGTGACAGAGGGCGGAGCTTAGACGGGAACCCCCAAGGTAAGTGACACAGGCTAACCTGAGTTGCGGAATCTAAGTATCCACCGGTTTTCGCAAGAGCCTCTAGTGGGGAGGATGGATTTTGCTGCGTGTGGATACCAGGTCGCAGTCCTCAGGGTCGCCCCACCAAGGGAGAAGCCGGTCGTGATCCAAAGGCAGATAAGCAGACAAGGGAGATCCGAGAGAATGGTCAAACAAGCCGGTGGTCAGGATGGGCAGCAGGTCAACAAGGTCAGGAACAAGCCAAAGGTCAAAACGGATATCAAACAGGTAACAGGAAGCAGGCTTCAGGAACACAGGAAGAGCTGCAGACAAGTCAGCAAAGACACAGTGCTTCTGAGCTGTTTAAATAAGGCAGCCTCTTTGCCAATTACTGCAATTAGTCTGCTCTAGGTTAACCCTTTAGATTGCAGATTCATGACAGCACATCAGTGTGCTCAGGAAGCATTCCTAACAGCGGCCAATACGGAAGGCTTCGTTATATACCCGCAGCAGCACGGGCACCAACTGTTCAGCGTATCGGCTGTAAACCTCCGACGGGATACCATCAGCCCCCGGAGATTTACCAGGCTTAGTAGATTTCAAGGCCGCATAAAGTTCGTTTTCCGTAAGGGGGGCCCCAAGCACAGCCACGTCCCAGGCAGACAGAGAAGGCAAATCGCAGGAAGCCAAAGAAATCGTCAATTTCTTGTGAGTCAGCCGAGATCTTAGAGGAGTAAAGATCAGCATAAAACTTCCCAAGTACTCTCCGTATGTCAGCCGTGGCATGCTAGAGCACCCCCTGAGAATCCTTAATCTGGGGTATAAATGCCGCAAGCTGCTGCGAGCGAACCAGCATGGCCAACATATGACCCGTGTTTTCTCCCTTCTCAAAATACCTCTGCTGCAAGAAGAAGTGCTTGTTTTCAGCCTTTTGAATCGAGACCGACTTGGCCATAGATTGGGCAGCCAGCCACAACCTCTGAGTATCATCTGACGGGTCCCTAACATAAGTTTCCTCTGTTCTAGTCACTGCGTCCAACACAGTATTCTCCCATTGCCTGGTGTCCGTTTTAATGACATTAACCGTACGTATAAACGGACCTCCCATGAATGCCTTAGCCGCATCCCACACCACCCCCACCTCTGCGGATTCCAAATTGTCAGCAAAAAGGATGTTAGTTTGGGTGGCAGGGGATCAGGACTAGGAAAGAGCGTCAGCCAGAATGCATTGAGTTTCCAAAGGGATTTTCCCGCCACGACCACCAGAGGCAGTAGCGAACCATTACCCAGCCCCAGATCTATCCTAGACAATCCCGAGTGTGACGCCGAGAAGCATGAAAACTTTCGTACCTCAGGGTGGCCCATCCTCCAGACATCTGTCAGTCCGAGTTCACCCACCAACCGAGCAAGGGGCATAGCCCCCTCGGCCAGCATAGGTCCACAGGAGTGAGAGGAAAACCTATCCCAGGCAGAGTCAAGTACAGCAGTAAAGTCCCCCAACATCAGCAGGGGCACATCAGGAAGTTGAGCAATATGTGGCACGATAAGTTTAAGCACCCCTGCAGAATACGGGGGGGGGCACAAGTACACACCTAAGGCTTGCTAGTTGGCAGGATAAAACAAACCGGCCCTCAGGGTCAATCACAGACTTTGAGCATAGAAACCGTACCCCCTTCTTAATCAAAATACACACCCCTCTTGAATAAGTGGAGTAAACAGAGTGGAACTGGTGACTAAATACGCTAGGAGCTAGACACGGGGAAGTGGAAGGAGACATATGGGTCTCCTGCAGGCAAACCACATCTGCCTGCAGGCGTTTGATGGTGCGGAGCACCGCCGTCCTCTTTACCGGGCTGCCGAGGCCCCGCACATTCCAGGACATCACACAAATATTATCAGCCATAGTCAAAATGTAGCCATACACAGAGCGTCAGGCAACCCGGCCAGGGAGGCGAAAGAGGGCACCCAGAAAGGGTGAACCCACTACACCCCATCAGCACAGCCCAGCTATATAGAGAGAGCAACAGGAGTAGTCGCCCAGCCCACACAGTACCGGTGCAGCCCCAGCATAGAGAACAGTCAATAGGAACATCCACAGCATAGGGTAAAATAATAGCAGTAGAGCGACAAAGTACATGCAGGAAAAGCAAAAATCGAACCAAAGTCCAGGACCAGAAAAAAGGCAAAAAGGGGGGAACAAAAAGGCAATACACGTCTGCCACGTGTGGGGGAAGGGACGAGTCAATAGGGCATGTCCAGTCACGACCAAGGGGGGGAAACCGGAGAGGGACCACTGATACCAGTCTCCTCAAAATTAGCAACCATGTGAGAGGTAGCAACCATTAGTGCAGCAGAAGAGCTCCCATCATAACAGGAAAAGTGTGTGTAACATCAAGTGCCAAGTATAGGCAGGAGAACCGAAAGGATCCATGACCGGCCGAAAAGAGTACAAAAGTTCCAAAAAGTAGAAACGATCCTCAAAGGTCTTCTCGCCTGGGGGAAGTGGCCGCCCGCAGGGCCCCACCATTAGCATCCAGCCATTGAACAGCAGCAGAAGGCTTATCAAAGAACAACACCTCATCCCGGGCCACCACCCGGAGCCTGGAAGGGTACAGCATAGCGTATTGAACATTCAAGTCCCGCAATCTCCTCTTGACCTCTACGAATTTTGCACGCTGTTTCTGCACCACCGCAGAGTAATTGGGAAACAGGGAGATCCTTGAGTTGTCAATCTTGAGCCTCCCCTGCATTCCCCTGGCTTTAGTAATTGAGGAATTTGAAGATGAAAGTGCGCGGGGGGGGGGGGGCTCCAGGAGGAAGAGGTCGCATAGGCACCCTATGAGCACGTTCCACCGAAAACATGGAAGTAAAGGATTCTTGCTCAAAAGTAGAGAGCAGCCATTGTTCAAAGAAAGCCACAGGATCTTCACCTTCCGCCCGCTCAGGGATCCCAATTGCTCTGATATTACTCCGTCTCATCCTATTCTCCAAGTCATCCAGACGTGCAGCTTGATGGGCTGAGAGCAGGGCAGTATGTTTCACTTCCCTTTGCAAAGGCGCCATGTCATCCTCCAGGGAGCTGACCCTGCCTTCCACTGCCACTGTCCTCTCCCTCAATTTCTGCATATCATGCCTCATGAACGATATCTCAGACTTGACCCCCTTTAACTCCGCTGTCAGGGCCGTAATTGAGGTGGTACAGGTGGTAACCGCAGCCATAATGTCCCGCATAAGGCAGCCTGTTTGCCAATTACTGCAATTAGTCTGCTCTAGGTTAACCCTTTAGATTGCAGATTCATGACAGCACATCAGTGTGCTCAGGAAGCATTCCTAACAGCGGCCAATACGGAAGGCTTCGTTATATACCCGCAGCAGCACGGGCACCAACTGTTCAGCGTATCGGCTGTAAACCTCCGATGGGATACCATCAGCCCCCGGAGATTTACCAGGCTTAGTAGATTTCAAGGCCGCATAAAGTTCGTTTTCCGTAAGGGGGGCCCCAAGCACAGCCACGTCCCAGGCAGACAGAGAAGGCAAATCGCAGGAAGCCAAAAAAATCAGCAATTTCTCGTGAGTCAGCCGAGATCTTAGAGGAGTAAAGATCAGCAAAAAACTTCCCAAGTACTCTCCGTATGTCAGCCGTGGCATGCCAGAGCACCCCCTGAGGATCCTTAATCTGGGGTATAAATGCCGCAGGCTGCCGCGAGCGAACCAGCATGGCCAACATATGACCCGTGTTTTCTCCCTTCTCAAAATACCTCTGCTGCAAGAAGAAGCGCTTGTTTTCAGCCTTTTGAATCGAGACCGACTTGGCCATAGATTGGGCAGCCAGCCACGACCTCTGAGTATCATCTGACGGGTCCCTAACATAAGTTTCCTCCGCTCTAGTCACTGCGTCCAACACAGTATTCTCCCATTGCCTGGTGTCCGTTTTAATGGCATTAACCGTACGTATAAACTGACCTCCCATGAATGCCTTAGCCGCATCCCACACCACCCCCACCTCTGCGGATTCCAAATTGTCAGCAAAAAAGGACGTTAGTTTGGGTGGCAGGGGATCAGGACTAGGAAAGAGCGTCAGCCAGAATGCATTGAGTTTCCAAAGGGATTTCCCCGCCACGACCACCATAGGCAGTAGCGAACCATTACCCAGCTCCAGATCTATCTTAGACAATCCCAAGTGTGACGCCGAGAAGCACGAAAACTTTCATACCTCAGGGTGGCCCATCCTCCAGACATCTGTCAGTCCGAGTTCACCCACCAACCGAGCAAGGGGCGTAGCCCCCCCGGCCAGCATGGGTCCACCGGAGTGAGAGGAAAACCTATCCCAGGCAGAGTCAAGTACAGCAGTAAAGTCCCCCAACATCAGCAGGGGCACATCAGGAAGTTGAGCAATATGTGGCACGATAAGTTTAAGTACCCCTGCAGAATACAGGGGGGGCACAAGTACACACCTAAGGCTTGCTAGTTGGCAGGATAAAACAAACCGGCCCTCAGGGTCAATCACAGACTTTGAGCATAGAAACCGTACCCCCTTCTTAATCAAAATACACACCCCTCTCGAATAAGTGGAGTAAACAGAGTGGAACTGGTGACTAAATACGCTAGGAGCTAGACACAGGGAAGTGGAAGGAGACATATGGGTCTCCTGCAGGCAAACCACATCTGCCTGCAGGTGTTTGATGGTGCGGAGCACCGCCGTCCTCTTTACCGGGTTGCCGAGGCCCCGCACATTCCAGGACATCACACAAATATTATCAGCCATAGTCAAAATGTAGCCATACACGGAGCGTCAGGCAACCCGGCCAGGGAGGTGAAAGAGGGCACCCAGAAAGGGTGAACCCACTACACCCCATCAGCACAGCCCAGCTATATAGAGAGAGCAACAGGAGTAGTCGCCCAGCCCACACAGTACCGGTGCAGCCCCAGCATAGAGAACAGTCAATAGGAACATCCACAGCATAGGGTAAAATAATAGCAGTAGAGCGACAAAGTACATGCAGGAAAAGCAAAAATCGAACCAAAGTCCAGGACCAGAAAAAAGGCAAAAAGGGGGGAACAAAAAGGCAATACACGTCTGCCACGTGTGGGGGAAGGGACGAGTCAATAGGGCATGTCCAGTCACGACCAAGGGGGGGGAAACCGGAGAGGGACCACCGATGCCAGTGTAGTCTCCTCAAAATTAGCAACCATGTGAGAGGTAGCAACCATTAGTGCAGCAGAAGAGCTCTCATCATAACAGGAAAAGTGTGTGTAATATCAAGTGCCAGGTATAGGCAGGAGAACCGAAAGGATCCATGACCGGCCGAAAAGAGTAGAAAAGTTCCAAAAAGTAGAAACGATCCTCAAAGGTCTTCTCGCCTGGGGGAAGTGGCCGCCCGCAGGGCCCCACCATTAGCATCCAGCCATTGAACAGCAGCAGAAGGCTTGTCAAAGAACAACACCTCATCCCGGACCACCACCCGGAGCCTGGAAGGGTACAGCATAGCGTATTGAACATTCAAGTCCCGCAATCTCCACTTGACCTCTACGAATTTCGCACGCTGTTTCTGCACCACCGCAGAGTAATCGGGGAACAGGGAGATCCTTGAGTTGTCAATCTTGAGCCTCCCCTGCATTCCCCTGGAATTGAGGAATTTGAAGATGAAAGTGCGCGGGGGGGGGGGGCTCCAGGAGGAAGAAGTCGCATAGGCACCCTATGAGCACGTTCCACTGAAAACATGGAAGTAAAGGATTCTTGCCCAAAAGTAGAGAGCAGCCATTTTTCAATGAAAGCCACAGGATCTTTACCTTCCGCCCGCTCAAGGATCCCAATTGCTCTATATTACTCCATCTCATCCTATTCTCCAAGTCATCCAGACGTGCAGCTTGCTGGGCTGAGAGCAGGGCAGTATGTTTCACTTCCCTTTGCAAAGGCGCCATGTCATCCTCCAGGGAGCTGACCCTGCCTTCCACTGCCACTGTCCTCTCCCTCAATTTCTGCATATCATGTCTCATGAACGATATCTCAGCCTTGACCACCTTTAACTCCGCTGTCAGGGCCGTAATTGAGGTGGTACAGGTGGTAACCGCAGCCATAATGTCCCGCAACGTGGGTTCTGTGTCCGGGGTAGGAGATGATTGCCTCAGGGCCTGGTCTGCATCTGCTGCCTCCCAATCAGCAAACTGGCGGGAGAGATCCCCTAAGGGAACAGTGTCATCCGTGTCTGAATGCGACCCCGGTGAGCCGGATCGATGGTCCTCAGATAGAGTTTGGGGGTCCCGGGCAGCAGGCTTAGCAAAAAGCTTTTGAGCAGCCTCCAGATATGTTGCCTTCTGTGCTGCGCGCTGCGAGGCGCCGCCAACTTGGATCGGGCCGGCCTGTGCGGATTTCCCTCTTTACCCTTCTTAGACATGACGGAGAGAAGATGGAGGACTCACAGGGTGATCACCGCACTCCAGGGAACACAGGGCTAAGGAGTTACACAGGATAACTACCAGGATCAACAGCGGAGCTCACAGCATGCACGTCCGCTCACACCCGCAGCTCGGCCACGCCCCCCTGAAAAAAATTTAGTCAAAACGACTGTATTTTTGTCTTTTAGAGTCTTAAAAGGCTTGTAGGCTTTTTAGACACTTGAAAACCAAAATAGAGTAATTTTGACCAAAAAAAAAATGTTTTCAGGCTATTGGTTACCACATGCAGTTATCTTGTCTAAAAAGCGGCTGTTTAAGACTCTAAAAGACGAAAAGATGAAAATTTTGACAAAAAAAAATCAGACCTTTGGTGACCAAATGTAGTTATTTTGACTAAAAAAGGCTTTTTAGACACTTGGAGACCAAAATAATGTAATTTTGACCAAAATTTTTTTTTCAGGCCATTGGTTTACCAAATGCAGTTATCTGGTCTAAAACCGGCGTTTTAAGACTCTAAAAGCTGAAAATACAGTCATTTTGACTAAAACATTTTTTCCAGATCTTTGGTGATCAAATGCAGTTATTCTGACTAAAAAAGGCTTTTTTGACACTTGGAGACCAAAACAGAGTCATTTTGATCAAAAACATATTTTTCAGGCCATTGGAGACCAAATGCAATTATCTTGTCTAAAACAAGCGTTTTAAGACTATAAAAGACAAAAATACAGTCATTTTGACTAAATTATTTTTCAGACCTTTGGTTATCAAATTCAGTTATATTGACTAAAAAAGGCTTTTTAGACACTTGAAAAACCAAAATAGAGTCATTTTGACCAAAAAGATTTTTCAGGCCATTGGTTACAAAATGCAATTATCTTGTCTAAAACCGGCTTTTTAAGACTCTAAAAGGTGAAAATACAGTCTTTTTGACTAAAAACAATTTTCAGACCTTTGGTGACCAAATGCAGTTATTTTGACGAATAAAGGCTTTTTAGACACTTGGAGACCAAATTAGAGTCATTTTGACCAAAAAATTTTTTCAGGCCATTGTAGACCAAATGCAGTTATCTTGTCTAAAACAAGCGTTTTAAGACTCTAAAAGACGAAAATATTCATTTTGACCAAAAACATTTTTTCAGGCTATTGGTTACCACATGCAGTTATCTTGAAAGCCAACGAATAAAGGAAAAGCCAAAAGCCTACAGCACCTGGTATTCCCAGGTGGTCTCCCATCCAGGTACTAACCCGTAGGGATGATCGAACGGTTTGGGTCGACCATCGGTTCGACCCGAACATTGGGTGTTCGAAATTCGGCCGAATTCCGAACTTTTTGCGGTAAAAGTTCGGAATTCGGCCACCAGAACCGCCCAAAATGCACTGGTACAGGAACTTGGCTTTAAAAGCCCGTGATTGGCCCAGAAACATCAACAAAAGCCAATGAGGGGGCAGGAGTCTTCTGGGAACGTGATTGGAGTGACTACGGAGACCAGGTTCCAATCAGAAGTGAATACGCCCCACAGTATATAAGATAGCCCCGCCTAACCCATAGCACAGTGATACAGAGTCTGTTGAAGAGAGTGGAAGCATTTCTCTTACTCCTGCTTTGCTACACTATGTTTTCTGCATAGGTGAGTGCTTCTAAAGCTCCATATAGCAGAATTGCATTCAGCTTACAGCCAGTCTGTTTAGTTAGAAATACAGCGATTGTGCTGGTTTTTTGAGTTAGAAAAAAAAATAAAAATTAAAGGGACAGTGTCAGTCTTCTGCTGTATGGAGCTGTTCTTTTAGTGTGAGGAAAGGGATATCTAGTGTAGTTAGGGAACTTTGTACCACAGTAGTTAGATGTAATAATCTAGTTTCTGTAGGGAAAGTGAAAGTGAAAGTGTGAGGGTTCTGTGTAGTGAGCACGTTCCACAGTGCTGATATATCTACAGCAGGTATACGTGTTTGCTAGTCAGCAAAATACATTGCCTCAGTGACAACTTAATGCCTGTTCTTGAAAGCGTTAGGTCCACTGTGCAAAAGGCTTTGCAACTGTGCGTGACACGCATCTGCTGTGCTGTATTCAGCGACATCTGTGGGTCGCATAGCAGTGTGCGTTTTTCACTGCACAGAGTTGCCAACGCCTCAGTGACAAATATGCCAGGTAGACCAAGAAAAGGCATACGTGGCCCTGCTGCGGAAAGGGGCACAGCTTCTAGGGTGTCTAGAGGCAGGGGTGGACGTGGTGGTCAGTCCTCAGCCAGGCCACCATTTGCATTGTTCTCCGGCAGTGGCCAAGCTATACGTCCACAGTACATACAGGAGGTGGTGGACTATAATACCAAACCCTCATCATCGGCATCATCTGCAACTACAGTGACCCAGGCAGAGAAAAGTGGTCAGACTTCTGCAGTTGGCAGAACAAATAGAGATGAGTCCATGTCCACCTCACGTCCTCCCTTAGACCCAACTTCAGACATGGCAGAGGAGTCAGCTGAGCTGTTTGACCACAGTGTCGGCCATCTAATCCAGCCTGATGCTCAGTCCTTTATGGAGTCTGATGTTGGGTCTGAGGTTGAGGAGGAGGCAGAGCAAGCAAGAGGGGAGAGCAGATGGCCCGCTCCATCTAAGGCCGCACCTGTTGTCTCCCGGGCCACTATACACACCTCTCCTTGATGGGCCTTTTTTGAGACATCCCATGCAGACCGAACAGTTGCAATCTGCAAGATTTGTCAGAAGGGTATAAAACGTGGCAAAAATTTCAACCACCTGGGTACAAGCTGCCTAAACAGGCATTTGACAACCCACCACTTGGCCTGTTGGCAGGAGCATTTGAAGAACCCACAAAAGGGCCAAAGATCGGTCAGTCGGCCTCCTAGTCCTCCTCGCGCTGCTCCTCGTGCTCCACCTGCACATCAGTCTATTCCTGGCCCTGCTATAGTCACTCGTCACCTGTTGGCAGCCTCCATTGACAGGGATGATGATATAGCAGGCATTGTCGCATCTACCTCCAGCACACCACCAGCTGTAACATCTAGACGCCAAATTTTGATTCCACACATGCTGGAACGAAAAAAAATGTATACTCCCCGTCACCCACATACCCAGCATCTAAACAGTAGTTTGGCAAAACTACTGGCTCTGCAACTGTTACCATTTAACCTGGTAGAGTCTGCTCCCTTCCGTGACTTTGCAAAATGTGCAGTTCCACAGTGGCAGGTGCCAAGTCGGCATTACTTTGCCCGTAAGGCCCTGCCATCCCTATACCAACATGTGGAAGGCAATGTAGTGTCGTCCCTGGCCACGTCAGTCAGCCGTAAGATACACCTGACGGCTGACACTTGGTCAAGCAAACATGGGCAGGGACGGTACATTTCTGTCACTGCTCATTGGGTGACACTGCTTGCCAGCGGAAGGGATTGTAGCCAGAGCTCGGTGCTGCAGCCAGGTTGCCCCCACGTCTGCAAACAGCTGGTGGTGTCGCTGATCTGGGTAGATCGATCACTTCTACCCCCTTCTGCTCCTCCTACTCATCCTCCTCCATGCCCTCCTCTGCAGAATGGTCCTTTGAATATGATGAGGTACTACTTAAGCGTTCAAAGGGCTATTCTATGTCTCAGGCCAAAAGGTGTCACGCAGTGCTGCAGCTTGTGTGTCTAGGGGACAGGCAGCATACTGCCCCTGAGATTCTTGGGGCTCTGCAGGCACAGGCCCAGAGGTGGTTGACACCACGCCAGCTGCAGCCAGGGATGGTGGTTACCGATAATGGGTCAAACCTCCTGGCCGCCCTTCGTCAGGGAAAGTTGACCCATGTGCTATGCCTGGCGCATGTCCTGAATCTCGTGGTACAGCGGTTTTTGAACCGGGAATGCAGGATGTGCTAAGGATGGCAAGAAGGGTGTGCAATCACTTCAGGCGGTCGTACAGTGCCACTGCACGTTTGGCCGAAGTGCAGCACGAGTTTCACCTGCCGGTACACCGCCTCGTCTGTGACATGCCCACCCGCTGGAACTCCACCTTGGCTATGCTGCAGCGCCTGTACATGCATACGAATTTCAATGAATATGAATGAATATCAATGAATATCTCAATGAATATCTCTGCGAGTACAGCACCAGCACTGGCTCAGCGCGCCTGGGCTTCTTTTCACCACGGCAGTGGCTTTTGATTAAGGATGCATGTGCTGTCCTCTCGGGATTTGAGGAGTCCACAAGGATGGTCAGCCGGGACAGCGCATGCATCAGTGACACCCTACCGGTACTGTTTTTGTTGGAGCACACTCTGCATGGCATTATGGACAGGGCCCTGGAGGCAGAGCAGCAGGAGGAAGAGGAGGACTTCCTTGCCTCTCAAGGCCCCCTTTATCCTGAGAATCCTGACCCCATTATGCCTAGCTCCCAGAGGCCCGAGCAGGATCCAGGGGTGGAAGAGGAGGAGGACGATTCTTCGGGAACTTTTGCAGGCTTTGAGGAGGAGGAGGAGGAAGACATGCGGCAATCTGCAAGGCCTAGTTTGACTCCCTCGATGGTGGAGATGGATTTTGCTGCATGTTAGTACCAGGTCGCAGTCCTCAGGATCGCCCCACCAGGAGGTGAGCAAGCCAGGGTCCAGTAGCAGATACAGCAGGTCAGGATCAAGCAGAAGCGTAGTCTAGGAATAGCCAAAGGTCAGTAACAAGTAGTTGCAGGTCGGGATTAGGCAAAAGCATAGTCGAGGAACAAGCCAAGTGTCGATAATAAATGGTAGCAAAGATACGGATGGCAGCAGGAGAGACAAGCGAGATATCGGCTGTTGAAGGCACAATATTCTGCCAACCAGGAAGTGCAAAGACGTGGCTTAAAACCGGAAGTTCATGGGAGGAGCAAAGGGTTCAAAGTTCAAGGTTCAAGGCATTAAAGATTCACAGCAGGGTCATTCAAGGATTTGTCCAAGGAGCTGTCCAGCATTCCAGGTGGCTCAGCAAGTAGAGTCATTGGCAGACACACTGGAGGTCCCAGGTTCAAGTTGGGGTCCTGACATTGTGAAAATACACCTGTTAATTATATGCACATTTAAAGAGACAGCACCTTTTTAAAAAAAAACTCTAATCTTGTTCCCAGTGCACTGCATTATGTCCCCATCATACACATTGGCTGTGCAGTTGATTAGGAGCAAAAGAAAGGCACGGTTGAGCAAAAAAGTCATTTTTGAAGGTTTGGCATGCTATAATTCTGGTTCTGGACATGCTACAGAGCTGAAACGTCACAGGTACACTTTTTAGACCCCACAGACACAAAATCCAAAGAAATCTTTTTTTTTCCCAATAATTTTTTCAATAATTGGCTCTCTATCAAAAACGACAATTTTTAAGAACTTTTTTTGTGTGATTAATAGTCCCTGGGGCATGACCCAGAACCCTAGGCACTTTTTAGGGGCATTTATTGGGTTTTAGGGCTTCAAAATTGTGTTTTTTAATTACCGAAGTTCGGGTCCCATTGATTTCAATGGGGTTCTGGAATCTGAACCGAACTTTCGGGAAATTCGGGTCTTCTGGTTGAACCAAACTTTTCAAAAGTTCGATCATCCCTAGTAACCAGGCCCGACCCTGGTTATCTTCCGAAATCTGATGAGATCAGGCGCATTCAGGGTGATGTGGCCATAGGCGATTATCACTGCCACCCTCGACCACTTTGAACTTGCCCATGGCAAGATGGCACCTCAGGAGAAACAAAAAGAAAGCCAACGAATAAAGGAAAAGCCAAAAGCCTACAGCACCTGATATTCCCAGGAGGTCTCCCATCCAGGTACTAACCAGGCCCGACCCTGCTTAGCTTCCAAAATCAGACGAGATCGGGCGCGTTGAGGGTGATGTGGCCATAGGCAATTGTCACTCTCACCTTCGACCCCTTTGAACTTGCTCATGGCAAGATGGCACCTCAGGAGAAACAAAAAGAAAGCCAACGAATAAAGGAAAAGCCAAAAGCCTACAGCACCTGGTATTCCCAGGCGGTCTCCCATTCAGGTACTAACCAGGCCCGACCCTGCTTAGCTTCCGAGATCAGATGAGATCGGGCGTGTTCAGGGTGATGTGGCCATAAGCAATCACCACTGCCACCCGCGACCCCTTTGAACTTGGCAATGGCAAGATGGCACCTCAGGAGAAACAAAAAGAAAGCCAACGAATAAAGGAAAAGCCAAAATGCTACAGCACCCTGAATTCCCAGGCGGTCTCGCATCCAGGTACAAACCAGGCCCGACCCTGCTTAGCTTCTGAGATCAGATGAGATCGGGCGTGTTAAGGGTGATGTGGCCATAGGCGATCACCACTGCCACCCTCGACTCCTTTGAACTTGGCCATGGCAAGATGGCACCTCAGGAGAAACAAAAATAAAGCCAACGAATAAAGGAAAAGCCAAAAGCCTACAGCACCTGGTTTTCCCAAGCGGTCTCCCATCCAGGTACTAACCAGGCCCAACCCTGCTTAGCTTCCAAAATCAGACACGTTCAGGGTGATGTGGTCGTAGGCTATCACCACTGCCACTTTCGACCCCTTTGAACCCCTTTGAACTTGGTAATGGCAAGATGGCACCTCAGGAGAAACAAAAATAAAGCCAACGAATAAAGGAAAAGCCAAAATCCTACAACACCTGGTAATCCCAGGCGGTCTCCCATCCAGAAGTAAGTGTTGGCCTGTATAGGCCCCAAAAATTAGCCCACATGGGTTTAACTGACAGCTAAGAACGAAGTATTTTGTGGCTGAAGGTAAGTGTCAGGTATACCCATGTGGGCTAATTTCTGGTGCCTTTTATGGCCGACACTTACTTCTGTATCCTGTGAATGCCTAATGTACATTTAGCCACAGAATACTACGTTCTTAGCAGTCAGGTAAACCCATGTGAGCTAATTTTTGGGGCCTATAGAGGCCGACACTTACTTCTGTATACTGTGTGAATGCCTAATGTACCTCCAGCCATCAAATACTACGTTCTCTGCTGCCGGTTAAACCCATGTGAGCTAATTTTTTTGGGCCTATACAGGCTGACACCTACTTCTGTATACGGTGTGAATGCCTGATTTACCTCTAGCCATCCAATAATATGTTCTTTGCTGTCAGTTAAACCCATGTGAGCTAATTTTTGGTTCTAAACAGGCTGACACTTACTTCTGTATACTGGAAATGCCTAATGTACCTCCAGCCATCAAATACACTAGGTTCTTTGCTGTCAGTTAAAACCATGTGAGCTAATTTTTGGGGCCTATACAGGCCGACACTTCTGTATACTGTGAATGCCTAATGTACTTCCAGCCATATAATACAGTACGTTCTTTGCTGTCAGTTAAACCCATGTGAGCTAATTTTTGGGGCCTATACAGGCTGACACTTAATTCTGTATCCTGTGAATGCCTAATGTACCTTCAGCCACAGAATACTACGATCTTAGCTGTCAGTTAAACCCATGTGGGCTAGTTTTTGGGGACTATACAGGCCGACACATACTTCTGTATCCTGTGAATGCCTAATGTACCTTCAGCCACCAAATAATACATTATTAACTGTCAGGTAAACCCATGTGAGCTAATTTCTGGGGCCTATACATGCCGACACTTACTTCTGTATACTGTGTGAATGCCTAATGTACCTCTAGCCATCAAATGCTATGTTCTTAGTTGTCAGGTAAACTGATGTGGGCTAATTTTTGTGGCCTTTTACGGCCGACACCTACTTCTGTATCCCGTGAATGCCTAATGTACCTTCAGCCACAGAATACTACATTCTTAACTATCAATTAAACCCATGTGGGCTAATTTTTGGGGCCTATACAGACACTTACTTCTGTACCCTGTGAATGCCTAATATACCTTCAGCCACCAAGTACTACGTTCTTAGCTGTTAGGTAAACCCATGTGGGCTAATTTTTAGGGCCTTTTATGGCCGACACTTACTTCTGTATCCTGTGAATGCCTAATGTACCTTCAGCCACCAAATACTACATTCTTAGCTGTTAGGTAAACCCATGTGGGCTAATTTTTGGGGCCTTTTACGGCCGACACATATTCTTTGCACTGGCACTTTATTTTGCACATATCTTAAAAGTTACCCCACGGTCTGGATACACTGTTGGTTTTACTTTATATATAAACGGTAGCGCCGTTTACAACTACCTCCCCCCCCCATATGATACTTGACCCCTAATGTTTTAGGGGTTGGTTGGTGGCTGCAACCTATTTTTATGCAATAAAGTCTCTGAGAATGTATCCATAGCGCTGGTCTTTCTCCTCACCTGCATTTCATTTTACGGCCAACACTTACTTCTGTATTCTGTGAATGAAAAAAAACTTTTAGTCAAAAGGACTATTTTTGTAATTTAGAGTCTTAAAAAGCCGGTTTTAGACAAGATAACTGCATTTTGCTCTCCAATGGCCTGAAAATTTTTTTGGTCAAAATGACTCTTTGGTAACCGATTGCCTGAAAAAATGTTTTTGGTCAAAATGACTCTATTTTGGTCTCCAAGTGTCTAAAAAGCACTTTTTAGTCAAAATAACTACGTTTGGTCACCAAAGGTCTGAAAAAAAATTTTAGTCAAAATGATTGTATTTTTGTCTATTAGAGTCTTAAAAAGCCGGTTTTGGACATGATAATTGCATTTGGTAACCAATCGCCTGAAACATTTGTTTGGGTCAAAATGACTCTATTTTGGTCTCCAAGTGTCTAAAAAGCCTTTCTTAGTCAAAATAACTGCATTTGGTCACCAAAGGTCTGAAAACCTTTTTTAGCCAAAATTACTGTATTTTTGTCTTTTAGAGTCTTAAAAAGCTTGTTTTAGACAAGATAATTGCATTTCGTTACCAGTGATCTGAAAACATTTTTTTGGTCAAAATGACTCTATTTTGGTCTCCAAGTGTCTAAAAAGCCCTTTTTAGTCAATATAACTGCATTTGGTCACCAAAGGTCTGAAAAAAATTTAGTCAAAATGATTGTATTTTTGTCTATTAGAGTCTTAAAAAGCCGGTTTTGGACAAGATAATTGCATTTGGTAACCAATCGCCTGAAACATTTGTTTGGGTCAAAATGACTCTATTTTGGTCTCCAAGTGTCTAAAAAGCCATTCTTAGTCAAAATAACTGCATTTGGTCACCAAAGGTCTGAAACTATGTTTTAGCCAAAATGACTGTATTTTTGTCTTTTAGAGAAACACCGCTTTTAGACAAGATAAACTACATTTGGTAACCAATGGCCTGAAATAATGTTCTTGGTCAAAATGACTCTATTTAGGTCTCCAAGTGTCTAAAAAGCCCTTTTTAGTTCAAATAACTACGTTTGGTCACCAAAGGTCTGAAAAACTATTTTAGCCAAAATGACTGTATTTTTGTCTTTTAGAGTCTCAAAACTCCGTATTTAGACAAGATAACTGCATTTGGTAACCAATGGCCTGAAAAAATGTTTTTGGTCAAAATGACTCTATTTTGGTCTCCAAGTGTCTAAAAAGCCCTTTTTAGTTCAAATAACTAAGTTTGGTCACCAAAGGTCTGAAAAACTATTTTAGCCAAAATGACTGTATTTTTGTCTTTTAGAGTCTTAGAACGCCGGTTTTAGACAAGATAAACTACATTATGTAACCAATGGCCTGAAAAAATGTTTTTGGTCAAAATGACCCTATTTTGGTCTCCAAGTGTCTAAAAAGCACTTTTTAGTCAAAATAACTACGTTTGGTCACCAAAGGTCTGAAAACCTTTTTTTAGCCAAATTGACTGTATTTTTGTCTTTTAGAGTCTTAAAAAGCCGGTTTTAGACAAGATAATTGCATTTCGTTACCAGTGATCTGAAAACATTTTTTTGGACAAAATGACTCTATTTTGGTCTCCAAGTGTCTAAAAAGCCCTTTTTAGTCAAAATAACTGCATTTGGTCACAAAAGGTCTGAAAAAATTTTTTGTCAAAATGATTGTATTTTCGTCTATTAGAGTCTTAAAAAGCCGGTTTTGGACAAGATAAATGCATTTGGTAACCAATCGCCTGAAACATTTGTTTGGGTCAAAATGGCTCTATTTTGGTCTCCAAGTGTCTAGAAAGCCTTTTTTATTCATAATAACTGCATTTGGTCACCAAAGGTCTGAAAAACTTTTTAGCCATAATGACTGTATTTTTGTCTTTTAGAGTCTTAAAAAGCCGGTTTTAGACAAGATAATTGCATTTCGTTACCAGTGATCTGAAAACATTTTTTTGGACAAAATGACTCTATTTAGGTCTCCAAGTGTCTAAAAAGCCCTTTTTAGTCAAAATAACAGCATTTGGTCACCAAAGGTCTGAAATAAAAATTTAGTCAAAATGACTGTATTTTCGTCTATTAGAGTCTTAAAAAGCCGGATTTAGACAAGATAATTGCATTTGGTAACCAACCACCTGAAACATTTGTTTGGGTCTCCAAGTGTCTAAAAAGCATTTTTTTTGCATTTGATCACCAAAGGTCTGAAATTTTTTTTAATATTTATTGAGTATAAACAGTACACTGAATAAATAACATGAACGGTAGACATAATCAGTTACAGAACCAGTGTTCGGAAAAATACAAATATATAAAGGATATAACAGCAACAGTACAGGAAAACGTCATCCATAAACCATCGCATTCAGGTGAAAATTACAGCCAAGTAAACAAACCTGAGCATGTGCCCATGTGCATAAGAGAAGGATAAATAAAAACATACAGTTATTCCCTCCCAATAGTAATAGGACCATGAACATCAGGCAATATAGCACACACCTCCGTAAAGTAGCAAAAACCCACCTGAAGTACTAAGTGCAAAGGAGAAGGGAAGGGAAAAAAGGAAAACAGTGGCAGAAAACTTAAAGGGAGGGGGGAGGGGGGAAAGGAAGGGAAAGGATGGGAGGACTCTGCACGCTAGACCTTCTCAAGAAATGCTACCCTATCCAATGAGCAGCCGATCCATAACCAACTGGGGGGAGCCAAGGCCGGGTCATCCAACCAAGGTTGCCATAACGAGGCAAATTTCTTGTGAGCATTTCGATGCTGGTATGTCAGCTTTTCCCTGATTAAAGAGGCATTGACCTGTGTTATCCACTGGCCCCTGCTCGGCACCCTGGAGGCGATCCAAAATCTAGCAATTAATTTGCGAGCAATATACAACAATCGCAACACGGCAACGTGAGCATTTGGGGTCAGAGTGTCCACCTCCAGAGCACCAAGCAGACAGACCACAGGATCCCTTAGTAGCTGAAAATTATACACTTTAGAGATCGTGTCAATTACCTTCCCCCAGTAGCGAAACAGCTTGGGACATCTCCACATCATGTGTATAAGTGTACCCACATCATGTGTATAAGTTGCGATTATGCCAAATCGGAGTCTGAGGAAGGTAACCCGTGATCTGCAACATCCCCTTGACACAGCGCCACACCATGCAAATCAAGGCGAGTGTGGGTAACTGATTCCCCATATTGGAGAACCCCGCTTCAAGGTGTACAAGGACACGGTGAGGCGAGTCAGGAGGGACCAATAAGGACCCAATAGGATCGAATGGATCCAAAAGACCCCAGCCCCCCATATGCTGAACCTGGAAGGCTAGAAAATATACTCTGGGGTTGGGGACTGCCAAGCCACCACTATCCTTGCCCATCTGAAGGGTAGCCAATTTAATCCTAGCCACTTTTTTGCACCAGATCAGTTCTCGGAACTGGGAGTCAATCCTATAGAACCATTTACTGGGTATCCAGATTGGGGAGTTGTGCAAGACATAAAGAAGTTGAGGAGCCCACACCATCTTAATTAGATTGACTCGCCCAGCCACCGACAAGGGAACTTTGCAGCAGAGGTACGAGGTTCAGTGTGATATACTGGGTAGGATCAGGAAACACCTGGATCCCCAAATATTTGAAGGAGTCAACCACTCGCACTGTGGATGCACAGTCCGGAAAAGGGCTGAGCTTTGGGATCAAGGGGCATTAAAACTGATTTATCCCAATTTATGGAAAATCCCGACAGGGACCCAAAATAGTCAATAAGGGACATTACCGCCCGCAAGGATTCCCCGGTATCACCTAGGTAGAGCAGTGTGTCATCCGCATAGAGTGAGATAATGTCTGCATGGGAGCCCCTTCTGAACCCCACTATGTCTGGGGAGGACCGAATCCGCGCCGCTTAGGTCTCCAGTGCCATGGCAAACAGCAATGGAGATAGCGGGCAGCCCTGTCTAGTCCCCCTGTGCAAACAGAAGGGTCCAGAAAGCTCCCCGTTCACCCTCAGTCTGGCCGTGGGGGCAGCCTACAGTACCCGCACCCATTTCAGAAAGTTCTCTCCCACACCAAAGCGCTTGAGAACTTCCCATAGGTACACCCATTCAACACTATCGAATGCCTTAGCGGCATCTAGCGAAAAGACTGCCCGGTTCCCAGGGTTGTCTACTGGGATCTGAAGGTTCAGAAATAGTCGGCGGAGATTAAGTGCCGTAGATAAACCCCGATTGATCCCTATGGACAACCCCTTGGACAACAGAGGACAGCCTAGTGGCCAGTATCTTAGCTAGAATTTTAACATCCGTTGTGAGTAGAGATATGGGCCTTTAGGAATCCGCCAGAAGCGGATCCTTGCCGGGCTTCAGCAGGAAAGCAACTATAGCTTCGGACATAGAGGCAGGAAGGCGGCTGTTAGGGATACAAGTGGTAGCCTGATGGCAGAGGAAGGCCCCACGTGTGCCAGAGGGCGGTGCTTAGACAGGAACCCCCAAGGTAAGTGACACAGGCTAACCTGAGGTGCGGAATCTAAGTATCCACCGGTTTTCACCAGAGCCTCTAGTGGTGAGGATGGATTTTGCTGCATGTGGATACCAGGTCGCAGTCCTCAGGGTCACCCCACCAAAGGAGAAGCCAGTCAAGATCCGAAGGCAGATAAGCAGACAAGGGAGATCCGAGAGAATGGTCAAACAAGCCGGGGGTCAGGACGGGCAGCAGGTCAACAAGGTCAGGAACAAGCCAAAGGTCAAAACGGATATCAAACAGGTAACAGGAAGCAGGCTTCAGGAACACAGGAAGAGCTGCAGACAAGTCAGCAAAGACACATTGCTTCTGAGCTGTTTAAATAAGGCAGCCTCTTTGCCAATTACTGCTTTGCAAAGACGCCATGTCATCCTCCAGGGAGCTGACCCTGCCTTCCACTGCCACTGTCCTCTCCCTCAATTTCTGCATATCATGCCTCATGAACGATATCTCAGACTTGACCCCCTTTAACTCCGCTGTCAGGGCCGTAATTGAGGTGGTACAGGTGGTAACCGCAGCCATAATGTCCCGCAACGTGGGTTCTGTGTCCGGGGTAGGAGATGATTGCCTCGGGGCCTGGTCTGCATCTGCTGCAATCAGCAATCTGGCGGGAGAGATCCCCTAAGGGAACAGTGTCATCTGTGTCTGAATGCGACCCCGGTGAGCCGGATCGATGGTCCTCAGATAGAGTTTGGGGGTCCCGGGCAGAAGGCTTAGCAAAAAGCTTTTGAGCAGCCTCCAGATATGTGGCCTTCTGTGCTGCGCGCTGCTCTTGGATCGGGCCGGCCTGTGCGGATTCCCTTCTTAGACATCACGGAGAGAAGATGGAGGACTCACCGGGTGATCACCGCACTCCAGGGAACACAGGGCACCGACTGACGGTAGAAATCGGAGCAGGATAAGGAGTTACACAGGATAACTACCAGGATCAACAGCGGAGCTCACAGCATGCACGTCCGCTCACACCCGCAGCTCAGCCACGCCCCCCTGAAAAAAAATTTAGTCAAAATGACTGTATTTTTGTCTTTTAGAGTCTTAAAAGGCTTGTAGGCTTTTTGGACACTTGAACACCAAAATAGAGTCATTTTGACCAAAAAATTTTTTTCAGGCTATTGGTTACCACAAGCAGTTATCTTGTCTAAAAAGCGGCTGTTTAAGACTCTAAAAGACGAAAAGACGAAAATTTTGACAGAAAAAAAAGTCAGACCTTTGGTGACCAAATGCAGTTATTCTGACTAAAAAAGGCTTTTTTGACACTTGGAGACCAAAACAGAGTCATTTTGATCAAAAAAATATTTTTCAGGCCATTGGAGACCAAATGCAATTATCTTGTCTAAAACAAGCGTTTTCAGACTCTAAAAGACAAAAATACAGTCATTTTGACTAAATTATTTTTCAGATCTTTGGTTATCAAATGCAGTTATATTGACTAAAAAGGCTTTTTAGACACTTGAAAACCGAAATAGAGTCATTTTGACCAAAAAGATTTTTCAGGCCATTGGTTACGAAATGCAATTATCTTGTCTAAAACCGGCTTTTTAAGACTCTAAAAGGCGAAAATACAGTCATTTTGACTAAAAACAATTTTCAGACCTTTGGTGACCAAATGCAGTTATTTTGACGAATAAAGGCTTTTTAGACACTTGGAGACCAAATTAGAGTCATTTTGACCAAAAATTTTTTTCAGGCCATTGGAGACCAAATGCAGTTATCTTGTCTAAAACAAGCGTTTTAAGACTCTAAAAGACGAAAATAGTCATTTTGACCAAAAACATTTTTTCAGGCTATTGGTTACCACATGCAGTTATCTTGAAAGCCAACGAATAAAGGAAAAGCCAAAAGCCTACAGCACCTGGTATTCCCAGCTGGTCTCCCATCCAGGTACTAACCAGGCCCGACCCTGCTTAGCTTCCAAGATCAGACAGGATCGGGCGCGTTCAGGGTGATGTGGCCGTAGGCGATCACCACTGCCACCCTCGACCCCTTTGAACTTGGCCATGGCAAGATGGCACCTCGGGAGAAACAAAAAAAAGCCAACGAATAAAGGAAAAGCCAAAAGCCTACAGCACCTGGTATTCCCAGGTGGTCTCCCATCCAGGTACTAACCCGTAGGGATGATCGAACGGTTCGGGTCGACCATCGGTTTGACCCGAACATTGGGTGTTCGAAATTCGGCCGAATTCCGAACTTTTTACGGTAAAAGTTCGGAATTCGGCCACCAGAACTGCCCAAAATGCACTGGTACAGGAACTGGGCTTTAAAAGCCCGTGATTGGCCCAGAAACATCAGCAAAAGCCAATGAGGGGGCAGGAGTCTTCTGGGAACGTGATTGGAGTGACTACGGAGACCAGGTTCCAATCAGAAGTGAATACGCCCCACAGTATATAAGATAGCCCCGCCTAACCCCTAGCACAGTGATACAGAGTCTGTTGAAGAGAGTGGAAGCATTTCTCTTACTCCTGCTTTGCTACACTATGTTTTCTGCATAGGCGAGTGCTTCTAAAGCTCCATATAGCAGAATTGCATTCAGCTTACAGCCAGTCAGTGTAGTTAGAAATACAGCGATTGTGCTGGTTTTTTGAGTTAGAAAAAAAAATAAAAATTAAAGGGACAGTGTCAGTCTTCTGCTGTATGGAGCTGTTCTTTTAGTGTGAGGAAAGGGATATCTAGTGTAGTTAGGGAACTTTGTACCACAGTAGTTAGAAGTAATAATCTAGTTTCTGTAGGGAAAGTGAAAGTGAAAGTGTGAGGGTTCTGTGTAGTGAGCACGTTCCACAGTGCTGATATATCTACAGCAGGTATACGTGTTTGCTAGTCAGCAAAATACATTGCCTAGAGTGACAACTTAACGCCTGTTCTTGAAAGCGTTAGGTCCACTGTGCAAAAGGCTTTGCAACTGTGCGTGACACGCATCTGCTGTGCTGTATTCAGCGACAACTGTGGGTCGCATAGCAGTGTGCGTTTTTCACTGCACAGAGTTGCCAATGCCTGAGTGACAAATATGCCAGGTAGACCAAGAAAAGACATACGTGGCCCTGCTGCGGAAAGGGGCACAGCTTCTAGGGTGTCTAGAGGCAGGGGTGGACGTGGTGGTCAGTCCTCAGCCAGGCCACCATTTGCATTGTTCTCCAGCAGTGGCCAAGCTATACGTCCACAGTACGTACAGGAGGTGGTGGACTATATTACCAAACCCTCATCGTCGGCATCATCTGCAACTACAGTGACCCAGGCAGAGAAAAGTGGTCAGTCTTCTGCAGTTGGCAGAACAAATAGAGATGAGTCCATGTCCACCTCACGTCTCCCTTAGACCCAACTTCAGACATGGCAGAGGAGTCAGCTGAGCTGTTTGACCACGGTGTCGGCCATCTACTCCAGCCTGATGCTCAGTACTTTATGGAGTCTGATGTTGGGTCTGAGGTTGAGGAGGAGGCAGAGCAAGCAAGAGGGGAGAGCAGACGGGCCACTATACACACCTCTTCTGAGACATCCCATGCAGACCGAACAGTTGCAATCTGCAAGATTTGTCAGAAGGGTATAAAACGTGGCAAAAATGTCAACCACCTGGGTACAAGCTGCCTAAACAGACATTTGACAACCCAAAACTTGGCCTGTTGGCAGGAGCATTTGAAGAACCCACAAAAGGGCCAAAGATCGGTCAGTCGGCCTCCTAGTCCTCCTCGCACTGCTCCTCGTGCTCCACCTGCACATCAGTCTATTCCTGGCCCTGCTATAGTCACTCGTCACCTGTTGGCAGCCTCCATTGACAGGGATGATGATATAGCAGGCAGTGTCGCATCTACCTCCAGCACACCACCAGCTGTAACATCTAGACGCCAAATTTCGATTCCACACATGCTGGAACGATACTCCCGCCACCCACATACCCAGCATCTAAACAGTAGTTTGGCAAAACTACTGGCTCTGCAACTGTTACCATTTAACCTGGTAGAGTCTGCTCCCTTCCGTGACTTTGCAAAATGTGCAGTTCCACAGTGGCAGGTGCCAAGTCGGCATTACTTTGCCGTAAGGCCCTGCCATCCCTATACCAACATGTGGAAGGCAATGTAGTGTCGTCCCTGGCCACGTCAGTCAGCTGTAAGATACACCTGATGGCTGACACTTGGTCAAGCAAGCATGGGCAGGGACGGTACATTTCTGTCACTGCTCATTGGGTGACACTGCTTGCCAGCGGAAGGGATTGTAGCCAGAGCTCGGTGCTGCAGCCAGGTTGCCCCCATGTCTGCAAACAGCTGGTGGTGTCGCTGATCCGGGTAGATCGATCACTTCTACCCCCTTCTGCTCCTCCTCCTACTCATCCTCCTCCATGCCGAATGGTCCTTTGAATATGATGAGGTACTACGTAAGCGTTCAAAGGGCTATTCTATGTCTCAGGCCAAAAGGTGTCACGCAGTGCTGCAGCTTGTGTGTCTAGGGGACAGGCAGCATTCTGCCCCTGAGATTCTTGGGGCTCTGCAGGCACAGGCCCAGAGGTGGTTGACACCACGCCAGCTGCAGCCAGGGATGGTGGTTACCGATAATGGGTCAAACCTCCTGGCCGCCCTTCGTCAGGGAGGTTGACCCATGTGCTATGCCTGGCGCATGTCCTGACTCTCGTGGTACAGCGTTTTTTGAACTCATACCCGGGAATGCAGGATGTGCTAAGGATGGCAAGAAGGGTGTGCAATCACTTCAGGCGGTCGTACAGTGCTACTGCACATTTGGCCGAAGTGCAGCACGAGTTTCACCTGCAGGTACACCGCCTTGTCTGTGACATGCCCACCCGCTGGAACTCCACCTTGGCTATGCTGCAGCGCCTGTACATGCAGCCGAGGGCCCTCAATGAATATCTATGCGAGTACAGCACCAGCACTGGCTCAGCGCGCCTGGGCTTCTTTTCACCACGGCAGTGGCTTTTGATTTAGGATGCATGTGCTGTCCTCTCGGCATTTGAGGAGTCCACAAGGATGGTCAGCCGGGACAGCGCATGCATCAGTGACACCCTACCGGTACTGTTTTTGTTGGAGCACACTCTGTGTGGCATTATGGACAGGGCACTGGAGGCAGAGCAGCAGGAGGAAGAGGAGGACTTCCTTGCCTCTCAAGGCCCCCTTTATCCTGAGAATCCTGACCCCATTATGCCTAGCTCCCAGAGGCCCGAGCAGGATCCAGGGGTGGAAGAGGAGGAGGACGATTCTTCGGGAACTTTTGCAGGCTTTGAGGAGGAGGAGGAGGAGGAAGACATGCAGCAATCTGCAAGGCCTAGTTTGACTCCCTCGATGGTGGAGATGGATTTTGCTGCGTGTTAGTACCAGGTCGCGGTCCTCAGGATCGCCCCACAAGGAGGTGAGCAAGCCAGGGTCCAGTAGCAGATACAGGAGGTCAGGATCAAGCAGAAGCGTAGTCTAGGAATAACTAAATAGAATATCTACGCCTATCCCTGGTGCAGCAAAGAACAGGGGCGTAATAAAATACAAAAACATGTGCCACGTCCTGAATATCAGAATGCAAAAAAAGGGGGGAGGAATAAATGGACTTTGAAGGCACCGTAATAAAAAAACAACACTTTATTTTAGATACGCATTAAGACCACAAAAGTGTGTATCGACCGATCAACATGGACAATTTCATTGATCAGAGGATACAAATGATAGGTGAGTGGGGAGGACCTCACACCTAAAACATACAATGCAACGGACAATACAAGATTGCATTTGAATGATGTACAAAGGAGAAATAGGGCGCTATACGCTGCACACAAGCCACACCACGGTGCAGGCAACGCAGAGCGTCCTGTACAATAAGATAACAGCTTCCACAAGGAAATAAACCAATATATCCAATTGCTCTACATGTTTCGCCTGGTGTTCAGACTTCATCCGGAGCGGTTTGGAATATAGCTTCTGTGTGGTAGGATACAATGGGATTAGTATAGCAACATACCATCAGTAAAATGAACATTGATGTTGCAAGTTGAATATGTCCAAGCAATTAACATGTCGCCAGTTAGAACACTAGCTGGCAAATTGCTAGAGTGTTCTCATGATTAACATCCAAAATAGTACAGCTGGCACAGAGGGAAAGGGAGATGGTAGACTCACCTCCAGTCATGGTCAAACTGGGTGGGCTATGGGTCACTGATACAAGGGTCTCGGGAGTAGAGGGGTCACTATGGGGAACAAGGGAGAAAGTAGCAAGACATAAAGGATCATATAAGTCAGGTAACAATACCTACCCATAGGAAGATGTTGCTGGAGCCAACCAAGAGGCGCCAGAAGCATAATAAACCAATCTTGTAATTAGTAATCACGAGGGGTGACCTGTTGAGGTAGCTGGAGGAGCACGCACTGCTTATGGTCAGATTAAAAGAGAATCAGGTAGTCACAATATAGAGTAAGCCTGTGGTAAGGAGTGAGATGTCATAGGGCCAGTTAGAGTAGCAAATGACGGCATCCAAGAGATATAACAGGGGGTAATTATAGCGGCAAATAGCAATATACCCAAGCCAAGAAAATGTCCCACGAAAATGGAGATGCAGAAAGCATAAATAGCAGCAATGACAAGAACCAGCACCCACAGGGTTAATGAAACCTAATCAGAAAAGTAGATTAGATATATGGAACACCAATACCTACAGGGAAAAATCACAGGAGGGAAGTGCCGAATGTCTAAGGACAGAGGCCGTGAAGGGTGGCCAATGTCGGTGTTAAAGTTAGTATATACTCACCTGTCCCATATATAGCCGGACATAAGGCATAAGGTAAAGTAGCAGGCAGTTCCTCCAAAGCGAAGAGAGCTAGCAACAGATATACAATTAAAAACTAGACTAGAACTTTAGATAGGCAGAGCGGCGAAATAAGGAGATAAAGATTACCATGCAGCGCGTCCTCCAAATGCTCCTCAAAGATACAGATCAGTGACCCCCGGATGGGGAATGACCGCCATAACGGAGGCTGGATATCTGCCTCCTTTATAGCTCAATTGTTCCCGGGTCAGTGAGTCACCCGGAAGTGACGTCAGTCTGACCCCGGCCGTCCAGCCCACGCATGCGCCAAATAGCCGTGCGTAAAAGGGTAGGAAACGCCGGACTGGCAGGGCGTGGGAGGGGAAGAGCCCACCAGAAGCCCGAAGGTCTAATGGGCTCATATGCCACATCGAAAGCCTCCAAAGGAAGCGTTGCAATGTGGCTCCCCGGCCGCACAGTGAAACCTAATAAACTCGAGTAGACCGTTGACAATGAAGCAGCGCCACCCAGTGGAACCAGGACATAGCAACATCCCCCAATGACAGCAGCACCTATAGAAAGAAAAAGAAGAGAAAAACAGGGATATATTGAATTAAATATCAGATCCATGAATAAATGATGTTAAATATAGAAAGGTAAATACATAAAATTCCAGCCATGGCAAAAGCCCAACCATATGGGCCTCTGCAATGAGAAGGAACAACCTTCAAACTGAGGAAATATATATCGAAAAATGAGGGCGCAAAAAATGCGCACCAGGTCCAATGAACCATATATGAATCACAGAAATAATCCAGAAGAGGGGGAGGAGGGGGTAGGGTTATGGGAAGGGGAAAAGGGGGGGGAAACAATGATAGAATTACAGAAAAGATTTGAAAGACTGTGCCTCATTCAACCCCGGGCGGCAGGTGGCATTGAGGCGTAAAATCCAGAGTGCCTCACGTTGTAGGACACGCCTGTTCCAATCGCCTCCCCGAGGGTCTTGAGGAATCACCTCTCTTTTTTTTTATTCTAGAGGTGATTCCTCAAGACCCTCGGGGAGGCGATTGGAACAGGCGTGTCCTACAACGTGAGGCACTCTGGATTTTACGCCTCAATGCCACCTGCCGCCCGGGGTTGAATGAGGCACAGTCTTTCAAATCTTTTCTGTAATTCTATCATTGTTTCCCCCCCCTTTTCCCCTTCCCATAACCCTACCCCCTCCTCCCCCTCTTCTGGATTATTTCTGTGATTCATATATGGTTCATTGGACCTGGTGCGCATTTTTTGCGCCCTCATTTTTCGATATATATTTCCTCAGTTTGAAGGTTGTTCCTTCTCATTGCAGAGGCCCATATGGTTGGGCTTTTGCCATGGCTGGAATTTTATGTATTTACCTTTCTATATTTAACATCATTTATTCATGGATCTGATATTTAATTCAATATATCCCTGTTTTTCTCTTCTTTTTCTTTCTATAGGTGCTGCTGTCATTGGGGGATGTTGCTATGTCCTGGTTCCACTGGGTGGCGCTGCTTCATTGTCAACGGTCTACTCGAGTTTATTAGGTTTCACTGTGCGGCCGGGGAGCCACATTGCAACGCTTCCTTTGGAGGCTTTCGATGTGGCATATGAGCCCATTAGACCTTCGGGCTTCTGGTGGGCTCTTCCCCTCCCACGCCCTGCCAGTCCGGCGTTTCCTACCCTTTTACGCATGGCTATTTGGCGCATGCGTGGGCTGGACGGCCGGGGTCAGACTGACGTCACTTCCGGGTGACTCACTGACCCGGGAACAATTGAGCTATAAAGGAGGCAGATATCCAGCCTCCGTTATGGCGGTCATTCCCCATCCGGGGGTCACTGATCTGTATCTTTGAGGAGCATTTGGAGGACGCGCTGCATGGTAATCTTTATCTCCTTATTTCGCCGCTCTGCCTATCTAAAGTTCTAGTCTAGTTTTTAATTGTATATCTGTTGCTAGCTCTCTTCGCTTTGGAGGAACTGCCTGCTACTTTACCTTATGCCTTATGTCCGGCTATATATGGGACAGGTGAGTATATACTAACTTTAACACCGACATTGGCCACCCTTCACGGCCTCTGTCCTTAGACATTCGGCACTTCCCTCCTGTGATTTTTCCCTGTAGGTATTGGTGTTCCATATATCTAATCTACTTTTCTGATTAGGTTTCATTAACCCTGTGGGTGCTGGTTCTTGTCATTGCTGCTATTTATGCTTTCTGCATCTCCATTTTCGTGGGACATTTTCTTGGCTTGGGTATATTGCTATTTGCCGCTATAATTACCCCCTGTTATATCTCTTGGATGCCGTCATTTGCTACTCTAACTGGCCCTATGACATCTCACTCCTTACCACAGGCTTACTCTATATTGTGACTACCTGATTCTCTTTTAATCTGACCATAAGCAGTGCGTGCTCCTCCAGCTACCTCAACAGGTCACCCCTCGTGATTACTAATTACAAGATTGGTTTATTATGCTTCTGGCGCCTCTTGGTTGGCTCCAGCAACATCTTCCTATGGGTAGGTATTGTTACCTGACTTATATGATCCTTTATGTCTTGCTACTTTCTCCCTTGTTCCCCATAGTGACCCCTCTACTCCCGAGACCCTTGTATCAGTGACCCATAGCCCACCCAGTTTGACCATGACTGGAGGTGAGTCTACCATCTCCCTTTCCCTCTGTGCCAGCTGTACTATTTTGGATGTTAATCATGAGAACACTCTAGCAATTTGCCAGCTAGTGTTCTAACTGGCGACATGTTAATTGCTTGGACATATTCAACTTGCAACATCAATGTTCATTTTACTGATGGTATGTTGCTATACTAATCCCATTGTATCCTACCACACAGAAGCTATATTCCAAACCGCTCCGGATGAAGTCTGAACACCAGGCGAAACATGTAGAGCAATTGGATATATTGGTTTATTTCCTTGTGGAAGCTGTTATCTTATTGTACAGGACGCTCTGCGTTGCCTGCACCGTGGTGTGGCTTGTGTGCAGCGTATAGCGCCCTATTTCTCCTTTGTACATCATTCAAATGCAATCTTGTATTGTCCGTTGCATTGTATGTTTTAGGTGTGAGGTCCTCCCCACTCACCTATCATTTGTATCCTCTGATCAATGAAATTGTCCATGTTGATCGGTCGATACACACTTTTGTGGTCTTAATGCGTATCTAAAATAAAGTGTTGTTTTTTTATTACGGTGCCTTCAAAGTCCATTTATTCCTCCCCCCTTTTTTTGTAGTCTAGGAATAGCCAAAGGTCGGTGACAAGTAGTTGCAGGTTGGGATTAGGCAAAAGCATAGTCGAGGAACAAGCCAAGTGTCGATAATGGATGGTAGCAAAGATACAGATGGCAGCAGGAGAGACAAGCGAGATATCGGCTGTTGAAGGCACAATATTCTGCCAACCAGGAAGTGCAAAGACATGGCTTAAAACATGAAGTTCATGGGAGGAGCAAAGGGTTCAAAGTTCAAGGCAATAAAGATTCACAGCAGGGTCATTCAAGGATTTGTCCAAGGACCTGTCCAAGGACCTGTCCAAGGACCTGTCCAGCATTCCAGGTGGCTCAGCAAGTAGAGTCATTGGCAGACACAATAGAGGTCCCAGGTTCCAGTCTGGGCCCTGACATTGAGAAAATACACCTGTTAATTATATGCACATTTAAAGAGACAGCACCTTTTTAAAAAAAAACCTCTAATCTTGTTCCCAGTGCACTGCATTATGTCCCCATCATACACATTGGCTGTGCAGTTGATTAGGAGCAAAAGAAAGGCACGGTTGAGCAAAAAAGTCATTTTTGAAGGTTTGGCATGCTATAATTCTGGTTCTGGACATGCTACAGAGCTGAAACGTCACAGGTACACCTTTTAGACCCCACAGACACAAAATCCAAAGAAATCTTTTTTTTTTCCCAATAATTTTTTCAATAATTGTCTCTCTATCAAAAACGACAATTTTTAAGAACTTTTTTTGTGTGATTAATAGTCCCTGGGGCATGACCCAGAACCCTAGGCACTTTTTAGGGGCATTTATTGGGTTTTAGGGCTTCAAAATTGTGTTTTTTAATTACCGAAGTTCGGGTCCAATTGATTTCAATGGGGTTCTGGAATCTGAACCAAACTTTCGGGAAATTCGGGTCTTCTGGTCGAACCAAACTTTTCAAAAGTTTGATCATCCCTACTAACCAGGCCCGACCCTGCTTATCTTCAGAGATCAGATGAGATCAGGCATGTTCAGGGTGATGTGGCCTTGAGGCGATTATCACTGCCACCCTCGACACCTTTGAACTTGCCCATGGCAAGATGGCACCTCAGGAGAAACAAAAAGAAAGCCAACGAATAAAGGAAAAGCCAAAAGCCTACAGCACCAAGCGGTATCCCATCCAGGTACTAACCAGGCCCGATCCTGCTTAGCTTCCAAAATCAGACGAGATCGGGCATGTTCAGGGTGATGTGGCCATAGGCAATTGTCCCTGCCACCCTCGACCCCTTTGAAACATTTGTTTGGGTCAAAATGACTCTATTTTGGTCTCCAATTGTCTAAAAAGCCTTTTTTTAGTCAAAAAAACTGCATTTGGTCACCAAAAGTCTGAAAACCTTTATTTAGCCAAAATGACTGTATTTTTGTCTTTTAGAGTCTCAAAAAACCGCTTTTAGACAAGATAACTGCATTTGGTAACCAATGGCCTGAAAAAATGTTTTTGGACAAAATGACTCTATTTTGGTCTCCAAGTGTCTAAAAAGCTTAACTGTCAATTAAACCCATGTGGGCCAATTTTTGGGGCCTATACAAGACACTTACTTCTGTACCCTGTGAATGCCTAATATACCTTCAGCCACCAAATACTACATTCTTAGCTGTTAGGTAAACCCATGTGGGCTAATTTTTGGGGCCTTTTATGGCCGACACTTACTTCTGTATTCTGTGAATGCCTAATGTACCTCCAGCCAGCAAATACTACGTTCTTAGCTGTTAGGTAAACCCATGTGGGCTAATTTTTGGGGCCTTTTACGGCAGACACATGTTCTTTGCACTGGCACTTTATTTTGCACATATCTTTAAAGTTACCCCATGGTCTGGATACACTGTTGGTTTTACTTTATATATAAAAGGTAGCGCCATTTCCAACTACCTTCCCCCCCATAATGTTTTAGGGGTTGGTTGGTGGCTGCAACCTATTTTTATGCAATAAAGTCTCTGAGAATTTATCCATAGCACTGGTCTTTCTCCTCACCTGCATTGCATTTTACGGCCAACACTTACTTCTGTATTCTGTGAATGAAAAAAAACTTTTAGTCAAAAGGACTATTTTTGTATTTTAGAGTCTTAAAAAGCCGGTTTTAGACAAGATAACTGCATTTTGCTCTCCAATGGCCTGAAAATTTTTT
Organism: Pelophylax lessonae; assembly: GCF_965119305.1. NCBI lineage: Eukaryota > Metazoa > Chordata > Amphibia > Anura > Ranidae > Pelophylax > Pelophylax lessonae. Next base: position 91,075,764 of record NC_138780.1, read on the forward strand.
TTGGTCAAAATGACTCTATTTTGGTCTCCAAGTGTTTAAAAAGCCTTTTTTTAGTCAAAATAACTGCATTTCGTCACCAAAGGTCTGAAATTTTTTTAGTCAAAATGACCCAATTTTTGTCTTTTAGAGCCTTAAAAAGTCGGTTTAAGACAAGATTTGTCTAAAACCGGCCATTTGGGCTCCAATGGCCTGAAAATAAATTTTTGGTCAAAATGACTCTATTTTGGTCTCCAAGTGTCTAAAAAGCCTTTTATAGTCAAAATAACTGCATTTGGTCTGTCTGCTTGGTGCTCTGGAGGTGGACACTCTGACCCCAAATGCTCACGTTGCCGTGTTGCGATTGTTGTATATTGCTCGCAAATTAATTGCTAGATTTTGGATCGCCTCCAGGGTGCCGAGCAGGGGCCAGTGGATAACACAGGTCAATGCCTCTTTAATCAGGAAAAAGCTGACATACCAGCATCAAAATGCTCACAAAAAAATTTGCCTCGTTATGGCAACCTTGTTGGGATGACCCGGCCTTGGCTCCCCCCAGTTGGTTATGGATCGGCTGCTCATTGGATAGGGTAGCATTTCTTGAGAAGGTCTAGCGTGCAGAGTCCTCCCATCCTTTCCCTTCCTTTCCCCACTCCCCCCCTCCCTTTAAGTTTTCTGCCACTGTTTTCCTTTTTCCCTTCCCTTCTCCTTTGCACTTAGTACTTCAGGTGGGATTTTGCTACTTTACGGAGGTGTGTGCTAGATGTTCATGGTCCTATTACTATTGGGAGGGAATAACTGAATGTTTTTATTTATCCTTCTCTTATGCACATGGGCACATGTTTAGGTTTGTTTACTTGGCTGTAATTTTCACCTGAATGCAATGGTTTATGGATGACGTTTTCCTGTACTGTTGCTGTTATATCCTTTATATATTTTATATATATATAAATATATAAAATATATAAAATATATAAAGGATATAACAGCAACAGTACAGGAAAACGTCATCCATAAACCATTGCATTCAGGTGAAAATTACAGCCAAGTAAACAAACCTGAGCATGTGCCCATGTGCATAAGAGAAGGATAAATAAAAACATTCAGTTATTCCCTCCCAATAGTAATAGGACCATGAACATCTATCACACACCTCCGTAAAGTAGCAAAATCCCACCTGAAGTACTAAGTGCAAAGGAGAAGGGAAGGGAAAAAGGAAAACAGTGGCAGAAAACTTAAAGGGAGGGGGGGAGTGGGGAAAGGAAGGGAAAGGATGGGAGGACTCTGCACGCTAGACCTTCTCAAGAAATGCTACCCTATCCAATGAGCAGCCGATCCATAACCAACTGGGGGGAGCCAAGGCCGGGTCATCCCACCAAGGTTGCCATAACGAGGCAAATTTTTTTGTGAGCATTTTGATGCTGGTATGTCAGCTTTTTCCTGATTAAAGAGGCATTGACCTGTGTTATCCACTGGCCCCTGCTCGGCACCCTGAAGGCGATCCAAAATCTAGCAATTAATTTGCGAGCAATATACAACAATGGCAACACGGCAACGTGAGCATTTGGGGTCAGAGTGTCCACCTCCAGAGCACCAAGCAGACAGACCAAATGCAGTTATTTTGACTATAAAAGGCTTTTTAGACACTTGGAGACCAAAATAGAGTCATTTTGACCAAAAATTTATTTTCAGGCCATTGGAGCCCAAATGGCCGGTTTTAGACAAATCTTGTCTTAAACCGACTTTTTAAGGCTCTAAAAGACAAAAATTGGGTCATTTTGACTAAAAAAATTTCAGACCTTTGGTGACGAAATGCAGTTATTTTGACTAAAAAAAAGGCTTTTTAAACACTTGGAGACCAAAATAGAGTCATTTTGACCAAAAAAAATTTTCAGGCCATTGGAGAGCAAAATGCAGTTATCTTGTCTAAAACCGGCTTTTTAAGACTCTAAAATACAAAAATAGTCCTTTTGACTAAAAGTTTTTTTCATTCACAGAATACAGAAGTAAGTGTTGGCCGTAAAATGCAATGCAGGTGAGGAGAAAGACCAGCGCTATGGATAAATTCTCAGAGACTTTATTGCATAAAAATAGGTTGTAGCCACCAACCAACCCCTAAAACATTATGGGGGGGAGGTAGTTGGAAATGGCGCTACCTTTTATATATAAAGTAAAACCAACAGTGTATCCAGACCATGGGGTAACTTTAAAGATATGTGCAAAATAAAGTGCCAGTGCAAAGAACATGTGTCTGCCGTAAAAGGCCCCAAAAATTAGCCCACATGGGTTTACCTAACAGCTAAGAACGTAGTATTTGCTGGCTGGAGGTACATTAGGCATTCACAGAATACAGAAGTAAGTGTCAGCCATAAAAGGCCCCAAAAATTAGCCCACATGGGTTTACCTAACAGCTAAGAATGTAGTATTTGGTGGCTGAAGGTATATTAGGCATTCACAGGGTACAGAAGTAAGTGTCTGTATAGGCCCCAAAAATTAGCCCACATGGGTTTAATTGACAGTTAAGCTTTTTAGACACTTGGAGACCAAAATAGAGTCATTTTGTCCAAAAACATTTTTTCAGGCCATTGGTTACCAAATGCAGTTATCTTGTCTAAAAGCGGTTTTTTGAGACTCTAAAAGACAAAAATACAGTCATTTTGGCTAAAAAAAGGTTTTCAGACTTTTGGTGACCAAATGCAGTTTTTTTGACTAAAAAAAGGCTTTTTAGACAATTGGAGACCAAAATAGAGTCATTTTGACCCAAACGAATGTTTCAAAGGGGTCGAGGGTGGCAGTGACAATTGCCTATGGCCACATCACCCTGAACATGCCCGATCTCGTCTGATTTTGGAAGCTAAGCAGGATCGGGCCTGGTTAGTACCTGGATGGGATACCGCTTGGTGCTGTAGGCTTTTGGCTTTTCCTTTATTCGTTGGCTTTCTTTTTGTTTCTCCTGAGGTGCCATCTTGCCATGGGCAAGTTCAAAGGTGTTGAGGGTGGCAGTGATAATCGCCTCAAGGCCACATCACCCTGAACATGCCTGATCTCATCTGATCTCTGAAGATAAGCAGGGTCGGGCCTGGTTAGTAGGGATGATCAAACTTTTGAAAAGTTTGGTTCGACCAGAAGACCCGAATTTCCCGAAAGTTTGGTTCAGATTCCAGAACCCCATTGAAATCAATTGGACCCGAACTTCGGTAATTAAAAAACACAATTTTGAAACCCTAAAACCCAATAAATGCCCCTAAAAAGTGCCTAGGGTTCTGGGTCATGCCCCAGGGACTATTAATCACACAAAAAAAGTTCTTAAAAATTGTCGTTTTTGATAGAGAGACAATTATTGAAAAAATTATTGGGAAAAAAAAAAGATTTCTTTGGATTTTGTGTCTGTGGGGTCTAAAAGGTGTACCTGTGACGTTTCAGCTCTGTAGCATGTCCAGAACCAGAATTATAGCATGCCAAACCTTCAAAAATGACTTTTTTGCTCAACCGTGCCTTTCTTTTGCTCCTAATCAACTGCACAGCCAATGTGTATGATGGGGACATAATGCAGTGCACTGGGAACAAGATTAGAGTTTTTTTTTTTAAAAAGGTGCTGTCTCTTTAAATGTGCATATAATTAACAGGTGTATTTTCACAATGTCAGGGCCCAGACTTGAACCTGGGACCTCTATTGTGTCTGCCAATTACTCTACTTGCTGAGCCACCTGGAATGCTGGACAGGTCCTTGGACAGGTCCTTGGACAGGTCCTTGGACAAATCCTTGAATGACCCTGCTGTGAATCTTTATTGCCTTGAACTTTGAACCCTTTGCTCCTCCCATGAACTTCATGTTTTAAGCCATGTCTTTGCACTTCCTGGTTGGCAGAATATTGTGCCTTCAACAGCCGATATCTCGCTTGTCTCTCCTGCTGCCATCTGTATCTTTGCTACCATCCATTATCGACACTTGGCTTGTTCCTCGACTATGCTTTTGCCTAATCCCAACCTGCAACTACTTGTTACCGACCTTTGGCTATTCCTAGACTACGCTTCTGCTTGATCCTGACCTGCTGTATCTGCTACTGGACCCTGGCTTGCTCACCTCCTTGTGGGGCGATCCTGAGGACCGCGACCTGGTACTAACACGCAGCAAAATCCATCTCCACCATCGAGGGAGTCAAACTAGGCCTTGCAGATTGCCGCATGTCTTCCTCCTCCTCCTCCTCCTCAAAGCCTGCAAAAGTTCCCGAAGAATCGTCCTCCTCCTCTTCCACCCCTGGATCCTGCTCGGGCCTCTGGGAGCTAGGCATAATGGGGTCAGGATTCTCAGGATAAAGGGGGCCTTGAGAGGCAAGGAAGTCCTCCTCTTCCTCCTGCTGCTCTGCCTCCAGTGCCCTGTCCATAATGCCACGCAGAGTGTGCTCCAACAAAAACAGTACCAGAGTCAGGACATGCGCCAGGCATAGCACATGGGTCAACCTCCCTGACGAAGGGCGGCCAGGAGGTTTGACCCATTATCGGTAACCACCATCCCTGGCTGCAGCTGGCGTGGTGTCAACCACCTCTGGGCCTGTGCCTGCAGAGCCCCAAGAATCTCAGGGGCAGAATGCTGCCTGTCCCCTAGACACACAAGCTGCAGCACTGCGTGACACCTTTTGGCCTGAGACATAGAATAGCCCTTTGAACGCTTACGTAGTACCTCATCATATTCAAAGGACCATTCTGCAGAGGAGGGCATGGAGGAGGATGAGTAGGAGGAGGAGCAGAAGGGGGTAGAAGTGATTGATCTACCCAGGTCAGCGACACCACCAGCTGTTTGCAGACATGGGGGCAACCTGGCTGCAGCACCGAGCTCTGGCTACAATCCCTTCCGCTGGCAAGCAGTGTCACCCAATGAGCAGTGACAGAAATGTACCGTCCCTGCCCATGCTTGCTTGACCAAGTGTCAGCCATCAGGTGTATCCTACAGCTGACTGACGTGGCCAGGGACGACACTACATTGCCTTCCACATGTTGGTATAGGGATGGCAGGGCCTTACGGCAAAGTAATGCCGACTTGGCACCTGCCACTGTGGAACTGCACATTTTGCAAAGTCACGGAAGGGAGCAGACTCTACCAGGTTAAATGGTAACAGTTGCAGAGCCAGTAGTTTTGCCAAACTACTGTTTAGATGCTGGGTATGTGGGTGGCGGGAGTATCGTTCCAGCATGTGTGGAATCGAAATTTGGCGTCTAGATGTTACAGCTGGTGGTGTGCTGGAGGTAGATGCGACACTGCCTGCTATATCATCATCCCTGTCAATGGAGGCTGCCAACAGGTGACGAGTGACTATAGCAGGGCCAGGAATAGACTGATGTGCAGGTGGAGCACGAGGAGCAGTGCGAGGAGGACTAGGAGGCCGACTGACCGATCTTTGGCCCTTTTGTGGGTTCTTCAAATGCTCCTGCCAACAGGCCAAGTTTTGGGTTGTCAAATGTCTGTTTAGGCAGCTTGTACCCAGGTGGTTGACATTTTTGCCACGTTTTATACCCTTCTGACAAATCTTGCAGATTGCAACTGTTCGGTCTGCATGGGATGTCTCAGAAGAGGTGTGTATAGTGGCCCGTCTGCTCTCCCCTCTTGCTTGCTCTGCCTCCTCCTCAACCTCAGACCCAACATCAGACTCCATAAAGTACTGAGCATCAGGCTGGAGTAGATGGCCGACACCGTGGTCAAACAGCTCAGCTGACTCCTCTGCCATGTCTGAAGTTGGGTCTAAGGGAGACGTGAGGTGGACATGGACTCATCTCTATTTGTTCTGCCAACTGCAGAAGACTGACCACTTTTCTCTGCCTGGGTCACTGTAGTTGCAGATGATGCCGACGATGAGGGTTTGGTAATATAGTCCACCACCTCCTGTACGTACTGTGGACGTATAGCTTGGCCACTGCTGGAGAACAATGCAAATGGTGGCCTGGCTGAGGACTGACCACCACGTCCACCCCTGCCTCTAGACACCCTAGAAGCTGTGCCCCTTTCCGCAGCAGGGCCACGTATGTCTTTTCTTGGTCTACCTGGCATATTTGTCACTCAGGCATTGGCAACTCTGTGCAGTGAAAAACGCACACTGCTATGCGACCCACAGTTGTCGCTGAATACAGCACAGCAGATGCGTGTCACGCACAGTTGCAAAGCCTTTTGCACAGTGGACCTAACGCTTTCAAGAACAGGCGTTAAGTTGTCACTCTAGGCAATGTATTTTGCTGACTAGCAAACACGTATACCTGCTGTAGATATATCAGCACTGTGGAACGTGCTCACTACACAGAACCCTCACACTTTCACTTTCACTTTCACTTTCCCTACAGAAACTAGATTATTACTTCTAACTACTGTGGTACAAAGTTCCCTAACTACACTAGATATCCCTTTCCTCACACTAAAAGAACAGCTCCATACAGCAGAAGACTGACACTGTCCCTTTAATTTTTATTTTTTTTTCTAACTCAAAAAACCAGCACAATCGCTGTATTTCTAACTACACTGACTGGCTGTAAGCTGAATGCAATTCTGCTATATGGAGCTTTAGAAGCACTCGCCTATGCAGAAAACATAGTGTAGCAAAGCAGGAGTAAGAGAAATGCTTCCACTCTCTTCAACAGACTCTGTATCACTGTGCTAGGGGTTAGGCGGGGCTATCTTATATACTGTGGGGCGTATTCACTTCTGATTGGAACCTGGTCTCCGTAGTCACTCCAATCACGTTCCCAGAAGACTCCTGCCCCCTCATTGGCTTTTGCTGATGTTTCTGGGCCAATCACGGGCTTTTAAAGCCCAGTTCCTGTACCAGTGCATTTTGGGCAGTTCTGGTGGCCGAATTCCGAACTTTTACCGTAAAAAGTTCGGAATTCGGCCGAATTTCGAACACCCAATGTTCGGGTCAAACCGATGGTTGACCCGAACCGTTCGATCATCCCTACGGGTTAGTACCTGGATGGGAGACCACCTGGGAATACCAGGTGCTGAAGGCTTTTGGCTTTTCCTTTATTCGTTGGCTTTTTTTTTGTTTCTCCTGAGGTGCCATCTTGCCATGGCCAAGTTCAAAGGGGTTGAGGGTGGCAGTGGTGATCGCCTACGGCCACATCACCCTGAACGCGCCCGATCCTGTCTGATCTTGGAAGCTAAGCAGGGTCGGGCCTGGTTAGTACCTGGATGGGAGACCAGCTGGGAATACCAGGTGCTGTAGGCTTTTGGCTTTTCCTTTATTCGTTGGCTTTCAAGATAACTGCATGTGGTAACCAATAGCCTGAAAAAATGTTTTTGGTCAAAATGACTATTTTCGTCTTTTAGAGTCTTAAAACGCTTGTTTTAGACAAGATAACTGCATTTGGTCTCCAATGGCCTGAAAAAAATTTTTGGTCAAAATGACTCTAATTTGGTCTCCAAGTGTCTAAAAAGCCTTTATTCGTCAAAATAACTGCATTTGGTCACCAAAGGTCTGAAAATTGTTTTTAGTCAAAATGACTGTATTTTCGCCTTTTAGAGTCTTAAAAAGCCAGTTTTAGACAAGATAATTGCATTTCGTAACCAATGGCCTGAAAAATCTTTTTGGTCAAAATGACTCTATTTTGGTTTTCAAGTGTCTAAAAAGCCTTTTTAGTCAATATAACTGCATTTGATAACCAAAGATCTGAAAAATAATTTAGTCAAAATGACTGTATTTTTGTCTTTTAGAGTCTGAAAACGCTTGTTTTAGACAAGATAATTGCATTTGGTCTCCAATGGCCTGAAAAATATTTTTTTGATCAAAATGACTCTGTTTTGGTCTCCAAGTGTCAAAAAAGCCTTTTTTAGTCAGAATAACTGCATTTGGTCACCAAAGGTCTGACTTTTTTTTTCTGTCAAAATTTTCGTCTTTTCGTCTTTTAGAGTCTTAAACAGCCGCTTTTTAGACAAGATAACTGCTTGTGGTAACCAATAGCCTGAAAAAAAATTTTTGGTCAAAATGACTCTATTTTGGTGTTCAAGTGTCTAAAAAGTCTACAAGCCTTTTAAGACTCTAAAAGACAAAAATACAGTCATTTTGACTAAATTTTTTTCAGGGGGGGGTGGCTGAGCTGCGGGTGTGAGCGGACGTGCATGCTGTGAGCTCCGCTGTTGATCCTGGTAGTTATCCTGTGTAACTCCTTATCCTGCTCCGATTTCTACCGTCAGTCGGTGCCCTGTGTTCCCTGGAGTGCGGTGATCACCCGGTGAGTCCTCCATCTTCTCTCCGTGATGTCTAAGAAGGGAATCCGCACAGGCCGGCCCGATCCAAGAGCAGCGCGCAGCACAGAAGGCCACATATCTGGAGGCTGCTCAAAAGCTTTTTGCTAAGCCTTCTGCCCGGGACCCCCAAACTCTATCTGAGGACCATCGATCCGGCTCACCGGGGTCGCATTCAGACACAGATGACACTTAGGGGATCTCTCCTGCCAGATTGCTGATTGCAGCAGATGCAGACCAGGCCCCGAGGCAATCATCTCCTACCCCGGACACAGAACCCACGTTGCGGGACATTATGGCTGCGGTTACCACCTGTACCACCTCAATTACGGCCCTGACAGCGGAGTTAAAGGGGGTCAAGTCTGAGATATCGTTCATGAGGCATGATATGCAGAAATTGAGGGAGAGGACAGTGGCAGTGGAAGGCAGGGTCAGCTCCCTGGAGGATGACATGGCGTCTTTGCAAAGCAGTAATTGGCAAAGAGGCTGCCTTATTTAAACAGCTCAGAAGCAATGTGTCTTTGCTGACTTGTCTGCAGCTCTTCCTGTGTTCCTGAAGCCTGCTTCCTGTTACCTGTTTGATATCCGTTTTGACCTTTGGCTTGTTCCTGACCTTGTTGACCTGCTGCCCGTCCTGACCCCCGGCTTGTTTGACCATTCTCTCGGATCTCCCTTGTCTGCTTATCTGCCTTCGGATCTTGACTGGCTTCTCCTTTGGTGGGGTGACCCTGAGGACTGCGACCTGGTATCCACATGCAGCAAAATCCATCCTCACCACTAGAGGCTCTGGTGAAAACCGGTGGATACTTAGATTCCGCACCTCAGGTTAGTCTGTGTCACTTACCTTGGGGGGTTCCTGTCTAAGCACCGCCCTCTGGCACACGTGGGGCCTTCCTCTGCCATCAGGCTACCACTTGTATCCCTAACAGCCGCCTTCCTGCCTCTATGTCCGAAGCTATAGTTGCTTTCCTGCTGAAGCCCGGCAAGGATCCGCTTCTGGCGGATTCCTAAAGGCCCATATCTCTACTCACAACGGATGTTAAAATTCTAGCTAAGATACTGGCCACTAGGCTGTCCTCTGTTGTCCAAGGGGTTGTCCATAGGGATCAATCGGGGTTTATCCTGACCAGATCTACGGCACTTAATCTCCGCCGACTATTTCTGAACCTTCAGATCCCAGTAGACAACCCTGGGAACCGGGCAGTCTTTTCGCTAGATGCCGCTAAGGCATTCGATAGTGTTGAATGGGTGTACCTATGGGAAGTTCTCAAGCGCTTTGGTGTGGGAGAGAACTTTCTGAACTGGGTGCGGGTACTGTACGCTGCCCCCACGGCCAGACTGAGGGTGAACGGGGAGCTTTCTGGACCCTTCTGTTTGCACAGGGGGACTAGACAGGGCTGCCCGCTATCTCCATTGCTGTTTGCCATGGCACTGGAGACCTTAGCGGCGCGGATTCGGTCCTCCCCAGACATAGTGGGGTTCAGAAGGGGCTCCCATGCAGACATTATCTCACTCTATGCGGATGACACACTGCTCTACCTAGGTGATACCGGGGAATCCTTGCGGGCGGTAATGTCCCTTATTGACTATTTTGGGTCCCTGTCGGGATTTTCCATAAATTGGGATAAATCAGTTTTAATGCCCCTTGATCCCAAAGCTCAGCCCTTTTCCGGACTGTGCATCCACAGTGTGAGTGGTTGACTCCTTCAAATATTTGGGGATCCAGGTGTTTCCTGATCCTACCCAGTATATCACACTGAACCTCGTACCTCTGCTGCAAAGTTCCCTTGTCGGTGGCTGGGCGAGTCAATCTAATTAAGATGGTGTGGGCTCCTCAACTTCTTTATGTCTTGCACAACTCCCCAATCTGGATACCCAGTAAATGGTTCTATAGGATTGACTCCCAGTTCCGAGAACTGATCTGGTGCAAAAAAGTGGCTAGGATTAAATTGGCTACCCTTCAGATGGGCAAGGATAGTGGTGGCTTGGCAGTCCCCAACCCCAGAGTATATTTTCTAGCCTTCCAGGTTCAGCATATGGGGGGCTGGGGTCTTTTGGATCCATTCGATCCTATTGGGTCCTTATTGGTCCCTCCTGACTCGCCTCACCCTGTCCTTGTACACCTTGAAGCGGGTTCTCCAATATGGGGAATCAGTTACCCACACTCGCCTTGATTTGCATGGTGTGGCGCTGTGTCAAGGGGATGTTGCAGATCATGGGTTACCTTCCTCAGACTCCGATTTGGCATAATCGCAACTTATACACATGATGTGGGTACACTTATACACATGATGTGGAGATGTCCCAAGCTGTTTCGCTACTGGGGGAAGGTAATTGACACGATCTCTAAAGTGTATAATTTTCAGCTACTAAGGGATCCTGTGGTCTGTCTGCTTGGTGCTCTGGAGGTGGACACTCTGACCCCAAATGCTCACGTTGCCGTGTTGCGATTGTTGTATATTGCTCGCAAATTAATTGCTAGATTTTGGATCGCCTCCAGGGTGCCGAGCAGGGGCCAGTGGATAACACAGGTCAATGCCTCTTTAATCAGGGAAAAGCTGACATACCAGCATCGAAATGCTCACAAGAAATTTGCCTCGTTATGGCAGCCTTGGTTGGATGACCCGGCCTTGGCTCCCCCCAGTTGGTTATGGATCGGCTGCTCATTGGATAGGGTAGCATTTCTTGAGAAGGTCTAGCGTGCAGAGTCCTCCCATCCTTTCCCTTCCTTTCCCCCCTCCCCCCTCCCTTTAAGTTTTCTGCCACTGTTTTCCTTTTTTCCCTTCCCTTCTCCTTTGCACTTAGTACTTCAGGTGGGTTTTTTCTACTTTACGGAGGTGTGTGCTATATTGCCTGATGTTCATGGTCCTATTACTATTGGGAGGGAATAACTGTATGTTTTTATTTATCCTTCTCTTATGCACATGGGCACATGCTCAGGTTTGTTTACTTGGCTGTAATTTTCACCTGAATGCGATGGTTTATGGATGACGTTTTCCTGTACTGTTGCTGTTATATCCTTTATATATTTGTATTTTTCCGAACACTGGTTCTGTAACTGATTATGTCTACCGTTCATGTTATTTATTCAGTGTACTGTTTATACTCAATAAATATTAAAAAAAATTTCAGACCTTTGGTGATCAAATGCAAAAAAAATGCTTTTTAGACACTTGGAGACCCAAACAAATGTTTCAGGTGGTTGGTTACCAAATGCAATTATCTTGTCCAAATCCGGCTTTTTAAGACTCTAATAGATGAAAATACAGTCATTTTGACTAAATTTTTATTTCAGACCTTTGGTGACCAAATGCTGTTATTTTGACTAAAAAGGGCTTTTTAGACACTTGGAGACCAAAATAGAGTCATTTTGTCCAAAAAAATGTTTTCAGATCACTGGTAACGAAATGCAATTATCTTGTCTAAAACCGGCTTTTTAAGACTCTAAAAGACAAAAATACAGTCATTATGGCTAAAAAGTTTTTCAGACCTTTGGTGACCAAATGCAGTTATTATGACTAAAAAAGGCTTTCTAGACACTTGGAGACCAAAATAGAGCCATTTTGACCCAAACAAATGTTTCAGGCGATTGGTTACCAAATGCATTTATCTTGTCCAAAACCGGCTTTTTAAGACTCTAATAGACGAAAATACAATCATTTTGACAAAAAAATTTTTCAGACCTTTTGTGACCAAATGCAGTTATTTTGATTAAAAAGGGCTTTTTAGACACTTGGAGACCAAAATAGAGTCATTTTGTCCAAAAAAATGTTTTCAGATCACTGGTAACGAAATGCAATTATCTTGTCTAAAACCGGCTTTTTAAGACTCTAAAAGACAAAAATACAGTCAATTTGGCTAAAAAAAGGTTTTCAGACCTTTGGTGACCAAACGTAGTTATTTTGACTAAAAAGTGCTTTTTAGACACTTGGAGACCAAAATAGAGTCATTTTGACCAAAAACATTTTTTCAGGCCATTGGTTACATAATGTAGTTTATCTTGTCTAAAACCGGCGTTCTAAGACTCTAAAAGACAAAAATACAGTCATTTTGGCTAAAATAGTTTTTCAGACCTTTGGTGACCAAACGTAGTTATTTGAACTAAAAAGGGCTTTTTAGACACTTGGAGACCAAAATAGAGTCATTTTGACCAAAAACATTTTTTCAGGCCATTGGTTACCAAATGCAGTTATCTTGTCTAAATACGGAGTTTTGAGACTCTAAAAGACAAAAATACAGTTATTTTGGCTAAAATAGTTTTTCAGACCTTTGGTGACCAAACGTAGTTATTTGAACTAAAAGGTGCTTTTTAGACACTTGGAGACCTAAATAGAGTCATTTTGACCAAGAACATTATTTCAGGCCATTGGTTACCAAATGTAGTTTATCTTGTCTAAAAGCGGTGTTTTAAGACTCTAAAAGACAAAAATACAGTCATTTTGGCTAAAACATAGTTTCAGACCTTTGGTGACCAAATGCAGTTATTTTGACTAAGAATGGCTTTTTAGACACTTGGAGACCAAAATAGAGTCATTTTGTCCAAAAAAATGTTTTCAGATCACTGGTAACGAAATGCAATTATCTTGTCTAAAACAAGCTTTTTAAGACTCTAAAAGACAAAAATACAGTAATTTTGGCTAAAAAAGGTTTTCAGACCTTTGGTGACCAAATGCAGTTATTTTGACTAAGAAAGGCTTTTTAGACACTTGGAGACCAAAATAGAGTCATTTTGACCCAAACAAATGTTTCAGGCGATTGGTTACCAAATGCAATTATCATGTCCAAAACCGGCTTTTTAAGACTCTAATAGACAAAAATACAATCATTTTGACTAAAAAATTTTTTCAGACCTTTGGTGACCAAACGTAGTTATTTTGACTAAAAAGTGCTTTTTAGACACTTGGAGACCAAAATAGAGTCATTTTGACCAAAAACATTTTTTCAGGCAATCGGTTACCAAAGAGTCATTTTGACCAAAAAAATTTTCAGGCCATTGGAGAGCAAAATGCAGTTATCTTGTCTAAAACCGGCTTTTTAAGACTCTAAATTACAAAAATAGTCCTTTTGACTAAAAGTTTTTTTTCATTCACAGAATACAGAAGTAAGTGTCGGCCGTAAAATGAAATGCAGGTGAGGAGAAAGACCAGTGCTATGGATACATTCTCAGAGACTTTATTGCATAAAAATAGGTTGCAGCCACCAACCAACCCCTAAAACATTAGGGGGTCAAGTATCATATGGGGGGGGAAGGTAGTTGTAAACGGCGCTACCGTTTATATATAAAGTAAAACCAACAGTGTATCCAGACCGTGGGGTAACTTTTAAGATATGTGCAAAATAAAGTGCCAGTGCAAAGAATATGTGTCGGCCGTAAAAGGCCCCAAAAATTAGCCCACATGGGTTTACCTAACAGCTAAGAATGTAGTATTTGGTGGCTGAAGGTACATTAGGCATTCACAGGATACAGAAGTAAGTGTCGGCCATAAAAGGCCCTAAAAATTAGCCCACATGGGTTTACCTAACAGCTAAGAACGTAGTACTTGGTGGCTGAAGGTATATTAGGCATTCACAGGGTACAGAAGTAAGTGTCTGTATAGGCCCCAAAAATTAGCCCACATGGGTTTAATTGATAGTTAAGAATGTAGTATTCTGTGGCTGAAGGTACATTAGGCATTCACGGGATACAGAAGTAGGTGTCGGCCGTAAAAGGCCACAAAAATTAGCCCACATCAGTTTACCTGACAACTAAGAACATAGCATTTGATGGCTAGAGGTACATTAGGCATTCACACAGTATACAGAAGTAAGTGTCGGCATGTATAGGCCCCAGAAATTAGCTCACATGGGTTTACCTGACAGTTAATAATGTATTATTTGGTGGCTGAAGGTACATTAGGCATTCACAGGATACAGAAGTATGTGTCGGCCTGTATAGTCCCCAAAAACTAGCCCACATGGGTTTAACTGACAGCTAAGATCGTAGTATTCTGTGGCTGAAGGTACATTAGGCATTCACAGGATACAGAAGTAAGTGTCAGCCTGTATAGGCCCCAAAAATTAGCTCACATGGGTTTAACTGACAGCAAAGAACGTACTGTATTATATGGCTGGAAGTACATTAGGCATTCACAGTATACAGAAGTGTCGGCCTGTATAGGCCCCAAAAATTAGCTCACATGGTTTTAACTGACAGCAAAGAACCTAGTGTATTTGATGGCTGGAGGTACATTAGGCATTTCCAGTATACAGAAGTAAGTGTCAGCCTGTTTAGAACCAAAAATTAGCTCACATGGGTTTAACTGACAGCAAAGAACGTATTATTGGATGGCTAGAGGTAAATCAGGCATTCACACCGTATACAGAAGTAGGTGTCAGCCTGTATAGGCCCAAAAAAATTAGCTCACATGGGTTTAACCGGCAGCAGAGACCGTAGTATTTGATGGCTGGAGGTACATTAGGCATTCACACAGTATACAGAAGTAAGTGTCGGCCTCTATAGGCCCCAAAAATTAGCTCACATGGGTTTACCTGACTGCTAAGAACGTAGTATTCTGTGGCTAAATGTACATTAGGCATTCACAGGATACAGAAGTAAGTGTCGGCCATAAAAGGCACCAGAAATTAGCCCACATGGGTATACCTGACACTTACCTTCAGCCACAAAATACTTCGTTCTTAGCTGTCAGTTAAACCCATGTGGGCTAATTTTTGGGGCCTATACAGGCCAACACTTACTTCTGGATGGGAGACCGCCTGGGATTACCAGGTGTTGTAGGATTTTGGCGTTTCCTTTATTCGTTGGCTTTATTTTTGTTTCTCCTGAGGTGCCATCTTGCCATTGCCAAGTTCAAAGGGGTTCAAAGGGGTTCAAAGGGGTCGAAAGTGGCAGTGGTGATAGCCTACGACCACATCACCCTGAACGTGTCTGATTTTGGAAGCTAAGCAGGGTTGGGCCTGGTTAGTACCTGGATGGGAGACCGCTTGGGAAAACCAGGTGCTGTAGGCTTTTGGCTTTTCCTTTATTCGTTGGCTTTATTTTTGTTTCTCCTGAGGTGCCATCTTGCCATGGCCAAGTTCAAAGGAGTCGAGGGTGGCAGTGGTGATCGCCTATGGCCACATCAACCTTAACACGCCCGATCTCATCTGATCTCAGAAGCTAAGCAGGGTCGGGCCTGGTTTGTACCTGGATGCGAGACCGCCTGGGAATACAGGGTGCTGTAGCATTTTGGCTTTTCCTTTATTCGTTGGCTTTCTTTTTGTTTCTCCTGAGGTGCCATCTTGCCATTGCCAAGTTCAAAGGGGTCGCGTGTGGCAGTGGTGATTGCTTACGTCCACATCACCCTGAACACGCCCCATCTCATCTGATCTTGGAAGCTAAGCAGGGTCGGGCCTGGTTAGTACCTGAATGGGAGACCGCCTGGGAATACCAGGTGCTGTAGGCTTTTGGCTTTTCCTTTATTCGTTGGCTTTCTTTTTGTTTCTCCTGAGGTGCCATCTTGCCATGAGCAAGTTCAAAGGGGTCGAAGGTGAGAGTGACAATTGCCTATGGCCACATCACCCTCAACGCGCCCGATCTCGTCTGATTTTGGAAGCTAAGCAGGGTCGGGCCTGGTTAGGACCTGGATGGGAGACCTCCTGGGAATATCAGGTGCTGTAGGCTTTTGGCTTTTCCTTTATTCGTTGGCTTTCTTTTTGTTTCTCCTGAGGTGCCATCTTGCCATGGGCAAGTTCAAAGTGGTCGAGGGTGGCAGTGATAATCGCCTATGGCCACATCACCCTGAATGCGCCTGATCTCATCTGATCTCGGAAGATAACCAGGGTCGGGCCTGGTTACTAGGGCTGATCGAACTTTTGAAAAGTTTGGTTCAACCAGAAGACCCGAATTTCCCGAAAGTTCGGTTCAGATTCCAGAACCCCATTGAAATCAATGGGACCCGAACTTCGGTAATTAAAAAACACAATTTTGAAGCCCTAAAACCCAATAAATGCCCCTAAAAAGTGCCTAGGGTTCTGGGTCATGCCCCAGGGACTATTAATCACACAAAAAAAGTTCTTAAAAATTGTCGTTTTTGATAGAGAGCCAATTATTGAAAAAATTATTGGGAAAAAAAAAGATTTCTTTGGATTTTGTGTCTGTGGGGTCTAAAAAGTGTACCTGTGACGTTTCAGCTTGTAGCATGTCCAGAACCAGAATTATAGCATGCCAAACCTTCAAAAATGACTTTTTTGCTCAACCGTGCCTTTCTTTTGCTCCTAATCAACTGCACAGCCAATGTGTATGATGGGGACATAATGCAGTGCACTGGGAACAAGATTAGAGTTTTTTTTTTAAAAAGGTGCTGTCTCTTTAAATGTGCATATAATTAACAGGTGTATTTTCACAATGTCAGGACCCCAACTTGAACCTGGGACCTCCAGTATGTCTGCCAATGACTCTACTTGCTGAGCCACCTGGAATGCTGGACAGTTTTTGGACAAATCCTTGAATGACCCTGCTGTGAATCTTTAATGCCTTATGCCTTGAGCCTTGAACCTTGAACTTTGAACCCTTTGCTCCTCCCATGAACTTCCGGTTTTAAGCCACGTCTTTGCACTTCCTGGTTGGCAGAATATTGTGCCTTCAACAGCCGATATCTCGCTTGTCTCTCCTGCTGCCATCCGTATCTTTGCTACCATCCATTATCGACACTTGGCTTGTTCCTCGACTATGCTTTTGCCTAATCCCGACCTGCAACTACTTGTTACTGACCTTTGGCTATTCCTAGACTACGCTTCTGCTTGATCCTGACCTGCTGTATCTGCTACTGGACCCTGGCTTGCTCACCTCCTGGTGGGGCGATCCTGAGGACTGCGACCTGGTACTAACACGCAGCAAAATCCATCTCCACCATCGAGGGAGTCAAACTAGGCCTTGCAGATTGCCGCATGTCTTCCTCCTCCTCCTCCTCAAAGCCTGCAAAAGTTCCCGAAGAATCGTCCTCCTCCTCTTCCACCCCTGGATCCTGCTCGGGCCTCTGGGAGCTAGGCATAATGGGGTCAGGATTCTCAGGATAAAGGGGGCCTTGAGAGGCAAGGAAGTCCTCCTCTTCCTCCTGCTGCTCTGCCTCCAGGGCCCTGTCCATAATGCCATGCAGAGTGTGCTCCAACAAAAACAGTACCGGTAGGGTGTCACTGATGCATGCGCTGTCCCGGCTGACCATCCTTGTGGACTCCTCAAATCCCGAGAGGACAACACATGCATCCTTAATCAAAAGCCACTGCCGTGGTGAAAAGAAGCCCAGGCGCGCTGAGCCAGTGCTGGTGCTGTACTCGCAGAGATATTCATTGAGATATTCAATGATATTCATTCATATTCATTGAAATTCGTATGCATGTACAGGCGCTGCAGCATAGCCAAGGTGGAGTTCCAGCGGGTGGGCATGTCACAGATGAGGCGGTGTACCGGCAGGTGAAACTCGTGCTGCACTTCGGCCAAACGTGCAGTGGCACTGTACGACCGCCTGAAGTGATTGCACACCCTTCTTGCCATCCTTAGCACATCCTGCATTCCCGGTTCAAAAACCGCTGTACCACGAGATTCAGGACATGCGCCAGGCATAGCACATGGGTCAACTTTCCCTGACGAAGGGCGGCCAGGAGGTTTGACCCATTATCGGTAACCACCATCCCTGGCTGCAGCTGGCGTGGTGTCAACCACCTCTGGGCCTGTGCCTGCAGAGCCCCAAGAATCTCAGGGGCAGTATGCTGCCTGTCCCCTAGACACACAAGCTGCAGCACTGCGTGACACCTTTTGGCCTGAAACATAGAATAGCCCTTTGAACGCTTAAGTAGTACCTCATCATATTCAAAGGACCATTCTGCAGAGGAGGGCATGGAGGAGGATGAGTAGGAGGAGCAGAAGGGGGTAGAAGTGATCGATCTACCCAGATCAGTGACACCACCAGCTGTTTGCAGACGTGGGGGCAACCTGGCTGCAGCACCGAGCTCTGGCTACAATCCCTTCCGCTGGCAAGCAGTGTCACCCAATGAGCAGTGACAGAAATGTACCGTCCCTGCCCATGTTTGCTTGACCAAGTGTCAGCCGTCAGGTGTATCTTACGGCTGACTGACGTGGCCAGGGACGACACTACATTGCCTTCCACATGTTGGTATAGGGATGGCAGGGCCTTACGGGCAAAGTAATGCCGACTTGGCACCTGCCACTGTGGAACTGCACATTTTGCAAAGTCACGGAAGGGAGCAGACTCTACCAGGTTAAATGGTAACAGTTGCAGAGCCAGTAGTTTTGCCAAACTACTGTTTAGATGCTGGGTATGTGGGTGACGGGGAGTATACATTTTTTTTCGTTCCAGCATGTGTGGAATCAAAATTTGGCGTCTAGATGTTACAACTGGTGGTGTGCTGGAGGTAGATGCGACAATGCCTGCTATATCATCATCCCTGTCAATGGAGGCTGCCAACAGGTGACGAGTGACTATAGCAGGGCCAGGAATAGACTGATGTGCAGGTGGAGCACGAGGAGCAGCGCGAGGAGGACTAGGAGGCCGACTGACCGATCTTTGGCCCTTTTGTGGGTTCTTCAAATGCTCCTGCCAACAGGCCAAGTGGTGGGTTGTCAAATGCCTGTTTAGGCAGCTTGTACCCAGGTGGTTGAAATTTTTGCCACGTTTTATACCCTTCTGACAAATCTTGCAGATTGCAACTGTTCGGTCTGCATGGGATGTCTCAAAAAAGAAAAAAGGGTAAACAACTGCGCTAAACCAAAAAGATTGTAAGCAGCAACTTCAAGTGTGACTATCACCTCAAAAACAATGTATAAATATAAGTTGCGCTATATAGTGAAAACATATATGATAATGTAAAAAAGTCCAGAGATAAAGTCCATATAAAGGCAAACAGCACGTCTGACGAAATTTTCTGTACAGGTACCGCTTACCAAAGGCTAATGATAAATAGGCTCAAAGTTTCAAGTGATCCACAGGAACCAGATCTCAGACGGACTCCGTATGTTGAATGGATCTCCTCAGTGTTGAGTGATCATGTGAAATGAAATAAAAAACGCCATAGCGTAAAACCACAAACAAATAGATGTAACACCCCAAGTGATGGGAATATCAGAAAGGTGCTGTAGTAGTGATAGTAAAGAACATAAACACCTCCAATCCTGTGAATATACTCCTTACCAGAGTAATAGAAAAATGTTGCAGAACAAATAGTGTAAAGGACCTCCCCCAATAGGACTGCAGCTTACCAAAAGGAAAGTAAATAGAGCACAAAGATCCCAATCGTGTCACCGAAGAGGGCTGACATACATATGCCCTTACCAGCTCCAAAATGATAAAGGCAGAAAAGGTCCTGATTCGCCTAAGCACTTCCGCTGCGAGCAAAACTCCAAATGCTGGTGTCTAGATACTCCAAACCAGGCGCCTCCAATGGGAACACTGATACAGGCTCAGCATACAGATGGTGATGGCCGTGAATTGAAAGAGAGGTAGACCATAGTGTAAAACCCACAAACAATTTATTAAAACAAAGGGCAAACACTTACAGACATGTAGATCAAAAAAGCCAAACGGAGAGATGTAGGGAGCCGCCGGCCGGACGGCTCTGCTCGCCCGTTCCTTCGTAGGACTGTAGCGTATGGGTGACGTCAGCACGCCGTGATCTGACGCGTTTCATCAAAGATGATGTTCTCACCTTTGAGAACATCATCTTTGATGAAACGCGTCAGGTCACGGCGTGCTGACGTCACCCATACGCTACAGTCCTACGAAGGAACGGGCGAGCAGAGCCGTCCGGCCGGCGGCTCCCTACATCTCTCCGTTTGGCTTTTTTGATCTACATGTCTGTAAGTGTTTGCCCTTTGTTTTAATAAATTGTTTGTGGGTTTTACACTATGGTCTACCTCTCTTTCAATTCACGGCCATCACCATCTGTATGCTGAGCCTGTATCAGTGTTCCCATTGGAGGCGCCTGGTTTGGAGTATCTAGACACCAGCATTTGGAGTTTTGCTCGCAGCGGAAGTGCTTAGGCGAATCAGGACCTTTTCTGCCTTTATCATTTTGGAGCTGGTAAGGGCATATGTATGTCAGCCCTCTTCGGTGACACGATTGGGATCTTTGTGCTCTATTTACTTTCCTTTTGGTAAGCTGCAGTCCTATTGGGGGAGGTCCTTTACACTATTTGTTCTGCAACATTTTTCTATTACTCTGGTAAGGAGTATATTCACAGGATTGGAGGTGTTTATGTTCTTTACTATCACTACTACAGCACCTTTCTGATATTCCCATCACTTGGGGTGTTACATCTATTTGTTTGTGGTTTTACGCTATGGCGTTTTTTATTTCATTTCACATGATCACTCAACACTGAGGAGATCCATTCAACATACGGAGTCCGTCTGAGATCTGGTTCCTGTGGATCACTTGAAACTTTGAGCCTATTTATCATTAGCCTTTGGTAAGCGGTACCTGTACAGAAAATTTCGTCAGACGTGCTGTTTGCCTTTATATGGACTTTATCTCTGGACTTTTTTACATTATCATATATGTTTTCACTATATAGCGCAACTTATATTTATACAATGTCTCAAAAAAGGCCCATCAAGGAGAGGTGTGTATAGTGGCCCGGGAGACAACAGGTGCGGCCTTAGATGGAGCGGGCCATCTGCTCTCCCCTCTTGCTTGCTCTGCCTCCTCCTCAACCTCAGACCCAACATCAGACTCCATAAAGGACTGAGCATCAGGCTGGAGTAGATGGCCGACACTGTGGTCAAACAGCTCAGCTGACTCCTCTGCCATGTCTGAAGTTGGGTCTAAGGGAGGACGTGAGGTGGACATGGACTCATCTCTATTTGTTCTGCCAACTGCAGAAGACTGACCACTTTTCTCTGCCTGGGTCACTGTAGTTGCAGATGATGCCGATGATGAGGGTTTGGTAATATAGTCCACCACCTCCTGTACGTACTGTGGACGTATAGCTTGGCCACTGCCGGAGAACAATGCAAATGGTGGCCTGGCTGAGGACTGACCACCACGTCCACCCCTGCCTCTAGACACCCTAGAAGCTGTGCCCCTTTCCGCAGCAGGGCCACGTATGCCTTTTCTTGGTCTACCTGGCATATTTGTCACTGAGGCGTTGGCAACTCTGTGCAGTGAAAAACGCACACTGCTATGCGACCCACAGTTGTCGCTGAATACAGCACAGCAGATGCGTGTCACGCACAGTTGCAAAGCCTTTTGCACAGTGGACCTAACGCTTTCAAGAACAGGCATTAAGTTGTCACTGAGGCAATGTATTTTGCTGACTAGCAAACACGTATACCTGCTGTAGATATATCAGCACTGTGGAACGTGCTCACTACACAGAACCCTCACACTTTCACTTTCCCTACAGAAACTAGATTATTACATCTAACTACTGTGGTACAAAGTTCCCTAACTACACTAGATATCCCTTTCCTCACACTAAAAGAACAGCTCCATACAGCAGAAGACTGACACTGTCCCTTTAATTTTTATTTTTTTTTCTAACTCAAAAAACCAGCACAATCGCTGTATTTCTAACTACACTGACTGGCTGTAAGCTGAATGCAATTTTGCTATATGGAGCTTTAGAAGCACTCACCTATGCAGAAAACATAGTGTAGCAAAGCAGGAGTAAGAGAAATGCTTCCACTCTCTTCAACAGACTCTGTATCACTGTGCTATGGGTTAGGCGGGGCTATCTTATATACTGTGGGGCGTATTCACTTCTGATTGGAACCTGGTCTCCGTAGTCACTCCAATCACGTTCCCAGAAGACTCCTGCCCCCTCATTGGCTTTTGTTGATGTTTCTGGGCCAATCACGGGCTTTTAAAGCCAAGTTCCTGTACCAGTGCATTTTGGGCGGTTCTGGTGGCCGAATTCCAAACTTTTACCGCAAAAAGTTCGGAATTCGGCCGAATTTTGAACACCCAATGTTCGGGTCGAACCGATGGTCGACCCAAACCGTTCGATCATCCCTACGGGTTAGTACCTGGATGGGAGACCACCTGGGAATACCAGGTGCTGTAGGCTTTTGGCTTTTCCTTTATTCGTTGGCTTTCAAGATAACTGCATGTGGTAACCAATAGCCTGAAAAAATGTTTTTGGTCAAAATGAATATTTTCGTCTTTTAGAGTCTTAAAACGCTTGTTTTAGACAAGATAACTGCATTTGGTCTACAATGGCCTGAAAAAATTTTTTGGTCAAAATGACTCTAATTTGGTCTCCAAGTGTCTAAAAAGCCTTTATTCGTCAAAATAACTGCATTTGGTCACCAAAGGTCTGAAAATTGTTTTTAGTCAAAATTACTGTATTTTCACCTTTTAGAGTCTTAAAAAGCCGGTTTTAGACAAGATAATTGCATTTTGTAACCAATGGCCTGAAAAATCTTTTTGGTCAAAATGACTCTATTTTGGTTTTTCAAGTGTCTAAAAAGCCTTTTTTAGTCAATATAACTGCATTTGATAACCAAAGGTCTGAAAAATAATTTAGTCAAAATGACTGTATTTTTGTCTTTTATAGTCTTAAAACGCTTGTTTTAGACAAGATAATTGCATTTGGTCTCCAATGGCCTGAAAAATATGTTTTTGATCAAAATGACTCTGTTTTGGTCTCCAAGTGTCAAAAAAGCCTTTTTTAGTCAGAATAACTGCATTTGATCACCAAAGATCTGGAAAAAATGTTTTAGTCAAAATGACTGTATTTTCAGCTTTTAGAGTCTTAAAACGCCGGTTTTAGACCAGATAACTGCATTTGGTAAACCAATGGCCTGAAAAAAAAATTTTGGTCAAAATTACATTATTTTGGTCTCCAAGTGTCTAAAAAGCCTTTTTTAGTCAAAATAACTACATTTGGTCACCAAAGGTCTGATTTTTATTTGTCAAAATTTTCGTCTTTTCGTCTTTTAGAGTCTTAAACAGCCGCTTTTTAGACAAGATAACTGCATGTGGTAACCAATAGCCTGAAAACATTTTTTTTTGGTCAAAATTACTCTATTTTGGTTTTCAAGTGTCTAAAAAGCCTACAAGCCTTTTAAGACTCTAAAAGACAAAAATACAGTCGTTTTGACTAAATTTTTTTCAGGGGGGCGTGGCCGAGCTGCGGGTGTGAGCGGACGTGCATGCTGTGAGCTCCGCTGTTAATCCTGGTAGTTATCCTGTGTAACTCCTTAGCCCTGTGTTCCCTGGAGTGCGGTGATCACCCTGTGAGTCCTCCATCTTCTCTCCGTGATGTCTAAAAAGGGTAAAGAGGGAAATCCGCACAGGCCGGCCCGATCCAAGATGGCGGCGCCTCGCAGCGTGCAGCACAGAAGGCAACATATCTGGAGGCTGCTCAAAAGCTTTTTGCTAAGCCTGCTGCCCGGGACCCCCAAACTCTATCTGAGGACCATCGATCCGGCTCACCGGGGTCGCATTCAGACACGGATGACACTGTTCCCTTAGGGGATCTCTCCCGCCAGTTTGCTGATTGGGAGGCAGCAGATGCAGACCAGGCCCCGAGGCAATCATCTCCTACCCCGGACACAGAACCCACGTTGCGGGACATTATGGCTGCGGTTACCACCTGTACCACCTCAATTACGGCCCTGACAGCGGAGTTAAAGGTGGTCAAGGCTGAGATATCGTTCATGAGACATGATATGCAGAAATTGAGGGAGAGGACAGTGGCAGTGGAAGGCAGGGTCAGCTCCCTGGAGGATGACATGGTGCCTTTGCAAAGGGAAGTGAAACATACTGCCCTGCTCTCAGCCCAGCAAGCTGCACGTCTGGATGACTTGGAGAATAGGATGAGACGGAGTAATATAGAGCAATTGGGATCCTTGAGCGGGCGGAAGGTAAAGATCCTGTGGCTTTCATTGAAAAATGGCTGCTCTCTATTTTTGGGCAAGAATCCTTTACTTCCATGTTTTCAGTGGAACGTGCTCATAGGGTGCCTATGCGACTTCTTCCTCCTGGAGCCCCCCCCGCGCACTTTCATCTTCAAATTCCTCAATTCCAGGGGAATGCAGGGGAGGCTCAAGATTGACAACTCAAGGATCTCCCTGTTCCCCGATTACTCTGCGGTGGTGCAGAAACAGCGTGCGAAATTCGTAGAGGTCAAGTGGAGATTGCGGGACTTGAATGTTCAATACGCTATGCTGTACCCTTCCAGGCTCCGGGTGGTGGTCCGGGATGAGGTGTTGTTCTTTGACAAGCCTTCTGCTGCTGTTCAATGGCTGGATGCTAATGGTGGGGCCCTGCGGGCGGCCACTTCCCCCAGGCGAGAAGACCTTTGAGGATCGTTTCTACTTTTTGGAACTTTTCTACTCTTTTCGGCCGGTCATGGATCCTTTCGGTTCTCCTGCCTATACCTGGCACTTGATATTACACACACTTTTCCTGTTATGATGAGAGCTCTTCTGCTGCACTAATGGTTGCTACCTCTCACATGGTTGCTAATTTTGAGGAGACTACACTGGCATCGGTGGTCCCTCTCCGGTTCCCCCCCCCTTGGTCGTGACTGGACATGCCCTATTGACTCGTCCCTTCCCCCACACGTGGCAGACGTGTATTGCCTTTTTGTTCCCCCCTTTTTGCCTTTTTTCTGGTCCTGGACTTTGGTTCGATTTTTGCTTTTCCTGCATGTACTTTGTCGCTCTACTGCTATTATTTTACCCTATGCTGTGGATGTTCCTATTGACTGTTCTCTATGCTGGGGCTGCACCGGTACTGTGTGGGCTGGGCGACTACTCCTGTTGCTCTCTCTATATAGCTGGGCTGTGCTGATGGGGTGTAGTGGGTTCACCCTTTCTGGGTGCCCTCTTTCACCTCCCTGGCCGGGTTGCCTGACGCTCCGTGTATGGCTACATTTTGACTATGGCTGATAATATTTGTGTGATGTCCTGGAATGTGCGGGGCCTCGGCAACCCGGTAAAGAGGACGGCGGTGCTCCGCACCATCAAACACCTGCAGGCAGATGTGGTTTGCCTGCAGGAGACCCATATGTCTCCTTCCACTTCCCTGTGTCTAGCTCCTAGTGTATTTAGTCACCAGTTCCACTCTGTTTACTCCACTTATTCGAGAGGGGTGTGTATTTTGATTAAGAAGGGGGTACGGTTTCTATGCTCAAAGTCTGTGATTGACCCTGAGGGCCGGTTTGTTTTATCCTGCCAACTAGCAAGCCTTAGGTGTGTACTTGTGCCCCCCCCCTGTATTCTGCAGGGGTACTTAAACTTATCGTGCCACATATTGCTCAACTTCCTGATGTGCCCCTGCTGATGTTGGGGGACTTTACTGCTGTACTTGACTCTGCCTGGGATAGGTTTTCCTCTCACTCCGGTGGACCCATGCTGGCCGGGGGGGCTACGCCCCTTGCTCGGTTGGTGGGTGAACTCGGACTGACAGATGTCTGGAGGATGGGCCACCCTGAGGTACGAAAGTTTTCGTGCTTCTCGGCGTCACACTTGGGATTGTCTAAGATAGATCTGGAGCTGGGTAATGGTTCGCTACTGCCTATGGTGGTCGTGGCGGGGAAATCCCTTTGGAAACTCAATGCATTCTGGCTGACGCTCTTTCCTAGTCCTGATCCCCTGCCACCCAAACTAATGTCCTTTTTTGCTGACAATTTGGAATCCACAGAGGTGGGGGTGGTGTGGGATGCGGCTAAGGCATTCATGGGAGGTCAGTTTATACGTACGGTTAATGCCATTAAAACGGACACCAGGCAATGGGAGAATACTGTGTTGGACGCAGTGACTAGAGCGGAGAAAACTTATGTTAGGGACCCGTCAGATGATACTCAGAGGTCGTGGCTGGCTGCCCAATCTATGGCCAAGTCGGTCTCGATTCAAAAGGCTGAAAACAAGCGCTTCTTCTTGCAGCAGAGGTATTTTGAGAAGGGAGAAAACACGGGTCATATGTTGGCCATGCTGGTTCGCTCGCGGCAGCCTGCGGCATTTATACCCCAGATTAAGGATCCTCAGGGGGTGCTCTGGCATGCCACGGCTGACATACGGAGAGTACTTGGGAAGTTTTTTGCTGATCTTTACTCCTCTAAGATCTCGGCTGACTCACGAGAAATTGCTGATTTTTTTGGCTTCCTGCGATTTGCCTTCTCTGTCTGCCTGGGACGTGGCTGTGCTTGGGGCCCCCCTTACGGAAAACGAACTTTATGCGGCCTTGAAATCTACTAAGCCTGGTAAATCTCCGGGGGCTGATGGTATCCCATCGGAGGTTTACAGCCGATACGCTGAACAGTTGGTGCCCGTGCTGCTGCGGGTATATAACGAAGCCTTCCGTATTGGCCGCTGTTAGGAATGCTTCCTGAGCACACTGATGTGCTGTCATGAATCTGCAATCTAAAGGGTTAACCTAGAGCAGACTAATTGCAGTAATTGGCAAAGAGGCTGCCTTATTTAAACAGCTCAGAAGCACTGTGTCCTTGCTGACTTGTCTGCAGCTCTTCCTGTGTTCCTGAAGCCTGCTTCCTGTTACCTGTTTGATATCCGTTTTGACCTTTGGCTTGTTCCTGACCTTGTTGACCTGCTGCCCATCCTGACCACCGGCTTGTTTGACCATTCTCTCGGATCTCCCTTGTCTGCTTATCTGCCTTTGGATCACGACCGGCTTCTCCCTTGGTGGGGCGACCCTGAGGACTGCGACCTGGTATCCACACGCAGCAAAATCCATCCTCCCCACTAGAGGCTCTTGCGAAAACCGGTGGATACTTAGATTCCGCAACTCAGGTTAGCCTGTGTCACTTACCTTGGGGGTTCCCGTCTAAGCTCCGCCCTCTGTCACACGTGGGGCCTTCCTCTGCCATCAGGCTACCACTTGTATCCCTAACAGTACAAATCAGCCATGACGGAGCCTGCAAGAGAAGCCTCACCGTTGGAAGAGATCTGCCAACACCTCGCAGCCCTGTCTCAAACCGTAAAGTCGCTTCAAGACGGCTACACACAGCTAGAGGAACGGCTGCGCTCTACGACACTTCAGGGGGATCCTCCTGTATTATCTGCTTCCTCTCCTGCTGCAGCACTCTCTGCACCTGCTTCTGGCCCTACCGTAGTGATGCTGCCACCAGAACCTCAAGTTCCTGCTCCCGAAAAATATTCCGGGGATCGCGGTAAATTCCGCGCCTTTCGCAACGCCTGCCAGCTGTATTTCTCCCTGCAACCTCAAACCTTTTCTTTGGAGACCACCAAGGTGGGGTTTGTTATCTCCCTGCTCCTAGGTGAACCCCAGTCCTGGGTTCATCGGCACCATTAAACTCCTTACGGTCATTTTTTGAGGCCATGGCACAGCTCTATGATGACCCGCAGCGATCCTCCACCGCAGAAGCTGCGCTTCATGTTCTTCAGCAGGGTCGCAGGCCCGTAGAACACCACGTCACTAACTTCCGCCGCATCAGTTCCGATACGTCCTGGAATGAAGCAGCACTCCGGTATCAGTTCCGTCTCGGCTTGTCAGAAGGACTGAAGGACGAGCTGGCGCGGGTAGGTGTCCCCAACGCCGTGGAAGATTTGATTTCCCAGGCCATTCAAATCGACCGGTGGCTACGGGAGCACAAAGCAGAACGATCTCCGCAGCAGTTCAGACCAGCCTGGACGCTACCACGAGTTGCTCATCCTGCATACTTTTCTTCTGCTGGGTCAGCTCTTACCAACCCCGCTCCCGCTGGAGTCGCCTCAGATACGCCTGAACCTATACAACTTGGGATCATACGGCCTGCTTTGTCCCCGGAGGAGAGACGCCGTCGCCAGTTGGGTAACCTGTGCCTGTATTGCGGTGAAGCTGGCCACACACAGTTACTGCAATCATTGACTTAGGAGCCTGCCGTTGTTTCATTGATCGCTCGTTCGCCCTGCAACATGGCGTACCTCTCCGGCTCAAGACTCAGGACCTCACCATCTTCCTGGCTGATGGCTCCCACATCAAATCCGGGCCCGTGACCCAAGAAACTTTTCCCCTTCCTATGGTCTCCTCCTCCGGCCATAAGGAACTGATTAGCCTGGATGTTATCACATCCTCCTTATTTCCCATTATCCTGGGATTACCGTGGTTGCAAGCACATAACCCGCAAGTCAATTGGATCACAGGCACCATCCAGTTCCCATCTCTTTACTGCAAGAATTCCTGTCTACCCGCTCCTCCTGAATTCCCCAAGACTCTGTTCTGTCTTGAATCCGAACCTGATGTGTGTTCTGTGGTGCCCAAAGCATACCATGATTTCCTGGACGTATTCAGCAAACGATGACTGCCCCATCGACTTGCTCCCAGGAGCCGAAATCCCGTTCGGCCGGATTTATCCACTTTCTGAACGTGAGCTGGACGTCTTAAAGGACTATGTAGACGAAAGTCTGAAGAAGGGGTTCATCCGTCCCTCTACCTCTCCAGCAGGGGCAGGTATCTTCTTCGTAGAGAAGAAGGATCACACCCTCCGACCCTGCATAGATTATAGGGATTTAACTAAAGTTACTATTAAAAACCGTTATCCCCTTCCTCTAGTCCCCGAACTCTTTCAGAGACTCAGATCTGCCATCCTGTTTACTAAGCTGGATCTTCGTGGGGCGTACTACTTGGTGAGCATCCGAGAGGGCGACGAATGGAAGACTGCTTTCCACACTAGATTCGGACATTTCGAATACCTGGTAATGCCATTTGGCCTTTGTAATGCTCCTGCCACGTTTCAACACTTTGTGAACGACATCTTCAGGGATTGGTTGGATATCTTCATCATCGTATACTTGGATGACATCCTAATCTTCTCAACATCCCTAGAGCAGCATCGCGAGCACGTTCGAAATGTCCTCGGTCGCCTTCGCCAGCATGGTCTCTACGCCAAGGCCGAGAAGTGCGTTTTTGAGCAGAACAGTATACCGTTTCTGGGGTTAATAATTTCCACAGAAAGAATAGAGATGGATCCTCAGAAGGTCTCTGTCATTCTGGACTGGCCACCTCCATCAGACAAAAAGGGAGTACAGCGCTTCGTTGGCTTCGCCAATTTTTATAGGAGGTTCATTAAGGGGTTCTCTAACATCATAGCCCCTATTACTCACCTTACTAAGAAGAACGTCCGCTTCCAGTGGACCCCAGAAGCTCAGTCCGCCTTCTCGGTTCTTAAAAAACATTTTACCTCTGCCCCTATCCTAAGTCACCCGGATCCTGCCTTACCCTATCTCCTGGAGGTAGACGCATCGGACGTTGCGGTCGGGGCAGTCATCTCCCAAAGACAGGGAACTAGAGACTTAACTCACCCAATAGCCTTCTTTTCCCGGAAACTCTCTCCCGCGGTGAAAAACTATGATGTCGGGGACCAGGAACTCCTGGCTATCAAAGCCGCTCTCGAAGAGTGGAGATATCTACTAGAAGGAGCATCACACCCGATTCTTATATTTACCGATCATAAGAACCTTGAGTACTTAAGATCTGAAAAGCGACTTAGACCCCACCAGGCCCGATGGGCACTCTTCTTCTCCAGATTCTCGTTCCATGTCACCTATCGGCCCGGGTCGAAAAATGTCAAACCGGATGCCCTGTCCCGGATGTTTGATAATACTAAAGAAGAGTTGGTACCTGACACTATCCTGTCAGAGAAAAACTTCCTGCTCACTAGCCTGAAATCCCATCTTGAGCAAGCCTCTGCCAAAATTTCCGGTCCACCTGGGATACCCCTGTCACGCAAGGATGGTTTGTTGTGGGCTAAGGACAAAATATTTGTCCCGGAGGGAGTCAGAGTTTCGGTTCTAGCTGCCTGCTATGACCACCCTCTGGCTGGCCATTTTGGTGTTCATAGGACCCTTGACCTCATGCAACGCACCTTCTGGTGGCCTGAGATGGGAAAAGACTGCAGAAGTTATGTGTCTTCCTGTGTTTCTTGCTCCAGGAGTAAAACCACTAGAAGTAAGGCCTGGGGTCTCCTCAGACCACTCCCAATCCCTGACCGGCCCTGGCAAACTATCGCCATGGACTTTATCGTGGAACTTCCACCTTCGGCCGGGTGCTCCGCCATTTTTGTGGTTGTAGACCGGCTTACTAAGATGGCCCACTTTCTACCCCTCAAAGGTACCCCCTCTGCAAAAGAAACTGCAGAAGTCTTCATTAGGGAGATTGTGCGACTCCACGGGGTACCCACGAACATTATCTCGGACAGAGGGGTACAGTTCACGTCACGCTTTTGGAGGGCCTTGTGTAAGCTACTAAAAATTGAATTATCTATGTCCTCAGCTTACCACCCGCAGACGAACGGGCAAACAGAGAGAACAAACCAGACCCTGGAACAATATCTCCGGTGCTTTACCACCTTCGTCCAGGACGACTGGGTAGCATTACTACCATTTGCGGAATTTGCCTTTAATAATTCACGACATTCCGTTACGGGCAATCTCCCTTCTTTGCCAATTATAGTGCACGTTCAGGGTGATGTGGCCGTAGGCGATCACCACTGCCACCCTCGACCCCTTTGAACTTTGCCATGGCAAGATGGCACCTCAGGAGAAACAAAAAGAAAGCCAACAAATAAAGGAAAATCCAAAAGCCTACAGCACCTGATATTCCCAGGCTGTCTCCCATCCAGGTACTAACCAGGCCCGACCCTGCTTAGCTTTCAAGATCAGATGAGATTGAGCGTGTTCAGGGTGATGTGGCCGTAGGCGATCACCTCTGCCACCTTGACCCCTTTGAACTTGGCCATGGCAAGATGGCTCCTTAGGAGAAACAAAAAGAAAGACAATGAATAAAGGAAAAGCCAAAAGCCTACAGCACCTGGTATTCCCAGGCGGTCTCCCATCCAGATACTAACCAGGCCCGACCCTGCTTAGCTTCCAAGATCAGACGAGATCGGCCATGTTCAGGGTGATGTGGCTGTAAGCGATCACCACTGCCACCCTCGACCCCTTTGAACTTGGCCATGGCAAGATGGCACCTCAGAAGAAACAAAAAGAAAGCCAACGAATAAAGGAAAAGCCAAAAGCCTACAGCACCTGGTATTTCCAGGCGGTCTCCTATCCAGGTACTAACCAGGCCCGACCCTGCTTTGCGTCCGAGATCAGACGAGATAGTGCACGTTCAGGGTGATGTGGCCGTAGGCGATCACCCCTGCCACCCTCGACCCCTTTGAAATTGGCCATGGCAAGATGGCACCTCAGGAGAAACAAAAAGAAAGCCAACAAATAACGGAAAAGCCAAAAGCCTACAGCACCTGATATTCCCAGGCGGTCTCCCATCCAGGTACTAACCAGGCCCAACCCTGCTTAGCTTTCAAGATCAGATGAGATTGAGCGCGTTCAAGGTGATGTGGCTGTAGGCAATCACCACTGCCACCCTCGACCCCTTTGAACTTGGCCATGGCAAGATGGCACCTCAGTAGAAACAAAAAAAAAGCCAACGAATAAAGGAAAAGCCTACAGCACCTGGTATTCCCAGGCGGTCTCCCATCCAGGTACTAACCAGGCCTGACCTTGCTTAGCTTCCGTGATCAGACGAGATTGGGCGCGTTCAGGGAAGAACGTAGTGCATTTGATGGCTGGAGGTACATTAGGCATTCACACAGTATACAGAAGTAAGTGTCGGCCTGTATAGGCCCCAAAAAATAGCTCACATGGGTTTAACTGACAGCAAAGAACGTAGTATTTGATGGCTAGAGGTACATTAGGTATTCACACTGTATACACAAGTAAATGTCGGCATGTATAGGCCCCAAAAATTAGCTCACATGGGTTTACCTGACAGTTAAGAATGTAGTATTTGGTGACTGAAGGTACATTAGGCATTCACAGGATACAGAAGTAAGTGTCAGCCTGTATAGTCCCCAAAAATTAGCCCACATTGGTTTTACTGACAGCTAAGAACATAGTATTCTGTGGCTGAAGGTACATTAGGCATTCAAACAGTATACAGAAGTAAGTGTCGGCCTGTTTAGGCCCCAAAAATTAGCTCACATGGGTTTAACTGACAGCAAAGAACGTAGTATTGGATGGCTAGAGGTACATCAGGCATTCACACAGTATACAGAAGTAATTGTCGGCCTGTATAGGCCCCAAAAATTAGCTCACATGGGTTTAACTGACAGCAAAGAACGTAGTATTGGATGGCTAGAGGTACATCAGGCATTCACACAGTATACAGAAGTAAGTGTCGGCCTCTATAGGCCCCAAAAATTAGCTCACATGGGTTTACCTGACTGCTAAGAATGTAGTATTCTGTGGCTAAAGGTACATTAGGCATTCACAGGATACTGAAATAAGTGTCAGTCATAAAAGGCCCCAGAAATTAGCCCACATGGGTTTACCTGACACTTACCTTCAGTCACAGAATACTACATTCTAAGCTGTCAGTTAAACCCATGTGGGCTAATTTTTGGGGCCTATACAGGCCGACACTTACTTCTGTACCCTGTGAATGCCTAATGTACCTTCAGCCACCAAATACGACGTTCTTAGCTGTCAGGCTAATTTTTGGGGACTTTTATGGCCGACACTTACTTCTGTATCCTGTGAATGCCTAATGTACCTTCAGCCACAGGATACTAAATACATTCATTTTGACAAAAAACATTTCAGACCATTGGAGACCAAGTGCAGTTATCTTGTCTAAAACTGGCTTTTTAAGACTCTAAAAGACAAAAATACAGTCACTTTGACTAAATTTGTTTTTAGACCTTTGGTGACGAAATGCAGTTATTTTGACTAAAAAAGGCTTTTTAGATACTTGGAGACCAAAATTTAGTCATTTTGACCAAATTTCTTTTTTAAGGCCATTGTAGCCCAAATGGCGGGTTTTAGACAACTCTTGTCTAAAACCGGCTTTTAAGGCTCTAAAAGACAAAAATACATTCATTTTGACTAAAAAAAATTTCAGACCTTTGGTGAACAAATGCAGTTATTTATACTAAAAAAGGCTTTTTAGACACTTGGAGACCAAAATAGAGTCAATTTGACCAAGAAAATGTTCAGGCCATTGGAGCCAAATGTCTAAAATCTTGTCTAAAACCGGCTTTTTAAGGCTCTAAAAGACAAAGATATAGTCATTTGGACTAAAAAAAAATTCAGACCTTTGGTGACCAAATGCAGTTATTTTGACTATAAAAGGCTTTTTAGACACTTGGAGACCAAAATAGAGTCATTTTGACCGAAAATTTATTTTCAGGCCATTGGAGCCCAAATGGCCAGTTTTAGACAAATCTTGTCTTAAACCGGCTTTTTAAGGCTCTAAAAGACAAAAATTAGGTCATTTTGACTAAAAAAAATTTCAGACCTTTGGTGAGGAAATGCAGTTATTTTAACTAAAAAAAAGGCTTTTTAGACACTTGGAGACCAAAATAGAGTCATTTTGACCAAAATATTTTTTCAGGCCATTGGAGAGCAAAATGCAGTTATCTTGTCTAAAACCGGCTTTTTAAGACTCTAAAATACAAAAATAGTCCTTTTGACTAAAAGTTTTTTTTCATTCACAGAATACAGAAGTAAGTGTCGGCCGTAAAATGCAATGCAGGTGAGGAGAAAGACCAGCGCTATGGATAAATTCTCAGAGACTTTATTGCATAAAAATAGGTTGCAGCCACCAACCAACCCCTAAAACATTAGGGGTCAAGTATCATATGGGGGGGAGGTAGTTGGAAACGGCGCTACCTTTTATATATAAAGTAAAACCAACAGTGTATCCAGACCGTGGGGTAACTTTTAAGATATGTGCAAAATAAAGTGCCAGTGCAAAGAACATGTGTCGGCCGTAAAAGGCCCCAAAAATTAGCCCACATGGGTTTACCTAACAGCTAAGAACGTAGTATTTGGTGGCTGAAGGTACATTAGGCATTCACAGGATACAGAAGTAAGTGTCGGCCATAAAAGGCCGATCCCGGCGGCATATTAAACCTCTCACACAGCCCATCCGAGCCCGCAAACCTCACGGAGCCCAGGCATCCACCCTCCGGAAGGTACCTCTATGGATAAATTTGTCCTCCACGGCCCGCCGCCGAGCTCCCAAGCCCCCCGGGGCGACGCGGCTGACCAGGCCTCATCTGAGGCAAATATGGCGGACGTCTCACAGCATCATGTTCCCCCCCAGGGTATACCTGCATCGGTCTTCCCCGAGGCGCAGATAGCCACACTAGCACAAGCAGTTGCCACCCTGCTATCGCCCACTATTACCGCAGCGGTGGATAAGGCTATAGCGCAGGGCCTCACTCACCTCAAGAATTAGCTGGGGGAACAGGCAGGCAGACTTGCTGAGCTGGAGCACCAAGTGTCTGATATAGAGGATAAGGTCCAGAACTCTTTTACTCATGACCAGCAGGCCCGGCAAAC
Source organism: Pelophylax lessonae (assembly GCF_965119305.1). NCBI lineage: Eukaryota > Metazoa > Chordata > Amphibia > Anura > Ranidae > Pelophylax > Pelophylax lessonae. Next base: position 91,110,273 of record NC_138780.1, read on the forward strand.
GCAGAGTTACATTCTAGAGAAGCTGGACGATTTAGAGAATCGGTCCAGGCGCAATAATCTGCGGGTCATAGGTTTGCCTGAATCTTTCAATATGGAAAGTGGGTTTCTGCCAGCGGTTCAATAATACATCAGCATGGAGTTTGATCAGGTCAAAAGGCGTTCTGCAAAGGGGGTAATACCAGGTGAGGACCCAGCAGGGGTCCAGGGAAACACATAAAGGGGTACCTGTTAGAGGAAGTCTCGACTTCACTTCTTTCCTCATGTAAGTCTCGCTATCGCCCAGAGACAGCGTTACCGATAGTCTGCCGTTGGCGCCCAGCTTAACCATACATACAATTTTGCAAAAAATTAATTTTTCTTCATACATTTGGGCCAAAATTTATACTGCTACATATCTCTGGTAAAATTAACCCAAATTAGTGTATATTATTTAGTCTGTGTGAAAGTTATTGAGTCTAGAAGCTATGGTACCAATTACTGAAATTTGATCACACCAGATGTACTGATGGCCTATCTCCTTTCTTGAGGCCCTGAAATGTCAGGACAGTACAAATACCCCCCAATTGTAGAGGTACATCAGGCATTCACACAGTATACAGAAGTAATTGTCGGCCTGTATAGGCCCCAAAAATTAGCTCACATGGGTTTAACTGACAGCAAAGAACGTAGTATTGGATGGCTAGAGGTACATCAGGCATTCACACAGTATACAGAAGTAAGTGTCGGCCTCTATAGGCCCCAAAAATTAGCTCACATGGGTTTACCTGACTGCAGTATTCTGTGGCTAAAGGTACATTAGGCATTCACAGGATACAGAAATAAGTGTCAGTCATAAAAGGCCCCAGAAATTAGCCTACATGGGTTTACCTGACACTTACCTTCAGTCACAGAATACTACATTCTTAGCTGTCAGTTAAACCCATGTGGGCTAATTTTTGGGGCCTATACAGGCTTACTTCTGTACCCTGTGAATGCCTAATGTACCTTCAGCCACCAAATACGACGTTCTTAGCTGTCAGGCTAATTTTTGGGGACTTTTATGGCCGACACTTCTGTATCCTGTGAATGCCTAATGTACCTTCAGCCACAGAATACCAAATACATTCATTTTGACAAAAAAAAATTCAGACCATTGGAGACCAAGTGCAGTTATCTTGTCTAAAACTGGCTTTTTAAGACTCTAAAAGACAAAAATACAGTCACTTTGACTAAATTTGTTTTTAGACCTTTGGTGACGAAATGCAGTTATTTTGACTAAAAAAGGCTTTTTAGATACTTGGAGACCAAAATTTAGTCATTTAGACAAGATAACGGCGCTCCGTCTCGAACTTATAAAGACTTGGTCACATGCTTCAGATGTCCAATCACAGCTACTAATACATTTGTAGGCATGGCTGGGATGGCTTAAGGCACACCAGTTAAACGCTTGTTGATTGGCTGTTGAAAGCCCGCCATGAAAAGCGCGCCAATGCATACAAAACCCGGAAATAAAACGACCGAACACAGATTTTTACCCGAATATACAGTAAAGTTTTCGGGTCCGTGTTCGGGTAACAAAAAAACAATTATTTGGTACGAACACGAATAATACAGTCCGTGTTTGCTCAACCCTACCCATATGGGCTAATTTTTGGGGACTGTACAGGCCAACACTTACTTCTGTATCCTGTGAATGCCTAATGTACCTACAGCCACCAAATACTACATTCTTAACTGTCAGGTAAACCCATGTGAGCTAATTTTTGGGGCCTATACATGCCGACACTTACTTCTGTATACTGTGTGAATCAGGCCTGGACTGGGACAAAAAATAGGCCTGGGCATTTTGGACTGAGCAGCCCAGGAGGGGGGGGGGGGTGACGGGGGCGTGACTGGGGCGTGGCGTTCGTCGGGATGGTTGATGACAGAATTTAATGTTCCAGGATGTGTGGATTCGATTACGGTACCTTTTTTAGATTAATCTGATAAATTGGGTCCAATTTAGATCAGAGCTGCCATATGATGCTGTTTTTTTTTTTTGTCTTACTTTAAATCCAGTTTTGATGGTTGAGTCCTAAAAATAGTATGAAGCAGCACAAGATGAGGGTTACTCTAATCAAGGGGTAGACCACCTTTTTGGGCACAGTGTGCCGAAAAATGGTTTCAAAGAAATTGGGAGTGCCAGATACATAAAAAACAACTGTCAGCTTCATATAAAGTAACTGCTGTAAACCGCTTGAATAATAGTAAGAAATCAAGTGAGCTTTGCACCTTGACACATCAGATCAGCCCCAATTCCTGCACCTTCACACCTCAGATCACCCCAATTCCTGCACTATCACACCTCAGATCACCCCAATTCCTGCACTATCACACCTCAGATCACCCCAATTCCTGCACCTTCACACCTCAGATCACCCCAATTCCTGCACCTTCACACCTTAGATCACCCCAATTCCTGCACCTTCACACCTTAGATCAGCCCCAATTCCTGCACCTTCACTCCTCAGATCACCCCAATTGCTGCACTATCACACCTCAGATCACCCCAATTCCTGCACCTTCACACCTCAGATCAGTCCCAATTCCTGCACATTCACACCTCAGATCAACCCCAATTCCTGCACCTTCACACCTTAGATTACCCCAATTCCTACACTATCACACCTCAGATCAGCCCCAATTCCTGCACCTTCACACCTCAGATCACCCCAATTCCTGCACTATCACACCTCAGATCAGCCCCAATTCCTGCACTATCACACCTCACCTCAGTCATTGTATTTTATTAATCATTTGAAATTATATACATTTATGATAATAAATGATACAATGAATGCAATACATTAAGTGCAAAATTTTTAATGAACGATTCAATACAAAAAGAAATAAATAACCAAATATATTAGATTTTTTGGCATATATTTTTGTTATCTTTAACCGCTTCCATACAGAGCAGTTAGACACCCTTCCTGCCCAGACCAATTTTCAGCTTTCAGCACTCTCACACTTTGAATGACAATTGCTCAGTCATGCTACACTGTAACCAAACAAAATTTTTATCATTTTTTTCACACAAATAGAGCTTTCTTTTGGTGGTATTTGATCACAACTGGGGTTTTTTTTTTTTCGTGATATATGCAAAAAAAGAGCAACAATTTTGAAAAAAAAAACTTTTTTTTAGTTTCAATTATGAAATTTTGCAAAAAATAAATTTTTCTTCATACATTTGGGCCAAAATGTATACTGCTACATGTCTCTGGTAAAATTAACCCAAATTAGTGTATATTATTTAGTCTGTGTGAAAGTTATTGAGTCTAGAAGCTATGGTACCAATTACTGAAAATTGATCAAACCAGATGTACTGACGGCCTATCTCCTTTCTTGAGGCCCTGAAATTTCAGGACAGTACAAATACCAACCAAATGACCCCTTTTTGTAAAGTAGACAGTCCAAGGTATTTAGTAAGAGGCATTGTGAGTTTTTTGAAGTTGTAATTTTTTCCCACAATTCTTGGGAAAATGAAGAAAAACATTTTTTTTTCTTTTTTTCCCACAAAGTTGTCAATTTATAAGCTATTTCTAACACATAGCATGTACACAGCAAAAATTACACCCAAAAATACATTCTGCTACTCCTTCCGAGTATGGCGATACCACATGTGTGAGACTTTTACTCAGCCTGGCCACAAAAAGAGACTCCACGTCCAAGAAGCACATTCAGGCGTTCTAGGAGCATAAATACACATAAAACTTTCTTACTACCTATCACACTTTTCACGGCCCTAGAGCACCAATACAATGGAAAAGTCCACAAAATGACCCCATTTTGGAAAGCAAACACTCCAACGTATATTCTATGAGGCATTATGGGTCGTTTGAACATATCATTTTTTTCCACAGGTTTTTGGAAAATGTGGGAAAAAAATGAAAACTCTTTTTTTTTCCGCCACGACCACCAGAGGCAGTAGCGAACCATTACCCAGCCCCAGATCTATCCTAGACAATCCCGAGTGTGACGCCGAGAAGCATGAAAACTTTCGTACCTCAGGGTGGCCCATCCTCCAGACATCTGTCAGTCCGAGTTCACCCACCAACCGAGCAAGGGGCATAGCCCCCTCGGCCAGCATAGGTCCACCGGAGTGAGAGGAAAACCTATCCCAAGCAGAGTCAAGTACAGCAGTAAAGTCCCCCAACATCAGCAAGTTGAGCAATATGTGGCACGATAAGTTTAAGCACCCCTGCAGAATACGGGGGGGGGCACAAGTACACACCTAAGGCTTGCTAGTTGGCAGGATAAAACAAACCGGCCCTCAGGGTCAATCACAGACTTTGAGCATAGAAACCGTACCCCCTTCTTAATCAAAATACACACCCCTCTTGAATAGGTGGAGTAAACAGAGTGGAACTGGTGACTAAATACGCTAGGAGCTAGACACGGGGAAGTGGAAGGAGACATATGGGTCTCCTGCAGGCAAACCACATCTGCCTGCAGGCGTTTGATGGTGCGGAGCACCGCCGTCCTCTTTACCGGGCTGCCGAGGCCCCGCACATTCCAGGACATCACACAAATATTATCAGCCATAGTCAAAATGTAGCCATACACGGAGCGTCAGGCAACCCGGCCAGGGAGGCGAAAGAGGGCACCCAGAAAGGGTGAACCCACTACACCCCATCAGCACAGCCCAGCTATATAGAGAGAGCAACAGGAGTAGTCGCCCAGCCCACACAGTACCGGTGCAGCCCCAGCATAGAGAACAGTCAATAGGAACATCCACAGCATAGGGTAAAATAATAGCAGTAGAGCGACAAAGTACATGCAGGAAAAGCAAAAAACGAACCAAAGTCCAGGACCAGAAAAAAGGCAAAAAGGGGGGAACAAAAAGGCAATACACGTCTGCCACGTGTGGGGGAAGGGACGAGTCAATAGGGCATGTCCAGTCACGACCAAGGGGGGGAAACCGGAGAGGGACCACTGATACCAGTCTCCTCAAAATTAGCAACCATGTGAGAGGTAGCAACCATTAGTGCAGCAGAAGAGCTCCCATCATAACAGGAAAAGTGTGTGTAACATCAAGTGCCAAGTATAGGCAGGAGAACCGAAAGGATCCATGACCGGCCGAAAAGAGTACAAAAGTTCCAAAAAGTAGAAACGATCCTCAAAGGTCTTCTCGCCTGGGGGAAGTGGCCGCCCGCAGGGCCCCACCATTAGCATCCAGCCATTGAACAGCAGCAGAAGGCTTATCAAAGAACAACACCTCATCCCGGGCCACCACCCGGAGCCCGGAAGGGTACAGCATAGCGTATTGAACATTCAAGTCCCGCAATCTCCTCTTGACCTCTACGAATTTTGCACGCTGTTTCTGCACCACCGCAGAGTAATTGGGAAACAGGGAGATCCTTGAGTTGTCAATCTTGAGCCTCCCCTGCATTCCCCTGGCTTTAGTAATTGAGGAATTTGAAGATGAAAGTGCGCGGGGGGGGGGGGGGGCTCCAGGAGGAAGAGGTTGCATAGGCACCCTATGAGCACGTTCCACCGAAAACATGGAAGTAAAGGATTCTTGCCCAAAAGTAGAGAGCAGCCATTGTTCAATGAAAGCCACAGGATCTTCACCTTCCGCCCGCTCAGGGATCCCAATTGCTCTGATATTACTCCGTCTCATCCTATTCTCCAAGTCATCCAGACGTGCAGCTTGATGGGCTGAGAGCAGGGCAGTATGTTTCACTTCCCTTTGCAAAGGCGCCATGTCATCCTCCAGGGAGCTGACCCTGCCTTCCACTGCCACTGTCCTCTCCCTCAATTTCTGCATATCATGCCTCATGAACGATATCTCAGACTTGACCCCCTTTAACTCCGCTGTCAGGGCCGTAATTGAGGTGGTACAGGTGGTAACCGCAGCCATAATGTCCCGCATAAGGCAGCCTGTTTGCCAATTACTGCAATTAGTCTGCTCTAGGTTAACCCTTTAGATTGCAGATTCATGACAGCACATCAGTGTGCTCAGGAAGCATTCCTAACAGCGGCCAATACGGAAGGCTTCGTTATATACCCGCAGCAGCACGGGCACCAACTGTTCAGCGTATCGGCTGTAAACCTCCGATGGGATACCATCAGCCCCCGGAGATTTACCAGGCTTAGTAGATTTCAAGGCCGCATAAAGTTCGTTTTCCGTAAGGGGGGCCCCAAGCACAGCCACGTCCCAGGCAGACAGAGAAGGCAAATCGCAGGAAGCCAAAAAAATCAGCAATTTCTCGTGAGTCAGCTGAGATCTTAGAGGAGTAAAGATCAGCAAAAAACTTCCCAAGTACTCTCCGTATGTCAGCCGTGGCATGCCAGAGCACCCCCTGAGGATCCTTAATCTGGGGTATAAATGCCGCAGGCTGCCGCGAGCGAACCAGCATGGCCAACATATGACCCGTGTTTTCTCCCTTCTCAAAATACCTCTGCTGCAAGAAGAAGCGCTTGTTTTCAGCCTTTTGAATCGAGACCGACTTGGCCATAGATTGGGCAGCCAGCCACGACCTCTGAGTATCATCTGACGGGTCCCTAACATAAGTTTCCTCCGCTCTAGTCACTGCGTCCAACACAGTATTCTCCCATTGCCTGGTGTCCGTTTTAATGGCATTAACCGTACGTATAAACTGACCTCCCATGAATGCCTTAGCCGCATCCCACACCACCCCCACCTCTGCGGATTCCAAATTGTCAGCAAAAAAGGACGTTAGTTTGGGTGGCAGGGGATCAGGACTAGGAAAGAGCGTCAGCCAGAATGCATTGAGTTTCCAAAGGGATTTCCCCGCCACGACCACCATAGGCAGTAGCGAACCATTACCCAGCTCCAGATCTATCTTAGACAATCCCAAGTGTGACGCCGAGAAGCACGAAAACTTTCGTACCTCAGGGTGGCCCATCCTCCAGACATCTGTCAGTCCGAGTTCACCCACCAACCGAGCAAGGGGCGTAGCCCCCCCGGCCAGCATGGGTCCACCGGAGTGAGAGGAAAACCTATCCCAGGCAGAGTCAAGTACAGCAGTAAAGTCCCCCAACATCAGCAGGGGCACATCAGGAAGTTGAGCAATATGTGGCACGATAAGTTTAAGTACCCCTGCAGAATACAGGGGGGGGCACAAGTACACACCTAAGGATTGCTAGTTGGCAGGATAAAACAAACCGGCCCTCAGGGTCAATCACAGACTTTGAGCATAGAAACCGTACCCCCTTCTTAATCAAAATACACACCCCTCTCGAATAAGTGGAGTAAACAGAGTGGAACTGGTGACTAAATACGCTAGGAGCTAGACACAGGGAAGTGGAAGGAGACATATGGGCAGTGTTGCCAACCGCCCGTAGATTTACGGACAGCCCGTAAAAAAAGGGCACTTTTCTCCTGCCCGTAAATGCCCGTAGCAGGAGAAAAGTGCCCGTAAATCTACTGCGGTGGCGGCACTGTCAGAACTGCGCATGCGCGGCGCGCAGTTCCGGAGATGCCCGAGTTCTTCTCTCGACTCTCGCACTCGCAGCGATGCAGACTGCCAGACTCGCACTGTTCGTTGGACGAGTGTCACTGCACTGCCCGCCTGCGCCCGCCCCTAAGTCCGCCCCCGCCCCTGCCATAATTTAAGTTTTCCCGCCGCCGCCGCCGCTGCACCGGCCATGCAGAGTCACTCTATCTGGAGTGGACTAGGAGATGCTGCCGCTAAATGGATGCCTGGTGGAGTGGACAGAGCAGTCGCAGACTGACAGCCGAGGCAGAGGACTGGTAAGTGCTGGGGCTCCGAGCCTCCGACAGCTAGCAGGAGCAGACTGGAGTAGAGAGATGAGTCAGGGGGCAGAGGACATCAGTGTCCTGCTCCTGTGCCCCCTTCACCTCTCCACAGGCAGTGTCACAGCTTCACTCTGCACTAGTAATGTCACTGATGTTTGTGGCTGTGGAGAGGTGAAGGGGACTTAGGAGGAGGACACTCATGTGGAGAGCTCTGACCATCTCCTGTACCATGTACACAGTCCCTGACCACCCCTCTGTACCATGTCCGCAGTCCCTGACCCCCCCTCTGTACCATGTCCGCAGTCCCTGACCCCCCCTCTGTACCATGTCCGCAGTCCCTGACCCCCCCTCTGTACCATGTCCGCAGTCCCTGACCCCCCCTCTGTACCATGTCCGCAGTCCCTGACCCCCCCTCTGTACCATGTCTGCAGTCCCTGACCCCCCCTCTGTACCATGTCCGCAGTCCCTGACCACCCCTCTGTACCATGTCCGCAGTCCCTGACCACCCCTCTGTACCATGTCCGCAGTCCCTGACCACCCCTCTGTACCATGTCCGCAGTCCCTGACCACCCCCTTTACCATGTCCTCAGTCTCTGACCACCCCCTTTACCATGTCCTCAGTCTCTGACCACCCCCTTTACCATGTCCACAGTCTCTGACCACCCCCTTTACCATGTCTGCAGTCTCTGACCACCTCCTGTACCATGTCCGCAGTCTCTGACCACCTCCTGTACCATGTCCGCAGTCTCTGACCACCTCCTGTACCATGTCCGCAGTCTCTGACCACCTCCTGTACCATGTCCGCAGTCTCTGACCACCTCCTGTACCATGTCCGCAGTCTCTGACCACCTCCTGTACCATGTCCGCAGTCTCTGACCACCTCCTGTACCATGTCCGCAGTCTCTGACCACCTCCTGTACCATGTCCGCAGTCTCTGTCCACCTCCTGTACCATGTCCGCAGTCTCTGACCACCTCCTGTACCATGTCCGCAGTCTCTGACCACCTCCTGTACCATGTCCGCAGTCTCTGACCACCTCCTGTACCATGTCCGCAGTCTCTGACCACCTCCTGTACCATGTCCGCAGTCTCTGACCACCTCCTGTACCATGTCCGCAGTCTCTGACCACCTCCTGTACCATGTCCGCAGTCTCTGACCACCTCCTGTACCATGTCCGCAGTCTCTGACCACCTCCTGTACCATGTCCGCAGTCTCTGACCACCTCCTGTACCATGTCCGCAGTCTCTGACCACCTCCTGTACCATGTCTGCAGTCTCTGACCACCTCCTGTACCATGTCTGCAGTCTCTGACCACCTCCTGTACCATGTCCGCAGTCTTTGACCATCTCTTGTCTTTTATCATGTCTGCAGGGGAGTCTGGACTCTGGAGAGGAGTCAAGAGTGAGAGCGCTGCCAGGATGGGGGGTCACAGGAGAAGTCAGATGTGCGGGGCCTGCGGAGTGGAGACAGGGGCCATCTGACTGAGCCCTGCACAGTGCACCTGAGAGGAGGTCAGTGACAGAGCCGCCAGACCAGTCTGATGGGGGGGGGTCACTGATGTAAGGGGGCACTGATATAAAGATCCCTCTATATTAGTAACCCCCCCCCCATATCTTAATGTATTCACTCCACTGTGTAAGGTGGTCTCTGGTCACAAGATTGCCCCCCACATCAGAGTTCCTGGCGTTCCCCTTTACATCAGAGTCTGCAGGATTCTCCCCTTACAGTGCGAAGAGGGAACTCTGCGGACCCTGATTTAAAAGGGAACTCTGATGTAAAGGAGAATGCAGTGGACTCTGATATATGGGGGAACGCTGTGCTGGCTGGGTTATATTAACCTGATCTTCATGTTAATGGAGAAATATGGTTTTTGACTTTTGTTTAACCTAAACACGTTGCTAATAGCTCTATCTACATGTTTATAGTTTAAGTATTGATATTTGCACGGTTTAGCACTGAAAACAGCCTGTTTATGTACATTTTTGCACTGCCAGTAAAAAATTGGTGCCGTCCGTAAATTTTGGACGTTCTGCCAGTAAATTTCCCTCTCGGGGGTTGGCAACACTGCATATGGGTCTCCTGCAGGCAAACCACATCTGCCTGCAGGTGTTTGATGGTGCGGAGCACCACCGTCCTCTTTACCGGGTTGCCGAGGCCCCGCACATTCCAGGACATCACACAAATATTATCAGCCATAGTCAAAATGTAGCCATACACGGAGCGTCAGGCAACCCGGCCAGGGAGGTGAAAGAGGGCACCCAGAAAGGGTGAACCCACTACACCCCATCAGCACAGCCCAGCTATATAGAGAGAGCAACAGGAGTAGTCGCCCAGCCCACACAGTACCGGTGCAGCCCCAGCATAGAGAACAGTCAATAGGAACATCCACAGCATAGGGTAAAATAATAGCAGTAGAGCGACAAAGTACATGCAGGAAAAGCAAAAATCGAACCAAAGTCCAGGACCAGAAAAAAGGCAAAAAGGGGGGAACAAAAAGGCAATACACGTCTGCCACGTGTGGGGGAAGGGACGAGTCAATAGGGCATGAGATCCTTGAGTTGTCAATCTTGAGCCTCCCCTGCATTCCCCTGGAATTGAGGAATTTGAAGATGAAAGTGCGCGGGGGGGGGGGGCTCCAGGAGGAAGAAGTCGCATAGGCACCCTATGAGCACGTTCCACTGAAAACATGGAAGTAAAGGATTCTTGCCCAAAAATAGAGAGCAGCCATTTTTCAATGAAAGCCACAGGATCTTTACCTTCCGCCCGCTCAAGGATCCCAATTGCTCTATATTACTCCGTCTCATCCTATTCTCCAAGTCATCCAGACGTGCAGCTTGCTGGGCTGAGAGCAGGGCAGTATGTTTCACTTCCCTTTGCAAAGGCGCCATGTCATCCTCCAGGGAGCTGACCCTGCCTTCCACTGCCACTTTCCTCTCCCTCAATTTCTGCATATCATGTCTCATGAACGATATCTCAGCCTTGACCACCTTTAACTCCGCTGTCAGGGCCGTAATTGAGGTGGTACAGGTGGTAACCGCAGCCATAATGTCCCGCAACGTGGGTTCTGTGTCCGGGGTAGGAGATGATTGCCTCGGGGCCTGGTCTGCATCTGCTGCCTCCCAATCAGCAAACTGGCGGGAGAGATCCCCTAAGGGAACAGTGTCATCCGTGTCTGAATGCGACCCCGGTGAGCCGGATCAATGGTCCTCAGATAGAGTTTGGGGGTCCCGGGCAGCAGGCTTAGCAAAAAGCTTTTGAGCAGCCTCCAGATATGTTGCCTTCTGTGCTGCGCGCTGCGAGGCGCCGCCATCTTGGATCGGGCCGGCCTGTGCGGATTTCCCTCTTTACCCTTCTTAGACATCACGGAGAGAAGATGGAGGACTCACAGAGTGATCACCGCACTCCAGGGAACACAGGGCTAAGGAGTTACACAGGATAACTACCAGGATCAACAGCGGAGCTCACAGCATGCACGTCCGCTCACACCCGCAGCTCGGCCACGCCCCCCTGAAAAAAATTTAGTCAAAACGACTGTATTTTTGTCTTTTAGAGTCTTAAAAGGCTTGTAGGCTTTTTAGACACTTGAAAACCAAAATAGAGTAATTTTGACCAAAAAAAAAATGTTTTCAGGCTATTGGTTACCACATGCAGTTATCTTGTCTAAAAAGCGGCTGTTTAAGACTCTAAAAGACGAAAAGATGAAAAATTTGACAAAAAAAAATCAGACCTTTGGTGACCAAATGTAGTTATTTTGACTAAAAAAGGCTTTTTAGACACTTGGAGACCAAAATAATGTAATTTTGACCAAAATTTTTTTTTCAGGCCATTGGTTTACCAAATGCAGTTATCTGGTCTAAAACCGGCGTTTTAAGACTCTAAAAGCTGAAAATACAGTCATTTTGACTAAAACATTTTTTCCAGATCTTTGGTGATCAAATGCAGTTATTCTGACTAAAAAAGGCTTTTTTGAAACTTGGAGACCAAAACAGAGTCATTTTGATCAAAAACATATTTTTCAGGCCATTGGAGACCAAATGCAATTATCTTGTCTAAAACAAGCGTTTTAAGACTATAAAAGACAAAAATACAATCATTTTGACTAAATTATTTTTCAGACCTTTGGTTATCAAATGCAGTTATATTGACTAAAAAAGGCTTTTTAAACACTTGAAAAACCAAAATAGAGTCATTTTGACCAAAAAGATTTTTCAGGCCATTGGTGACCAAATGCAGTTATTTTGACGAATAAAGGCTTTTTAGACACTTGGAGACCAAATTAGAGTCATTTTGACCAAAAAATTTTTTCAGGCCATTGTAGACCAAATGCAGTTATCTTGTCTAAAACAAGCGTTTTAAGACTCTAAAAGACGAAAATATTCATTTTGACCAAAAACATTTTTTCAGGCTATTGGTTACCACATGCAGTTATCTTGAAAGCCAATGAATAAAGGAAAAGCCAAAAGCCTACAGCACCTGGTATTCCCAGGTGGTCTCCCATCCAGGTACTAACCCGTAGGGATGATCGAACGGTTTGGGTCGACCATCGGTTCGACCCGAACATTGGGTGTTCGAAATTCGGCCGAATTCCGAACTTTTTGCGGTAAAAGTTCGGAATTCGGCCACCAGAACCGCCCAAAATGCACTGGTACAGGAACTTGGCTTTAAAAGCCCGTGATTGGCCCAGAAACATCAACAAAAGCCAATGAGGGGGCAGGAGTCTTCTGGGAACGTGATTGGAGTGACTACGGAGACCAGGTTCCAATCAGAAGTGAATACGCCCCACAGTATATAAGATAGCCCTGCCTAACCCATAGCACAGTGATACAGAGTCTGTTGAAGAGAGTGGAAGCATTTCTCTTACTCCTGCTTTGCTACACTATGTTTTCTGCATAGGTGAGTGCTTCTAAAGCTCCATATAGCAGAATTGCATTCAGCTTACAGCCAGTCAGTGTAGTTAGAAATACAGCGATTGTGCTGGTTTTTTGAGTTAGAAAAAAAAAAAATAAAAATTAAAGGGACAGTGTCAGTCTTCTGCTGTATGGAGCTGTTCTTTTAGTGTGAGGAAAGGGATATCTAGTGTAGTTAGGGAACTTTTGATTGCTTGGTGCTCTGGAGGTGGACACTCTGACCCCAAATGCTCACGTTGCCCTGTTGCGATTGTTGTATATTGCTCGCAAATTAATTGCTAGATTTTGGATCGCCTCCAGGGTGCCGAGCAGGGGCCAGTGGATAACACAGGTCAATGCCTCTTTAATCAGGAAAAAGCTGACATACCAGCATCAAAATGCTCACAAAAAAATTTGCCTCGTTATGGCAACCTTGGTGGGATGACCCGGGCTTGGCTCCCCCCAGTTGGTTATGGATCGGCTGCTCATTGGATAGGGTAGCATTTCTTGAGAAGGTCTAGCGTGCAGAGTCCTCCCATCCTTTCCCTTCCTTTCCCCACTCCCCCCCTCCCTTTAAGTTTTCTGCCACTGTTTTCCTTTTTCCCTTCCCTTCTCCTTTGCACTTAGTACTTCAGGTGGGATTTTGCTACTTTACGGAGGTGTGTGCTAGATGTTCATGGTCCTATTACTATTGGGAGGGAATAACTGAATGTTTTTATTTATCCTTCTCTTATGCACATGGGCACATGCTCAGGTTTGTTTACTTGGCTGTAATTTTCACCTGAATGCAATGGTTTATGGATGACGTTTTCCTGTACTGTTGCTGTTATATCCTTTATATATTTTATATATTTTATATATTTTTATATTTTTCCGAACACTGGTTCTGTAACTGATTATGTCTACCGTTCATGTTATTTATTCAATGTACTGTTTATAAATATTTAAAAAATTTTCAGACCTTTGGTGATCAAATGCAAAAAAAATGCTTTTTAGACACTTGGAGACCAAAATAGAGTCATTTTGACCCAAACAAATGTTTCAGGCGGTTGGTTACCAAATGCAATTATCTTGTCCAAAACCGGCTTTTTAAGACTCTAATAGACGAAAATACAGTCATTTTGACTAAATTTTTATTTCAGACCTTTGGTGAACAAATGCAGTTATTTTGACTAAAAAGGGCTTTTTAGACACTTGGAGACCAAAATAGAGTCATTTTGACCAAAAAAATGTTTTCAGATCACTGGTAACGAAATGCAATTATCTTGTCTAAAACCGGCTTTTTAAGACTCTAAAAGACAAAAATAAGAAACAGGTGTAGGTTCAGCAAGTCCACAGTTCCACAGTGAAAGACAATTAGATACAAAACTCCTTCACCACATAGGGGAATGGAGATATACATACAAACAATATAAAACCATATGTGTGACTAATACAAAGATATAATGCAATAGCTGAAAAAATAGGATCCAATAAATAAATGAGTCATACATGAGTGAATAAAAAACCCCATCGTTGAATGCTTTAAACTCTGGTGGCAAGGACATAATAAATACGAAACAAATATATGTAAAAAGTGGTCGTCCAATGTATGGAAAGGATCTCTCAGATGTAGTCAGTGGCTATGTAAAAAATCATATATATGAAAAAGATAATTTATTGAAGCAACGTACCAAATCTTACACTGATATTAATCTAAAATAGGCTTTTTAGACACTTGGAGATCAAAATAGTCATTTTGACCCAAACAAATGTTTCAGGCGATTGGTTACCAAATGCAATTATCTTGTCCAAAACTTGCTTTTTAAAACTCTAAAAGACGAAAATGCAGTCATTTTGACTAAATTGTTTTTTACAGACCATTGGTGACCAAATGCAGTTATATTGACTAAAAAATTTCTTTTAAGACACTTGGAGACCAAAATAGAGTCATTTTGACCAAAAACATTTTTTCAGGCCATTAGTTACCAATTGCAGTTATCTTGTCTAAATGCGGAGTTTTGAGACTCTAAAAGACAAAAATACAGTCATTTTGGCTAAAAAAGTTTTTCAGACCTTTGGTGACCAAATGCAGTTATTTTGACTAAAAAAGGCTTTTTAGACACTTGGAGACCAAAATATAGTCATTTTAACCAAAAACATTTTTCTGGCCTTTTGTTACGAAATGCAATTATCTTGTCTAAAACCGGCGTTTTAAGACTCTAAAAGACAAAAATACAGTAATTTTAGCTAAAAAAGTATTTCAGACCTTTGGTGACCAAATGCAGTTATTTTGACTAAAACAGGCTTTGAAGACCTAAATAGAGTCATTTTGACCAAAGACATTTTTTTAGGCCATTGGTTACCAAATGTAGTTTATCTTGTCTAAAAGCGGCGTTTTGAGACTCTAAAAGACAAAAATACAGTCATTTTGGGTAAACAAAAAATTTCAGACCTTTGGTGATCAAATGCAGTTATTTTGACTAAAATAGGCTTTTAAGGCACTTGGAGAGCAAAATAGAGTCATTTTGACCAAAAAAATGTTTTCAGGCCACTGGTTACGAAATGCGCAGTTATCTTGTCTAAAACCGGATTTTTAAGACTCTAAAAGACAAAAATACAGTCATTTTGGCTAAAAAAGTTTTTCAGACCTTTGGTGACCAAATGCAGTTATTTTGACTAAAAAAGGCTTTTTAAGACTATAAAAGAAAACCCTTTTTAGCCAAAATTACTGTATTTTTGTCTTTTAGAGTCTTAAAACGCCGCTTTTAGACAATATAACTGCATTTGGTAACCAATGGCCTGAAAAAATGTTTTTGGTCAAAATGACTCTATTTTGGTCATACACTTGAAGACCAGAATCGAGTCATTCTGACCCAAAAAAAATGTTTCAGGCCATTGGTTACCAAATGCAATTATCTTGTCCGAAAGCGGCTTTTTAAGACTATAAAAGAAAACCCTTTTTAGCCAAAATTACTGTATTTTTGTCTTTAAGAGTCTTAAATAGTGTTGAGCGAACACGGACTGTATTATTCGTGTTCGTACCGAATAATTGGATTTTTTGTACCCGAACACGGACACGGACACTTTACTGTATGTTCGGGTAAAAATCCGTGTTCGGTCGTTTTATTTCCGGGTTTTGCATGCTTTGGCGCTCTTTTCATGGCGGGCTTTCAACAGCCAATCAACAATCGTTTAACTGGTGTGCCTTAAGCCATCCCAGCCATGCCTGCAAATGTCTCAGTAGCTGTGATTGGCCGTCTGAAGCATGTGACCAAGTCTTTATAAGTTCGAGGCAGCCACAGCGGCGTCATTATGCTGCTTAGATTCAGGGACAGAGCACACATCAACGTGCTGGCTGCTGATTAGGGAAAGATAGGCAGGAAAAAACCATTTGTGTCCGGATAGAATTGAGGGACAGGTCGGAGTGTTTAGGCAGGGCGAGTTGTAGGCATTTTAGGGATAGAGTCTGCTGAATTATATAGGGTCAGTGTCTTCTACAAACTACAATCGATATTGCTGTGTGGGGGGTGGGGTCTGCACTCAATCCTGATCTACGATCTCTTCTCAATCCTGTTAGGGACAGAGTCTGCTGAATTTTAGGGAAACTGTGTTCTACAAACTACAATCGATATTGCTGTGTGGTGTGGGATTGGAGATAGGCAGGTGTCAGTGATCCACATCCATTTTTCTGTGTGTGAGCTGCAGTGAACACAATCTTTTTGGGCTGCAGTGAACACAATCTTTTTGGGCTGCAGTGAACACAATCTTTTTGGGCTGCAGTGAACACAATCTTTTTGGGCTGCAGTGAACACAATCTTTTTGGGCTGCAGTGAACACAATCTTTTTGGGGTGCAGTGAACAAAATCTTTTTGGGGTGCAGTGAACACAATCCTTTTTGGTGTGCAGTGAACACAATCTTTGTGGGGTGCAGTGAACAAAATCCTTTGTGGGGTGCAGTGAACACAATCTTTTTGGGGTGCAGTGAACAAAATCCTTTTTGGGGTGCAGTGAACAACATCCTTTTTGGGGTGCAGTGAACACAATCTTTTTGGGGTGCAGTGAACAAAATCCTTTGTGGGGTGCAGTGAACACAATCTTTTTGGGGTGCAGTGAACACAATCTTTTTGGGGTGGAGTGAACAACATCCTTTTTGGGGTGCAGTGAACAAAATCCTTTTTGGGGTGCAGTGAACAAAATCATTTTTGGGGTGCAGTGAACACAATCTTTTTGGGGTGCAGTGAACACAATCTTTGTGGGGTGCAGTGAACACAATCTTTTTGGGGTGGAGTGAACAACATCCTTTTTGGGGTGCAGTGAACAACATCCTTTTTGGGGTGCAGTGAACACAATCTTTTTGGGGTGCAGTGAACACAATCTTTGTGGGGTACAGTGAACAGAATCTTTGTGGGGTGCAGTGAACACAATCTTTGGGGGGTACAGTGAACACAATCTTTGTGAGGTGCAGTGAACACAATCTTTGTGGGGTGCAGTGAACACAATCATTGTGGGGTGCAGTGAACTCAATCTTTGTGGGGTACAGTGAACACAATCTCATACTGAAGGTTTGAGGGTGCTGCCTGTTCCATACTCCCCCTACTCCTCATCTAGCCTTTTAGGGGTACAAACAATAGTAATTGGGGCCTAGTGTGGTTGTGTACGTGTGATATACATACACTTTTTTGGGATCATATTTTCTATTCCGCTATTTAATCAAAAACCTTTGGGGATCAGTTAAATTGGGGGATAGTCTGTGTTGGTACGTGTGAGAGAGATCCACCTTTCCAAGTTGTTGGGGTTCATCTCATACTTCTGAAGGTTTGAGGGTGCTGCCTGTTCCATACTCCCCCTACTCCTAGCCTTTTAGGGGTACAAACAATAGTAATTGGGGCCTAGTGTGGTTGTGTACGTGTGATATACATACACTTTTTTGGGATCATATTTTCTATTCCGCTATTTAATCAAAAACCTTTGGGGATCAGTTAAATTGGGGGATAGTCTGTGTTGGTACGTGTGAGAGAGATCCACCTTTCCAAGTTGTTGAGGTTCATCTCATACTTCTGAAGGTTTGAGGGTGCTGCCTGTTCCATACCCCCCCTACTCCTCATCTAGCCTTTTAGGGGTACAAACAATAGTAATTGGGGCCTAGTGTGGTTGTGTACGTGCGAGATACATACACTTTTTTTGATCATATTTCCTACTCCGCTATTCAATAAAAACCTTTGAGGATCAATTGAATTGCGGGATAGTCTGTGTCGGTACGTGTGAGAGAGATCCACCTTTCCAAGTTGTTGGGGTTCATCTCATACTTCTGAAGGTTTGAGGGTGCTGCCTGTTCCATACTCCCCCTACTCCTCATCTAGCCTTTTAGGGGTACAAACAATAGTAATTGGGGCCCAGTGTGGTTGTGTACGTGTGATATACATACACTTTTTTGGGATCATATTTTCTATTCCGCTATTTAATCAAAAACCTTTGGGGATCAGTTAAATTGGGGGATAGTCTGTGTTGGTACGTGTGAGAGAGATCCACCTTTCCAAGTTGTTGAGGTTCATCTCATACTTCTGAAGGTTTGAGGGTGCTGCCTGTTCCATACTCCCCCTACTCCTAGCCTTTTAGGGGTACAAACAATAGTAATTGGGGCCTAGTGTGGTTGTGTACGTGTGATATACATACACTTTTTTGGGATCATATTTTCTATTCCGCTATTTAATCAAAAACCTCTGGGGATCAGTTAAATTGGGGGATAGTCTGTGTTGGTACGTGTGAGAGAGATCCACCTTTCCAAGTTGTTGGGGTTCATCTCATACTTCTGAAGGTTTGAGGGTGCTGCCTGTTCCATACTCCCCCTACTCCTCATCTAGCCTTTTAGGGGTACAAACAATAGTAATTGGGGCCCAGTGTGGTTGTGTACGTGTGATATACATACACTTTTTTGGGATCATATTTTCTATTCCGCTATTTAATCAAAAACCTTTGGGGATCAGTTAAATTGGGGGATAGTCTGTGTTGGTACGTGTGAGAGAGATCCACCTTTCCAAGTTGTTGGGGTTCATCTCATACTTCTGAAGGTTTGAGGGTGCTGCCTGTTCCATACTCCCCCTACTCCTAGCCTTTTAGGGGTACAAACAATAGTAATTGGGGCCTAGTGTGGTTGTGTACGTGTGATATACATACACTTTTTTTGGATCATATTTTCTATTCCGCTATTTAATCAAAAACCTTTGGGGATCAGTTAAATTGGGGGATAGTCTGTGTTGGTACGTGTGAGAGAGATCCACCTTTCCAAGTTGTTGGGGTTCATCTCATACTTCTGAAGGTTTGAGGGTGCTGCCTGTTCCATACTCCCCCTACTCCTAGCCTTTTAGGGGTACAAACAATAGTAATTGGGGCCTAGTGTGGTTGTGTACGTGTGATATACATACACTTTTTTGGGATCATATTTTCTATTCCGCTATTTAATCAAAAACCTTTGGGGATCAGTTAAATTGGGGGATAGTCTGTGTTGGTACGTGTGAGAGAGATCCACCTTTCCAAGTTGTTGGGGTTCATCTCATACTTCTGAAGGTTTGAGGGTGCTGCCTGTTCCATACCCCCCCTACTCCTCATCTAGCCTTTTAGGGGTACAAACAATAGTAATTGGGGCCTAGTGTGGTTGTGTACGTGTGATATACATACACTTTTTTTGGATCATATTTTCTATTCCGCTATTTAATCAAAAACCTTTGGGGATCAGTTAAATTGGGGGATAGTCTGTGTCGGTACGTGTGAGAGAGATCCACCTTTCCAAGTTGTTGGGGTTCATCTCATACTTCTGAAGGTTTGAGGGTGCTGCCTGTTCCATACTCCCCCTACTCCTCATCTAGCCTTTTAGGGGTACAAACAATAGTAATTGGGGCCTAGTGTGGTTGTGTACGTGTGATATACATACACTTTTTTTGGATCATATTTTCTATTCCGCTATTTAATCAAAAACCTTTGGGGATCAGTTAAATTGGGGGATAGTCTGTGTTGGTACGTGTGAGAGAGATCCACCTTTCCAAGTTGTTGGGGTTCATCTCATACTTCTGAAGGTTTGAGGGTGCTGCCTGTTCCATACTCCCCCTACTCCTCATCTAGCCTTTTAGGGGTACAAACAATAGTAATTGGGGCCCAGTGTGGTTGTGTACGTGTGATATACATACACTTTTTTGGGATCATATTTTCTATTCCGCTATTTAATCAAAAACCTTTGGGGATCAGTTAAATTGGGGGATAGTCTGTGTCGGTACGTGTGAGAGAGATCCACCTTTCCAAGTTGTTGGGGTTCATCTCATACTTCTGAAGGTTTGAGGGTGCTGCCTGTTCCATACCCCCCCTACTCCTCATCTAGCCTTTTAGGGGTACAAACAATAGTAATTGGGGCCTAGTGTGGTTGTGTACGTGCGAGATACATACACTTTTTTTGATCATATTTCCTACTCCGCTATTCAATAAAAACCTTTGAGGATCAATTGAATTGCGGGATAGTCTGTGTCGGTACGTGTGAGAGAGATCCACCTTTCCAAGTTGTTGGGGTTCATCTCATACTTCTGAAGGTTTGAGGGTGCTGCCTGTTCCATACTCCCCCTACTCCTCATCTAGCCTTTTAGGGGTACAAACAATAGTAATTGGGGCCCAGTGTGGTTGTGTACGTGTGATATACATACACTTTTTTTGGATCATATTTTCTATTCCGCTATTTAATTTAACTGGGCCTCCATGCGAGACCTGTGTGCCTTGTTGCGCTGTTTTGAGTACTCCACCAACATGGCCAGTGGCAATGACGCCGTTCTCAGCTTAACTATCCCACTTCCATGCCTCCTTGAAAAAACAATTCGGGCGATGATGGAAGAGGATGTGGCACAGGATGAGGAGGAGGAGGAGGATGAAGAGGTAACATTTCCAAGGCTTTCAGGGCAGTCATTCGCAAGGGGCTCCGAGGGTGGGTTCCTGCACACGCAAACGCCAGGGACGCAATTGTCCAGCAGGGGCACAGTTCTGGAGGATGAGGAGGAGGAGGAGCTGGAGGAGGAGATGGAACCATGTTCACAGCAGGGTGGCACCCAGGCCAGCTCATGGCCATCACTGGTGCGTGGCTGGGGGGATACAGAGGACACGGACGATACACCTCCCACAGAGGACAGCCTTTCGTTGCCTCTGGGCAGCCTGGCACACATGAGCGATTACATGCTGCAGTGTCTCCACAACGACCGCCGAGTTGCCCACATTCTAACTTGTGCTGATTACTGGGTGGCCACGCTGCTGGATCCCCGTTACAAGGACAACGTACCGTCCTTAATTCACTCACTGGAGCGCGATCGCAAGATGCGCGAGTACAAGCGCACGCTGGTAGACGCCATGCTGCTGGCATTCCCATCTGACAGCGGGGCCACAGTGGAAGCACAAGGCAGAGGAGGAGGAGGAGGAGGTCGCCAACGCAACCAGGGCACCGCCAGCACCTCAGAAGGCAGGGTTAGCATGGCCGAAATGTGGAAAAGCTTTGTCAGCACGCCACAACAAACAGCAGCACCAGCAGCTCAGATGGAACGTCTTAGCAGGAGGCAGCATTTTACCAACATGGTGGAGCAGTATGTGTGCACACGCCTACATGTAGTGAATGACGGGTCTGCCCCCTTCAACTTCTGGGTCTCCAAATTGGGCACATGGCTTGAGCTTGCCCTTTACGCCTTGGAGGTGCTGGCGTGCCCTGCAGCCAGTGTATTATCTGAACGGGTATTTAGCACGGCTGGGGGCGTTATAACAGACAAGCGCAGCCGCCTGTCCAGAGACAATGTGGACAAGCTCACGTTCATTAAAATGAACCAGGCATGGATCCCACGGGACTTTTCCGTACCTTATGCAGAATAGCAATGGATACCGACCTTACCCACCCATTGTTCCATTTTTGCTCTTTCTCACTCTTTTGGGGTGTACCCTCATTTAAAATTTTTGAAAAGAAGCAGTGTTGGCTACCTCGTCCTCCTCCTCAGGGCCAGATTAATGTAGGGGCTATTGGAGCTGCAGCTCCAGGCCCCTACCTTTTATATAGGCCCCGGGTTGGCCATATTCACTGTTACCGCTCTTCTGTCACTTGTAAACACAGAAGTCTGGCTTCTATGCTCGCTTCCCCAGGCAGCACCCTCAGAACCTCCCCACACAGCGTGAAGGCCGGACAAGGAGGGACAGTTGGCGATGCATGGATGTGTTTATGGGCTTCAGAGACAGCATCCCATGTTGAATTAGGCATGCATGGCTGCACCCTTCCTCCTCTGGGTGCATGGCAAGGCACGGCCCTTAAGGCCCTTCAAAATCCTCAGCACCAAGCCCATGATGCTGTTAATCCGGCCCTGGTCCTCCTCCACCGCCGCTTCCACCTACACCGCCCATAGGTGTGCGCAGCCTATTGCATTAAGGTGTGCACCCCAAAGTTGAAATACACATGCATGTGTTTGCCAGCAGGGAGAGTAATGTATCGGGGCCATGTACCTGTAGGCAAGGAGAAATAGAGCAGAGCAGGTCCCAGGGAGATCTTTCCCATCTCCTCACTGGCAATGCTATGTGCCCTAGGTGATTAGGGTGTGCCCAGGCACACCCAGCACACCCTGTGCGCACGCCTATGTCACCGCTAGGCTTGTGACGGTATCAGATTTTCATGCTGCGATTAATTGATTAAGGTTTTGCCACGGTATACGGTATTATCACGGTATTCTATTATTAAATTTAAATTATTAAATTTCCACCTCACTTCAATTTCATTGCTGAATTTAGGGGCTTTGGTTCACTTATGCACATTATTATATAGTCAGTCAGTACAGACTCTGTGAACCAGGCCTAAAATAGGTCATCAAGCAGTGTCTGGCCTAACTGGTGATAACTGGTTCTGGCGCTCGGCTCCGATCCGATGGCCTGGTCATTAAGAGGGCAAATCCTTGTGGTCAAGAAGTGGTTAAACCTGAAGGAGGTGTTGTTTATAAATTACTTTACTATTGCTTTAGGCCTGGTTCACATGTATGCGGGTTGGTGGTTCACATTTGCACAGGCATAGCAGCCCATTGATTTGAATGGGCTGCTATGCCCTCATTTTCCGCAGAAAAAAGGTGCATGCAGCATTTTTTTAAAATTCAGTGGCCTTGAAATCCATCCTGCTTTTGCACCATGCGACTAACCTGCAGTTCCTGCTCTGGCAAGCTTTCTGCATTTTTTGTATACGTGGGCACGGCATTTAAAAATAAACAGTTTGCGTGTGCAGCAACGGCAGGTAAGTCGCATGGTGCAAAAGAAGGATGGATTTCATGGCCACTGCATTTTTTTAAATTCTGCATGCACCTTTTTTCAGCTGAAAACGCAGGCATAGCAGCTCAAGCCCATTCACATCAATGGGCTGCTATGCCTGTGCAAATGTGGGCCCCCAACCCGCATACATGTGAACCAGGCCTAAAGCAATAGTAAAGTCATTAATTGGTTAAACCTGCAGGAGGACCGGTGTTTTTATCTATTAATGACTTTACTATTGCTTTAGGCCTGGTTCACATGTATGCGGGTTGGGGGCCCACATTTGCACAGGCATAGCAGCCCATTGATGTGAATGGGCTTGAGCTGCTATGCCTGCGTTTTCAGCTGAAAAAAGGTGCATGCAGAATTTAAAAAAATGCAGTGGCCATGAAATCCATCCTTCTTTTGCACCATGCGACTTACCTGCCGTTGCTGCACACGCAAACTGTTTATTTTTAAATGCCGTGCCCACGTATACAAAAAATGCAGAAAGCTTGCCAGAGCAGGAACTGCAGGTTAGTCGCATGGTGCAAAAGCAGGATGGATTTCAAGGCCACTGAATTTAAAAAAAATGCTGCATGCACCTTTTTTCTGCGGAAAATGAGGGCATAGCAGCCCGTTCAAATCAATGGGCTGCTATGCCTGTGCAAATGTGGGCCGCCAACCCGCATACATGTGAACCCCCAACCCGCATACATGTGAACCACCAACCCGCATACATGTGAACCAGGCCTAAAGCAATAGTAAAGTCATTAATAGATAAAAACACCGGTCCTCCTGCAGGTTTAACCACTTCTGGATCGCAAGGATTTGCCCCTTTAAAGACCAGGCCATCGGATCAGAGCGCCAGGACCAGTCATCACCAGGTAGGCCAGACACTGCTTGATGGCTATATAATAATGTAATGTGGGCTGCTAGGCGTGTGTGTGTGTATATATATATTTATTAGAGCTGCACGATTCTGGCCAAAATGAGAATCACGATTTTTTAGCTTGGAATAAAGATCACGATTCTCTCACGATTCTCTGTGTAACAAAAAAAAAAAAAAATTGGGATAACTTTACTGTTACGTTTTTTTTTTTTTTTTTATTCATTAAAGTCTAATCATTGCGTTTGAAAGACTGCTGCGCAAATACAGTGTGACATAAAATATTACAACAATCGCCATTTTATTCTGTAGGGTCTCTGCTAAAAAAATATATAAAATGTTTGGGGGTTCTAAGTACTTTTCTAGCAAAAAAAAAACTGATTTTAACTTGCAAACAGCAAGTGTCAGAAAAAGATCCAGTCTTTAAGAGGTTAAACTTCCTTTCTCCCTGGCAGAGGGAAGGAAAAGATACAAATGTAATCATTTTTGTTTATAGTTAGGAGACTTAATGCTGAAAGGTGTTAGCTGAGTGAGTGAATGAGTCATCCAGCTCACTGAAATGTATCAATTCACAAGTCAGGCAGACTTGACAGAGAAACTCGGTATTTTAAAAATGCCACAATAACAATACCGTGGCTATGCAATACCGCGATATATCGAATTACCGAAAACCGGCATATGTCTAGTCACCGCCACATCCACCACCACCTCAACCTCCCTCCTACTCCATATGGGCCTCGTCCTTCAGAGATGAAGAAGAACATTGTTTTATTTTTCTGTTTTT
Organism: Pelophylax lessonae; assembly: GCF_965119305.1. Classification (NCBI taxonomy): domain Eukaryota; kingdom Metazoa; phylum Chordata; class Amphibia; order Anura; family Ranidae; genus Pelophylax; species Pelophylax lessonae. Next base: position 91,134,826 of record NC_138780.1, read on the forward strand.
TTTTGTTGTTTTAAGTTATTTCCCTATCCACATTTGTTTGCAGAGCACTTGCCATGCTCTTAATTACGTTTTGCTGCCATTTGCAGCACTCTAGCCCTTTCCTTTGGTGTTTTAGAGCCATTTTAGTGCCTTAAAGTTCGGGTCCCCATTGACTTCAATGGGGTTCGGTGTCCGGGAAAAGTTCGGTAAAAGTCCGGGACACGGACCCGGACTTTTTTTTAAAGTTCGGCCGAACCCGTCGAACACGGACATCTAGGTGTTCGCTCAACCCTAGTCTTAAAACGCCGCTTTTAGACAAGATGACTGCATTTGGTAACCAATGGCCTGAAGAAATGTTTTTGGTCAAAAATAACTCTATTTTGGTCTCCCAAGTGTCTAAAAAGCCTTTTTTTAGTCAAAATAACTGTATTTGGTCACCAAAGGTCTGAAAACCTTTTTTAGCCAAAATGACTGTATTTTTGTCTTTTAGAGTCTTAAAACACCGCTTTTAGACAAGATAAACTACATTTGGTAACCAATGGCCTGAAAAATGTTTTTGGTCAAAATGACTCTATTTAGGTCTCCGATTGATCCCTATGGACAACCCCCTGGACAACAGAGGACAGCCTAGTGGCCAGTATCTTAGCTAGAATTTTAATATCCGTTGTGAGTAGCGATATGGGCCTTTAGGAATCCGCCAAAAGCAGATCCTTGCCGGGCTTCAGCAGGAAAACAACTATAGCTTCGGACATAGAGGCAGGAAGGCGGCTGTTAGGGATACAAGTGGTAGCCTGATGGCAGAGGAAGGCCCCACGTGTGCTAGAGGGCGGTGCTTAGACAGGAACCCCCAAGGTAAGTGACACAGGCTAACCTGAGGTGCGGAATCTAAGTATCCACCGGTTTTCACCAGAGCCTCTAGTGGTGAGGATGGATTTTGCTGCGTGTGGATACCAGGTCGCAGTCCTCAGGGTCACCCCACCAAGGGAGAAGCCGGTCAAGATCCGAAGGCAGATAAGCAGACAAGGGAGATCCGAGAGAATGGTCAAACAAGCCGGGGGTCAGGACGGGCAGCAGGTCAACAAGGTCAGGAACAAGCCAAAGGTCAAAACGGATATCAAACAGGTAACAGGAAGCAGGCTTCAGGAACACAGGAAGAGCTGCAGACAAGTCAGCAAAGACACAGTGCTTCTGAGCTGTTTAAATAAGGCAGCCTGTTTGCCAATTACTGCAATTAGTCTGCTCTAGGTTAACCCTTTAGATTGCAGATTCATGACAGCACATCAGTGTGCCCCCCCCCCCTTAAGGGCAACCTCCGGGTGCCCAACAAACTGCTTTTCTGAGGATGGGCAAGAAAAAATGCCTGGATCAGGTCTGCGGCATGAATGTTACTCTCAGGTTCCCAGGAATTCTCTTCCGGCCCATAACCCTTCCATTTAATAAGGAACTGAAGCTGGTTACCTCTTTTCCGGCAATCAAGTACAGCCTCAACTTCGTACTCCATGTCGCCATCCACCATCACTGGTTCCGGAGGTCCAGGGCTTCTGCCGGGGAAGGCGTCGGGAACCGCAGGTTTTAAAAAAGAGTGACATGGAACACAGGATGGATCCGTAGGGTATCAGGTAAGGATAACTCATAGGACACGGCATTGAGTCTTATTTTAACGGGGAATGGGCCGATAAACCTGGAAGCCAACTTCTTGGATGGGCAGGCCAAGCACAGGTTAGCTGTGGATAAAAAGACCTGGTCACCTGGTTGGAGAATCAGTTCTCCCCTCTTTTTCCCATCAAAGATTCTTTTGGACGCTATCTGAGCCTTGGCCAAGGTGTCCTGCAAAAGTTTGTTGTTACTCGTGAAGAAGTCAATGTTGACCTTAACTGCGGGCACTCCGGAATCAGATGGGACGTCGGGCAGAAAGGAAGGATGAAAACCATAATTGGCAAAGAAGGGAGATTGCCCGGTAACGGAATGTGGTGAATTATTAAAGGCAAATTCCGCAAACGGTAGTAATGCTACCCAGTCATCCTGGACGAAGGTGGTAAAGCACCGGAGATATTGTTCCAGGGTCTGGTTTGTCCTCTCTGTTTGCCCTTTCGTCTGCGGGTGGTAAGCTGAGGACATAGATAATTCAATTTTTAGTAGCTTACACAAGGCCCTCCAAAAGCGGGACGTGAACTGTACCCCTCTGTCCGAGATAATGTTCGTGGGTACCCCGTGGAGTCACACAATCTCCCTAATGAAGACTTCTGCAGTTTCTTTTGCAGAGGGGGTACCTTTGAGGGGTAGAAAGTGGGCCATCTTAGTAAGCCGGTCTACAACCACAAAAATGGCGGAGCACCCGGCCGAAGGTGGAAGTTCCACGATAAAGTCCATGGTGATAGTTTGCCAGGGCCGGTCAGGGATTGGGAGTGGTCTGAATAGACCCCACACCCTACTTCTGGTGGTTTTACTCCTGGAGCAAGAAACACAGGAAGACACATAACTTCTGCAGTCTTTTCCCATCTCAGGCCACCAGAAGGTGCGTTGCATGAGGTCAAGGGTCCTATGAACACCAATATGGCCAGCCAGAGGGTGGTCATGGCAGGCAGCTAGAACCGAAACTCTGACTCCCTCCGGGACAAATATTTTGTCCTTAGCCCACAACAAACCATCCTTGCGTGATAGGGGTATCCCAGGTGGACCGGAAATTTTGGCAGAGGCTTGCTCAAGATGGGATTTCAGGCTAGTGAGCAGGAAGTTTTTCTCTGACAGGATAGTGTCAGGTTCCAACTCTTCTTTAGTATTATCAAACATCCGGGACAGGGCATCCGGTTTGACATTTTTCGACCCGGGCCGATAGGTGATATGGATCGAGAATCTGGAGAAGAAGAGTGCCCATCGGGGCTGGCGGGGTCTAAGTCGCTTTTCAGATCTTAAGTACTCAAGGTTCTTATGATCGGTAAATATAAGAATCGGGCGTGATGCTCCTTCTAGTAGATATCTCCACTCTTCGAGAGCGGCTTTGATAGCCAAGAGTTCCCGGTCCCCGACATCATAGTTTTTCTCAGCGGGAGAGAGTTTCCGGGAAAAGAAGGCTATTGGGTGAGTTAAGTCTCTAGTTCCCTGTCTTTGGGAGATGACTGCCCCGACCACAACATCCGATGCGTCTACCTCCAGGAGATAGGGTAAGGCAGGATCCGGGTGACTTAGGATAGGGGCAGAGGTAAAATGTTTTTTAAGAACCGAGAAGGCGGACTGAGCTTCTGGGGTCCACTGGAAGCGGACGTTCTTCTTAGTAATGTGAGTAATAGGGGCTATGATGTTAGCGAACCCCTTAATGAACCTCCTATAAAAATTGGCGAAGCCAACGAAGCGCTGTACTCCCTTTTTGTCTGATGGAGGTGGCCAGTCCAGAATGGCAGAGACCTTCTGAGGATCCATCTCTATTCCTTCTGTGGAAATTATTAACCCCAGAAACGGGATACTGTTCTGCTCAAAAACGCACTTCTCGGCCTTGGCGTAGAGACCATGCTGGCGAAGGCGACCGAGGACATTTCGAACGTGCTCGCGATGCTGCTCTAGGGATGTTGAGAAGATTAGGATGTCATCCAAGTATACGATGATGAAGATATCCAACCATTCCCTGAAGATGTCGTTCACAAAGTGTTGGAACGTGGCAGGAGCATTACAAAGGCCAAATGGCATTACCAGGTATTCGAAATGTCCGAATCTAGTGCGGAAAGCAGTCTTCCATTCGTCGCCCTCTCGGATGCGCACCAAGTGGTACACCCCACGAAGATCCAGCTTAGTAAACAGGATGGCAGATCTGAGTCTCTGAAAGAGTTCGGGGACTAGAGGAAGGGGATAACGGTTTTTAATAGTAACTTTATTTAAATCCCTATAATCTATGCAGGGTCGGAGGGTGTGATCCTTCTTCTCTACGAAGAAGATACCTGCCCCTGCTGGAGAGGTAGAGGGACGGATGAACCCCTTCTTCAGACTTTCGTCTACATAGTCCTTTAAGACGTCCAGCTCACGTTCAGAAAGTGGGTTAATCCGGCCGAACGGGATTTCGGCTCCTGGGAGCAAGTCGATGGGGCAGTCATATGGACGGTGGGGGGGCAAGGTCTCTGCTCCCCATTTGCTGAATACGTCCAGGAAATCATGGTATGCTTTGGGCACCACAGAACACACATCAGGTTCGGATTCAAGACAGAACAGAGTCTTGGGGAATTCAGGAGGAGCGGGTAGACAGGAATTCTTGCAGTAAAGAGATGGGAACTGGATGGTGCCTGTGATCCAATTGACTTGCGGGTTATGTGCTTGCAACCACGGTAATCCCAGGATAATGGGAAATAAGGAGGATGTGATAACATCCAGGCTAATCAGTTCCTTATGGCCGGAGGAGGAGACCATAGGAAGGGGAAAAGTTTCTTGGGTCACGGGCCCGGATTTGATGTGGGAGCCATCAGCCAGGAAGATGGTGAGGTCCTGAGTCTTGAGCCGGAGAGGTACGCCATGTTGCAGGGCGAACGAGCGATCAATGAAACAACGGCAGGCTCCTAAGTCAATGATTGCAGTAACTGTGTGTGGCCAGCTTCACCGCAATACAGGCACAGGTTACCCAACTGGCGACGGCGTCTCTCCTCCGGGGACAAAGCAGGCCGTATGATCCCAAGTTGTATAGGTTCAGGCGTATCTGAGGCGACTCCAGCGGGAGCGGGGTTGGTAAGAGCTGACCCAGCAGAAGAAAAGTATGCAGGATGAGCAACTCGTGGTAGCGTCCAGGCTGGTCTGAACTGCTGCGGAGATCGTTCTGCTTTGTGCTCCCGTAGCCACCGGTCGATTTAAATGGCCTGGGAAATCAAATCTTCCACGGCGTTGGGGACACCTACCCGCGCCAGCTCGTCCTTCAGTCCTTCTGACAAGCCGAGACGGAACTGATACCGGAGTGCTGCTTCATTCCAGGACGTATCGGAACTGATGCGGCGGAAGTTAGTGACGTGGTGTTCTACGGGCCTGCGACCCTGCTGAAGAACATGAAGCGCAGCTTCTGCGGTGGAGGATCGCTGCGGGTCATCATAGAGCTGTGCCATGGCCTCAAAAAATGACCGTAAGGAGTTTAATGGTGCCGATGAACCCAGGACTGGGGTTCACCTAGGAGCAGGGAGATAACAAACCCCACCTTGGTGGTCTCCAAAGAAAAGGTTTGAGGTTGCAGGGAGAAATACAGCTGGCAGGCGTTGCGAAAGGCGCGGAATTTACCGCGATCCCCGGAATATTTTTCGGGAGCAGGAACTTGAGGTTCTGGTGGCAGCATCACTACGGTAGGGCCAGAAGCAGGTGCAGAGAGTGCTGCAGCAGGAGAGGAAGCAGATAATACAGGAGGATCCCCCTGAAGTGTCGTAGAGCGCAGCCGTTCCTCTAGCTGTGTGTAGCCGTCTTGAAGCGACTTTACGGTTTGAGACAGGGCTGCGAGGTGTTGGCAGATCTCTTCCAACGGTGAGGCTTCTCTTGCAGGCTCCGTCATGGCTGATTTGTACTGTTAGGGATACAAGTGGTAGCCTGATGGCAGAGGAAGGCCCCACGTGTGACAGAGGGCGGAGCTTAGACGGGAACCCCCAAGGTAAGTGACACAGGCTAACCTGAGTTGCGGAATCTAAGTATCCACCGGTTTTCGCAAGAGCCTCTAGTGGGGAGGATGGATTTTGCTGCGTGTGGATACCAGGTCGCAGTCCTCAGGGTCGCCCCACCAAGGGAGAAGCCGGTCGTGATCCAAAGGCAGATAAGCAGACAAGGGAGATCCGAGAGAATGGTCAAACAAGCCGGTGGTCAGGATGGGCAGCAGGTCAACAAGGTCAGGAACAAGCCAAAGGTCAAAACGGATATCAAACAGGTAACAGGAAGCAGGCTTCAGGAACACAGGAAGAGCTGCAGACAAGTCAGCAAGGACACAGTGCTTCTGAGCTGTTTAAATAAGGCAGCCTCTTTGCCAATTACTGCAATTAGTCTGCTCTAGGTTAACCCTTTAGATTGCAGATTCATGACAGCACATCAGTGTGCTCAGGAAGCATTCCTAACAGCGGCCAATACGGAAGGCTTCGTTATATACCCGCAGCAGCACGGGCACCAACTGTTCAGCGTATCGGCTGTAAACCTCCGATGGGATACCATCAGCCCCCGGAGATTTACCAGGCTTAGTAGATTTCAAGGCCGCATAAAGTTCGTTTTCCGTAAGGGGGGCCCCAAGCACAGCCACGTCCCAGGCAGACAGAGAAGGCAAATCGCAGGAAGCCAAAAAAATCAGCAATTTCTCGTGAGTCAGCCGAGATCTTAGAGGAGTAAAGATCAGCAAAAAACTTCCCAAGTACTCTCCGTATGTCAGCCGTGGCATGCCAGAGCACCCCCTGAGGATCCTTAATCTGGGGTATAAATGCCGCAGGCTGCCGCGAGCGAACCAGCATGGCCAACATATGACCCGTGTTTTCTCCCTTCTCAAAATACCTCTGCTGCAAGAAGAAGCGCTTGTTTTCAGCCTTTTGAATCGAGACCGACTTGGCCATAGATTGGGCAGCCAGCCACGACCTCTGAGTATCATCTGACGGGTCCCTAACATAAGTTTCCTCCGCTCTAGTCACTGCGTCCAACACAGTATTCTCCCATTGCCTGGTGTCCGTTTTAATGGCATTAACCGTACGTATAAACTGACCTCCCATGAATGCCTTAGCCGCATCCCACACCACCCCCACCTCTGTGGATTCCAAATTGTCAGCAAAAAAGGACATTAGTTTGGGTGGCAGGGGATCAGGACTAGGAAAGAGCGTCAGCCAGAATGCATTGAGTTTCCAAAGGGATTTCCCCGCCACGACCACCATAGGCAGTAGCGAACCATTACCCAGCTCCAGATCTATCTTAGACAATCCCAAGTGTGACGCCGAGAAGCACGAAAACTTTCGTACCTCAGGGTGGCCCATCCTCCAGACATCTGTCAGTCCGAGTTCACCCACCAACCGAGCAAGGGGCGTAGCCCCCCCGGCCAGCATGGGTCCACCGGAGTGAGAGGAAAACCTATCCCAGGCAGAGTCAAGTACAGCAGTAAAGTCCCCCAACATCAGCAGGGGCACATCAGGAAGTTGAGCAATATGTGGCACGATAAGTTTAAGTACCCCTGCAGAATACAGGGGGGGGGGCACAAGTACATACCTAAGGCTTGCTAGTTGGCAGGATAAAACAAACCGGCCCTCAGGGTCAATCACAGACTTTGAGCATAGAAACCGTACCCCCTTCTTAATCAAAATACACACCCCTCTCGAATAAGTGGAGTAAACAGAGTGGAACTGGTGACTAAATACGCTAGGAGCTAGACACAGGGAAGTGGAAGGAGACATATGGGTCTCCTGCAGGCAAACCACATCTGCCTGCAGGTGTTTGATGGTGCGGAGCACCGCCGTCCTCTTTACCGGGTTGCCGAGGCCCCGCACATTCCAGGACATCACACAAATATTATCAGCCATAGTCAAAATGTAGCCATACACGGAGCGTCAGGCAACCCGGCCAGGGAGGTGAAAGAGGGCACCCAGAAAGGGTGAACCCACTACACCCCATCAGCACAGCCCAGCTATATAGAGAGAGCAACAGGAGTAGTCGCCCAGCCCACACAGTACCGGTGCAGCCCCAGCATAGAGAACAGTCAATAGGAACATCCACAGCATAGGGTAAAATAATAGCAGTAGAGCGACAAAGTACATGCAGGAAAAGCAAAAATCGAACCAAAGTCCAGGACCAGAAAAAAGGCAAAAAGGGGGGAACAAAAAGGCAATACACGTCTGCCACGTGTGGGGGAAGGGACGAGTCAATAGGGCATGTCCAGTCACGACCAAGGGGGGGGGAACCGGAGAGGGACCACCGATGCCAGTGTAGTCTCCTCAAAATTAGCAACCATGTGAGAGGTAGCAACCATTAGTGCAGCAGAAGAGCTCTCATCATAACAGGAAAAGTGTGTGTAATATCAAGTGCCAGGTATAGGCAGGAGAACCGAAAGGATCCATGACCGGCTGAAAAGAGTAGAAAAGTTCCAAAAAGTAGAAACGATCCTCAAAGGTCTTCTCGCCTGGGGGAAGTGGCCGCCCGCAGGGCCCCACCATTAGCATCCAGCCATTGAGCAGCAGCAGAAGGCTTGTCAAAGAACAACACCTCATCCCGGACCACCACCCGGAGCCTGGAAGGGTACAGCATAGCGTATTGAACATTCAAGTCCCGCAATCTCCACTTGACCTCTACGAATTTCGCACGCTGTTTCTGCACCACCGCAGAGTAATCGGGGAACAGGGAGATCCTTGAGTTGTCAATCTTGAGCCTCCCCTGCATTCCCCTGGAATTGAGGAATTTGAAGATGAAAGTGCGCGGGGGGGGGGGGGCTCCAGGAGGAAGAAGTCGCATAGGCACCCTATGAGCACGTTCCACTGAAAACATGGAAGTAAAGGATTCTTGCCCAAAAATAGAGAGCAGCCATTTTTCAATGAAAGCCACAGGATCTTTACCTTCCGCCCGCTCAAGGATCCCAATTGCTCTATATTACTCCGTCTCATCCTATTCTCCAAGTCATCCAGACGTGCAGCTTGCTGGGCTGAGAGCAGGGCAGTATGTTTCACTTCCCTTTGCAAAGGCGCCATGTCATCCTCCAGGGAGCTGACCCTGCCTTCCACTGCCACTGTCCTCTCCCTCAATTTCTGCATATCATGTCTCATGAACGATATCTCAGCCTTGACCACCTTTAACTCCGCTGTCAGGGCCGTAATTGAGGTGGTACAGGTGGTAACCGCAGCCATAATGTCCCGCAACGTGGGTTCTGTGTCCGGGGTAGGAGATGATTGCCTCGGGGCCTGGTCTGCATCTGCTGCCTCCCAATCAGCAAACTGGCGGGAGAGATCCCCTAAGGGAACAGTGTCATCCGTGTCTGAATGCGACCCCGGTGAGCCGGATCGATGGTCCTCAGATAGAGTTTGGGGGTCCCGGGCAGCAGGCTTAGCAAAAAGCTTTTGAGCAGCCTCCAGATATGTTGCCTTCTGTGCTGCACGCTGCGAGGCGCCGCCATCTTGGATCGGGCCGGCCTGTGCGGATTTCCCTCTTTACCCTTTTTAGACATCACGGAGAGAAGATGGAGGACTCACAGGGTGATCACCGCACTCCAGGGAACACAGGGCTAAGGAGTTACACAGGATAACTACCAGGATTAACAGCGGAGCTCACAGCATGCACGTCCGCTCACACCCGCAGCTCGGCCACGCCCCCCTGAAAAAAATTTAGTCAAAACGACTGTATTTTTGTCTTTTAGAGTCTTAAAAGGCTTGTAGGCTTTTTAGACACTTGAAAACCAAAATAGAGTAATTTTGACCAAAAAAAAATGTTTTCAGGCTATTGGTTACCACATGCAGTTATCTTGTCTAAAAAGCGGCTGTTTAAGACTCTAAAAGACGAAAAGACGAAAATTTTGACAAAAAAAAATCAGACCTTTGGTGACCAAATGTAGTTATTTTGACTAAAAAAGGCTTTTTAGACACTTGGAGACCAAAATAATGTAATTTTGACCAAAATTTTTTTTTCAGGCCATTGGTTTACCAAATGCAGTTATCTGGTCTAAAACCGGCGTTTTAAGACTCTAAAAGCTGAAAATACAGTCATTTTGACTAAAACATTTTTTCCAGATCTTTGGTGATCAAATGCAGTTATTCTGACTAAAAAAGGCTTTTTTTGACACTTGGAGACCAAAACAGAGTCATTTTGATCAAAAACATATTTTTCAGGCCATTGGAGACCAAATGCAATTATCTTGTCTAAAACAAGCGTTTTAAGACTATAAAAGACAAAAATACAGTCATTTTGACTAAATTATTTTTCAGACCTTTGGTTATCAAATGCAGTTATATTGACTAAAAAAGGCTTTTTAGACACTTGAAAAACCAAAATAGAGTCATTTTGACCAAAAAGATTTTTCAGGCCATTGGTTACAAAATGCAATTATCTTGTCTAAAACCGGCTTTTTAAGACTCTAAAAGGTGAAAATACAGTAATTTTGACTAAAAACAATTTTCAGACCTTTGGTGACCAAATGCAGTTATTTTGACGAATAAAGGCTTTTTAGACACTTGGAGACCAAATTAGAGTCATTTTGACCAAAAAATTTTTTCAGGCCATTGTAGACCAAATGCAGTTATCTTGTCTAAAACAAGCGTTTTAAGACTCTAAAAGACGAAAATATTCATTTTGACCAAAAACATTTTTTCAGGCTATTGGTTACCACATGCAGTTATCTTGAAAGCCAACGAATAAAGGAAAAGCCAAAAGCCTACAGCACCTGGTATTCCCAGGTGGTCTCCCATCCAGGTACTAACCCGTAGGGATGATCGAACGGTTTGGGTCGACCATCGGTTCGACCCGAACATTGGGTGTTCAAAATTCGGCCGAATTCCGAACTTTTTGCGGTAAAAGTTCGGAATTCGGCCACCAGAACCGCCCAAAATGCACTGGTACAGGAACTTGGCTTTAAAAGCCCGTGATTGGCCCAGAAACATCAACAAAAGCCAATGAGGGGGCAGGAGTCTTCTGGGAACGTGATTGGAGTGACTACGGAGACCAGGTTCCAATCAGAAGTGAATACGCCCCACAGTATATAAGATAGCCCCGCCTAACCCATAGCACAGTGATACAGAGTCTGTTGAAGAGAGTGGAAGCATTTCTCTTACTCCTGCTTTGCTACACTATGTTTTCTGCATAGGTGAGTGCTTCTAAAGCTCCATATAGCAAAATTGCATTCAGCTTACAGCCAGTCAGTGTAGTTAGAAATACAGCGATTGTGCTGGTTTTTTGAGTTAGAAAAAAAAATAAAAATTAAAGGGACAGTGTCAGTCTTCTGCTGTATGGAGCTGTTCTTTTAGTGTGAGGAAAGGGATATCTAGTGTAGTTAGGGAACTTTGTACCACAGTAGTTAGATGTAATAATCTAGTTTCTGTAGGGAAAGTGAAAGTGTGAGGGTTCTGTGTAGTGAGCACGTTCCACAGTGCTGATATATCTACAGCAGGTATACGTGTTTGCTAGTCAGCAAAATACATTGCCTCAGTGACAACTTAATGCCTGTTCTTGAAAGCGTTAGGTCCACTGTGCAAAAGGCTTTGCAACTGTGCGTGACACGCATCTGCTGTGCTGTATTCAGCGACAACTGTGGGTCGCATAGCAGTGTGCGTTTTTCACTGCACAGAGTTGCCAACGCCTCAGTGACAAATATGCCAGGTAGACCAAGAAAAGGCATACGTGGCCCTGCTGCGGAAAGGGGCACAGCTTCTAGGGTGTCTAGAGGCAGGGGTGGACGTGGTGGTCAGTCCTCAGCCAGGCCACCATTTGCATTGTTCTCCGGCAGTGGCCAAGCTATACGTCCACAGTACGTACAGGAGGTGGTGGACTATATTACCAAACCCTCATCATCGGCATCATCTGCAACTACAGTGACCCAGGCAGAGAAAAGTGGTCAGTCTTCTGCAGTTGGCAGAACAAATAGAGATGAGTCCATGTCCACCTCACGTCCTCCCTTAGACCCAACTTCAGACATGGCAGAGGAGTCAGCTGAGCTGTTTGACCACAGTGTCGGCCATCTACTCCAGCCTGATGCTCAGTCCTTTATGGAGTCTGATGTTGGGTCTGAGGTTGAGGAGGAGGCAGAGCAAGCAAGAGGGGAGAGCAGATGGCCCGCTCCATCTAAGGCCGCACCTGTTGTCTCCCGGGCCACTATACACACCTCTCCTTGATGGGCCTTTTTTGAGACATCCCATGCAGACCGAACAGTTGCAATCTGCAAGATTTGTCAGAAGGGTATAAAACGTGGCAAAAATTTCAACCACCTGGGTACAAGCTGCCTAAACAGGCATTTGACAACCCACCACTTGGCCTGTTGGCAGGAGCATTTGAAGAACCCACAAAAGGGCCAAAGATCGGTCAGTCGGCCTCCTAGTCCTCCTCGCGCTGCTCCTCGTGCTCCACCTGCACATCAGTCTATTCCTGGCCCTGCTATAGTCACTCGTCACCTGTTGGCAGCCTCCATTGACAGGGATGATGATATAGCAGGCATTGTCGCATCTACCTCCAGCACACCACCAGCTGTAACATCTAGACGCCAAATTTTGATTCCACACATGCTGGAACGAAAAAAAATGTATACTCCCCGTCACCCACATACCCAGCATCTAAACAGTAGTTTGGCAAAACTACTGGCTCTGCAACTGTTACCATTTAACCTGGTAGAGTCTGCTCCCTTCCGTGACTTTGCAAAATGTGCAGTTCCACAGTGGCAGGTGCCAAGTCGGCATTACTTTGCCCGTAAGGCCCTGCCATCCCTATACCAACATGTGGAAGGCAATGTAGTGTCGTCCCTGGCCACGTCAGTCAGCCGTAAGATACACCTGACGGCTGACACTTGGTCAAGCAAACATGGGCAGGGACGGTACATTTCTGTCACTGCTCATTGGGTGACACTGCTTGCCAGCGGAAGGGATTGTAGCCAGAGCTCGGTGCTGCAGCCAGGTTGCCCCCACGTCTGCAAACAGCTGGTGGTGTCACTGATCTGGGTAGATCGATCACTTCTACCCCCTTCTGCTCCTCCTACTCATCCTCCTCCATGCCCTCCTCTGCAGAATGGTCCTTTGAATATGATGAGGTACTACTTAAGCGTTCAAAGGGCTATTCTATGTCTCAGGCCAAAAGGTGTCACGCAGTGCTGCAGCTTGTGTGTCTAGGGGACAGGCAGCATACTGCCCCTGAGATTCTTGGGGCTCTGCAGGCACAGGCCCAGAGGTGGTTGACACCACGCCAGCTGCAGCCAGGGATGGTGGTTACCGATAATGGGTCAAACCTCCTGGCCGCCCTTCGTCAGGGAAAGTTGACCCATGTGCTATGCCTGGCGCATGTCCTGAATCTCGTGGTACAGCGGTTTTTGAACCGGGAATGCAGGATGTGCTAAGGATGGCAAGAAGGGTGTGCAATCACTTCAGGCGGTCGTACAGTGCCACTGCACGTTTGGCCGAAGTGCAGCACGAGTTTCACCTGCCGGTACACCGCCTCATCTGTGACATGCCCACCCGCTGGAACTCCACCTTGGCTATGCTGCAGCGCCTGTACATGCATACGAATTTCAATGAATATGAATGAATATCAATGAATATCTCAATGAATATCTCTGCGAGTACAGCACCAGCACTGGCTCAGCGCGCCTGGGCTTCTTTTCACCACGGCAGTGGCTTTTGATTAAGGATGCATGTGCTGTCCTCTCGGGATTTGAGGAGTCCACAAGGATGGTCAGCCGGGACAGCGCATGCATCAGTGACACCCTACCGGTACTGTTTTTGTTGGAGCACACTCTGCATGGCATTATGGACAGGGCCCTGGAGGCAGAGCAGCAGGAGGAAGAGGAGGACTTCCTTGCCTCTCAAGGCCCCCTTTATCCTGAGAATCCTGACCCCATTATGCCTAGCTCCCAGAGGCCCGAGCAGGATCCAGGGGTGGAAGAGGAGGAGGACGATTCTTCGGGAACTTTTGCAGGCTTTGAGGAGGAGGAGGAGGAAGACATGCGGCAATCTGCAAGGCCTAGTTTGACTCCCTCGATGGTGGAGATGGATTTTGCTGCGTGTTAGTACCAGGTCGCAGTCCTCAGGATCGCCCCACCAGGAGGTGAGCAAGCCAGGGTCCAGTAGCAGATACAGCAGGTCAGGATCAAGCAGAAGCGTAGTCTAGGAATAGCCAAAGGTCAGTAACAAGTAGTTGCAGGTCGGGATTAGGCAAAAGCATAGTCGAGGAACAAGCCAAGTGTCGATAATGGATGGTAGCAAAGATACGGATGGCAGCAGGAGAGACAAGCGAGATATCGGCTGTTGAAGGCACAATATTCTGCCAACCAGGAAGTGCAAAGACGTGGCTTAAAACCGGAAGTTCATGGGAGGAGCAAAGGGTTCAAAGTTCAAGGTTCAAGGCATAAGGCATTAAAGATTCACAGCAGGGTCATTCAAGGATTTGTCCAAAAACTGTCCAGCATTCCAGGTGGCTCAGCAAGTAGAGTCATTGGCAGACATACTGGAGGTCCCAGGTTCAAGTTGGGGTCCTGACATTGTGAAAATACACCTGTTAATTATATGCACATTTAAAGAGACAGCACCTCTTTTAAAAAAAAACTCTAATCTTGTTCCCAGTGCACTGCATTATGTCCCCATCATACACATTGGCTGTGCAGTTGATTAGGAGCAAAAGAAAGGCACGGTTGAGCAAAAAAGTCATTTTTGAAGGTTTGGCATGCTATAATTCTGGTTCTGGACATGCTACAAGCTGAAACGTCACAGGTACACTTTTTAGACCCCACAGACACAAAATCCAAAGAAATCTTTTTTTTTCCCAATAATTTTTTCAATAATTGGCTCTCTATCAAAAACGACAATTTTTAAGAACTTTTTTTGTGTGATTAATAGTCCCTGGGGCATGACCCAGAACCCTAGGCACTTTTTAGGGGCATTTATTGGGTTTTAGGGCTTCAAAATTGTGTTTTTTAATTACCGAAGTTCGGGTCCCATTGATTTCAATGGGGTTCTGGAATCTGAACCGAACTTTCGGGAAATTCGGGTCTTCTGGTTGAACCAAACTTTTCAAAAGTTCGATCAGCCCTAGTAACCAGGCCCGACCCTGGTTATCTTCCGAGATCAGATGAGATCAGGCGCATTCAGGGTGATGTGGCCATAGGCGATTATCACTGCCACCCTCGACCACTTTGAACTTGCCCATGGCAAGATGGCACCTCAGGAGAAACAAAAAGAAAGCCAACGAATAAAGGAAAAGCCAAAAGCCTACAGCACCTGATATTCCCAGGAGGTCTCCCATCCAGGTCCTAACCAGGCCCGACCCTGCTTAGCTTCCAAAATCAGACGAGATCGGGCGCGTTGAGGGTGATGTGGCCATAGGCAATTGTCACTCTCACCTTCGACCCCTTTGAACTTGCTCATGGCAAGATGGCACCTCAGGAGAAACAAAAAGAAAGCCAACGAATAAAGGAAAAGCCAAAAGCCTACAGCACCTGGTATTCCCAGGCGGTCTCCCATTCAGGTACTAACCAGGCCCGACCCTGCTTAGCTTCCGAGATCAGATGAGATGGGGCGTGTTCAGGGTGATGTGGCCGTAAGCAATCACCACTGCCACACGCGACCCCTTTGAACTTGGCAATGGCAAGATGGCACCTCAGGAGAAACAAAAAGAAAGCCAACGAATAAAGGAAAAGCCAAAATGCTACAGCACCCTGTATTCCCAGGCGGTCTCGCATCCAGGTACAAACCAGGCCCGACCCTGCTTAGCTTCTGAGATCAGATGAGATCGGGCGTGTTAAGGTTGATGTGGCCATAGGCGATCACCACTGCCACCCTCAACTCCTCGGATTTGAGGGTGCTGCCTGTTCCGAACTCCTCCTACTTCTCATCCTGCCTTTGGGGGTACAAAAAATAGTAATTTGGGCCTAGTCTGGGTCTCTACGTGTGAGATACATACACCTTTTGATATCATATTTTCTATTCCGCTATTCAATCTAAACCTTTGGGTATAAACAATTAAATTGCGGGATAGTCTGTGTCGGTACGTGTGAGATACACCTTTCCAATTTTTGGGGTGCATCTCATATTGCCGAGGATTTGAGGGTGCTGCCTGTTCCGAACTCCTCCTACTCCTCATCCTGCCTTTGGGGGTACAAAAAATAGTAATTTGGGCCTAGTCTGGGTCTCTACGTGTGAGATACATACACCTTTTGATATCATATTTTCTATTCCGCTATTCAATCTACACCTTTGGGTATAAACAATGAAATTGCGGGGTAGTCTGTGTCGGTACGTGTGAGATACACCTTTCCAATTTTTGGGGTGCATCTCATACTTCCGAGGATTTGAGGGTGCTGCCTGTTCCAAACTCCTCCTACTCCTAATCCTGCCTTTGGGGGTACAAAAAATAGTAATTTGGGCCTAGTCTGGGTCTCTACATGTGAGATACATACACCTTTCGATATCATATTTTCTATTCCGCTATTCAATCGACACCTTTGGGTATAAACAATTAAATCGCGGGATAGTCTGTGTCGGTACGTGTGAGATACACCTTTCCAATTTTAGGGGTGCATCTCATACTGCCGAGGATTTGAGGGTGCTGCCTGTTCCGAACTCCTCCTTCTCCTTATCCTGCCTTTGGGGGTACAAAAAATAGTAATTTGGGCCTAGTCTGGGTCTCTACGTGTGAGATACATACAGCTTTTGATATCATATTTTCTATTTTGCTATTCAATCTACACCTTTGGGTAAAAACAATTAAATTGCGGGATAGTCTGTGTTGGTACGTGTGAGATACACCTTTCCAATTTTTGGGGCGCATCTCATACTGCCGAGGATTTGAGGGTGCTTCAGTCTGCCTCCTGCCTGTTCCGAACTCCTCCTACTCCTCATCCTGCCTTTGGGGGTACAAAAAATAGTAATCGGGGCCTAGTCTGGGTTTGTACGTGTGAGATACACCACCGTTTTGTAAAATTTTTCCTATTCCGCTATTCAATATACACCCTGTTTGAGTGTAAAAAATGAAATTGCGGGATAGTCTGTATCGGTACATGTGAGATACACCTTTTAAAATTAGTTTGCTGCATCTCCTTCCACCGCTGAGGATTGAAGGCCGCTTCAGTTTGCCTCCTGTTCCCAACTCCTCCTACTCCTCTTCCTCATCCTGCAGAGGATTGCAGGGTGCTTCAGTTTGCCTCCTGTTCCCAACTCCTCATCCGGCCTTTAGGGTACAAAAAATAGTAATCGGGGCCTAGTTTGTGTTTGTACGTGTGAGATTTACCGTTTTGTAAAATTTGTCCTATTCCGCTATTCAATATACACCCTGTTTGAGTGTAAAAAATTAAATTGCGGGATAGTCTGTATCGGTACATGTGAGATACACCTTTTTAAATTTGTTTGCCGCATCTCCTTCCACCGCTGAGGATTGAAGGCCGCTTCAGTTTGCCTCCTGTTCCCAACTCCTCCTACTCCTCTTCCTCATCCTGCCTTTAGGGTACAAAAAATAGTAATCGGGGCCTAGTTTGTGTTTGTACGTGTGAGATACACTGTTTTGTAAAATTTGTCCTATTCCGCTATTCAATATACACCCTGTTTGTGTGTAAAAAATTAAATTGCGGGATAGTCTGTATCGGTACATGTGAGATACACCTTTTTAAATTTGTTGGGCGCATCTCCTTCCACCGCCGAGGATTGCAGGGCGCTTCAGTTTGCCTCCTGTTCCCAACTACTCCTACTCCTCTTCCTCATCCTGCCTTTAGGGTACAAAAAATAGTAATCGGGGCCTAGTTTGGACCAAAAACATTTTTTCAGGCCATTGGTTACCAAATGTAGTTTATCTTGTCTAAAAGCGGTGTTATAAGACTCTTTTAGCCAAAATGACTGTATCTTTGACTTTTAAAGGTTTTCAGACCTTTGGTGACCAAATACAGTTATTGTGACTATAAAGTGCTTTTTAGACACACGGAGGTCAAAAAATAGAGTCATTTTGAACAAAAACATGTTTTGAGGCTATTGGTTACCTAATGCAGTTATGTTGTCTAAAAGCGGCGTTTTGAGACTCTAAAAGACAAAGATACAGTCATTTTGGCAAAAAAAGTTTTTCAGACCTTTGGCGACCAAATGCAGTTATATTGACTAAAAAGGGCTGTTTAGACACTTGGAGACCAAAATAGAGTCATTTTGACCAAAAAAATGTTTTCAGATCACTGGTAACGAAAATGCAATTATCTTGTCTAAAAGCGGTGTTTTAAGACCCTAAAAGACAAAAATACAGTCATTTTGGCAAAAAAAAGTGTTTCAGACCTTTGGTGACCAAATGCATTTATTTTGATTAAAATAGGCTTTTTAGACACTTGGAGACCAAATATAGAGTAATTTTGACCAAAAACATGTTTTCAGGCAATTGGTTACCAAATGTAGTTTATGTTGTCTAAAAGCGGTGTTTTAAGACTCTAAAAGACAAAAATACAGGCATCTTGGCTTAAAAAAAGTGTTTAAGACCTTTGGTGACCAAATGCAGTTATTTGACTAAAAAATGATTTTTAGACACTTGGGAGACCAAAATATAGTCATTTTGACCAAAAACATTTTTTCAGGCCTTTGGAAACGAAATGAAATTAACTTGTCTAAAACAAGCATTTTAAGACTGTAAAAGAAAAAAATACAGTAACTTTAGCTAAAAAAAAGTATTTCAGACCTTTGGTGACCAAATGCCGTTATTTTGACTAAAACAGGCTTTAGAGACCTAAATAGAGTCATTTTGACCAAAAACATTTTTTCAGGCCACTGGTTACCAAATGTAGTTTATCTTGTCTAAAAGCGGTGTTATAAGACTCTAAAAGTCAAAAATACAGTCATTTTGGCTAAAAAAGGTTTTCAGACCTTTGGTGACCAAATGCATTTATTTTGACTAAATTAGGCTTTTTAGACACTTGGAGACCAAAAATAGAGTCATTTTGAACAAAAACATGTTTTGAGGCCATTGGTTACCTAATGCAGTTATGTTGTCTAAAAGCGGCGTTTTGAGACTCGAAAAGACAAAAATACAGTCATTTTGGCTAAAAAAAGTTTTTCAGACCTTTGGTGACCAAATACAGTTATTGTGACTAAAAAGTGCTTTTTAGACACACGGAGACCAAAATAGAGTCATTTTGAACAAAAAAATGTTTTCAGATCACTGGTAACAAAATGCAATTATCTTGTCTAAAACCGGCTTTTTATGACTCTAAAAGACATAAATACAGTCATTTTGGCTAAAAAAGTTTTTCAGACCTTTGGTGACCAAATGCAGTTATTTTGACTAAAAAAGGCTTTTTAGACACTTGAAGACCAGAATCGAGTCATTCTGACCCAAAAAATGTTTCAGGCCATTGGTTACCAAATGCAATTATCTTGTCCGAAATCGGCTTTTTGAGACTATAAAAGAAAACCCTTTTTAGCCAAAAATACTGTATTTTTGTCTTTCAGAGTCTTAAAACGCCGCTTTTAGACAAGATAACTGCATTTGGTAACCAATGGCCTGAAACATTTTTTGGTTAAAAAACATCTTTTGGTCAAAAAGACTCTACTAGTCTCCAAGTGTCTAAAGAGCCTTTTTTAGTCAAAATAACTGCATTTGAAAACCTTTTTTAGCAAAAATGACTGTATTATTGACTTTTAGAATCTTAAAACAACCGATTTTAGACAAGATAAACTACATTTGGTAAGCAATGGCCTGAAAAATGTTTTTGGTCAAAATGAATCTATTTTGATCTCCAAGTGTCTAAAAAGCCCTAAAATATTTAGTTCTCCAAAGCCTGCTTTAGTCGAAATAACTGCATTTGGTCACCAAATGTCTGAAATACTTTTTGTTAGCTAAAATTATTGTATTTTTGTCTATAACAGTCTTAAAACGCCGGTTTTTAACAAGATAATTGAATTTTCGTTACCAGTTATCTGAAAACATATTTTTGGTCAAAATTTTGGTCTCCAAGTGTCTAAAAGCCCCTTTTTAGTCAATATAACTGCATTTGGTCCCCAAAAGTCTGAAAAAAAATATTTAGTCAAAATGATTGTATTTTTGTCTATTAGAGTCTTAAATAGCCGGTTTTAGAAAACATGACTGCATTAGTTAACCAATGGCCTGAAAACATGTTTTTGGTCAAAATGACTCTATTTTTGGTCTCCAAGTGTCTAAAAAGCCTATTTTAGTCAAAATAAATGCATTTGGTCACCAAAGGTCTGAAAACCTTTTTAAGCCAAAATGACTGTATTTTTGTCTTTTAGAGTCTTAAAACCCCGCTTTTAGAGAAGATAAACTACATTTGGTAACGCATGGCCTGAAATCATTTTTTTGGTCAAAATGACTCTATTTTGGTCTCCATGTGTCTAAAAAGCTTTTATTTTAGTCAAAATAACTGCATTTGGTCACCCAAGGTCTGACAAACTTTTTTAGCCAAAATGACTGTATTTTTTACTTTTAGAGTCTCAAAATGCCGCTTTTAGTCAAGATAAACTACATTTTGTAACCAATGGCCTGAAAAAATGATTTTGGTCAAAATGACTCTATTTGATTAAAGCCCTTTTTAATCAAAATAACTGCATTTGGTCGCCAAAGGTCTGAAAAACTTTTTTAGCCAAAATGACTGTATTTTTGTCTTTTAGAGTCTCAAAATGCCGCTTTAAGACAAGATAATTGCATTTCGTTACCAGTGATCTGAAAACATGTTTTTGGTCAAAATGACTCTATTCTTGGTCTCCAAGTGTCTAAAAAGCAAATTTTAGTCAAAATAACTGCATTTGGTCACCAAAGGTCTGAAAAACTTTTTTTAGCCAAAATGACTGTATTTTTGTCTTTTAGAGTCTTAAAACCCCGATTTTAGAAAAGATAAACTACATTTGGTAAACAATGGCCTGAAAAAATGTTTTTTGTCAAAATGACTCTCTTTAGGTCTCCAAAGCCTGTTTTAGTCAAAATAACTGCATTTGGTCACCAAAGGTCTGAAATACTTTTTTAGCTAAAATTACTGTATTTTTGTCTTTTACAGTCTTAAAACGCCGGTTTTAGACAAGATAATTGCATTTCGTAACAAAAGGCCTGAAAAAATGTTTTTTTGTCAAAATAACTTCATTTGGTCACCAAAGGTCTGAAATACTTTTTTAAGCCAAGATGCCTGTATTTTTGTCTTTTAGAGTCCTAAAACACCGCTTTTAGACAAGATAAACTACATTTGGTAACCAATGGCTTGAAAAAATGTTTTTGGTCAAAATGACTCTATTTAGGTCTTCAAGTGTCTAAAAAGCCCTGTTTTGTCAAAATAACTTACTACGTTTGGTCACCAAAGATCTGAAAAACTTTGTCAGCCAAAAGGACTGTATTTTTGTCTATTAGAGTCTCAAAATGCCGCTTTTAGACAAAATAATTGCATTTCGTTACCAGGGATCTGAAAACATGTTTTTGGTCAAACAGACTCTATTCTTGGTCTCCAAGTGTCTAAAAAGCCATTTTTAGTCAAAATAACTGCATTTGGTCACCAAAGGTCTGAAAACCTTTTTCAGCCAAAATGACTGTATTTTTGTCTTTTAGAGTCTTAAAACCCCGATTTTAGACAAGATAATTGCATTTCGTAACAAAAGGCCTGAAAAAATGTTTTTGGTCAAAATGACTATATTTTGGTCTCCAAGTGGTCACCAAAGGTCTGAAAAATATATTTAGTCAAAATGATTGTATTTTTGTCTATTAGAGTCTTAAATAGCCGGTTTTAGACAAGATAATTGCATTTCGTTACCAGTGATCTGAAAACATTTTTTATGTCAAAATAACTCTATTTTGCTCTCCATGTGTCTAAAAAGCCCTTTTTAATCAAAATAACTGCATTTGGTCGCCAAAGGTCTGAAAAACTTTTTATAGCCAAAATGACTGTATTTTTGTCTTTTAGAGTCTCAAAACGCCGCTTTTAGACAACATAACTGCATTAGGTAACCAATAGCCTGAAAACATGTTTTTGGTCAAAATGACTCTATTCTTGGTCTCCAAGTGTCTAAAAGCCATTTTTAGGCAAAATAACTGCATTTTGTCACCAAAGGTCTGAAAACCTTTTTCAGCCAAAATGACTGTATTTTTGTCTTTTAGAGTCTTAAAACCCCAATTTTAGACATGATAAACTACATTTGGTAACCAATGGCCTGAAAAAATGTGTTTGGTCAAAAATACTCTATTTAGGTCTCCAAAGCCTGTTTTAGTCAAAATAACTGCATTTGGTCACCAAAGGTCTTAAATACTTTTTTAAGCCAAAATAACTGTATGTTTGTCTTTTAGAGTCTTAAAACACCGCTTTAGACAAGATAAACTACATTTGGTAACCAATGGCCTGAAAAAATGTTTTTGGTCAAAATGACTTTATTTAGGTCTCCAAGTGTCTAAAAAGCCCTTTTTAGTTAAAATAACTACGGTTGGTCCCCAAAGGTCTGAAAAACTGTTTTAGCCAAAATGACTGTATTTTTGTCTTTTAGAGTCTCAAAATGCCGCTTTTAGACAAGATAATTGCATTTCGTTACCAGTGATCTGAAAACATGTTTTTGGTCAAAATGACTCTAGTTTTGGTCTCCAAGTGTCTAAAAAGCCTATTTTAGTCAAATTAAATGAATTTGGTCACCAAGTGTCAGAAAACCTTTTTTAGCCAAAATGACTGTATTTTTGTCTTTTAGAGTCTCAAAATGCCGCTTTTAGACAAGATAATTGCATTTCGTTACCAGTGATCTGAAAACATGTTTTTGGTCAAAATGACTCTAGTTTTGGTCTCCAAGTGTCTAAAAAGCCTATTTTAGTCAAATTAAATGAATTTGGTCACCAAGTGTCAGAAAACCTTTTTTTAGCCAAAATTACTGTATTTTTGACTTTTAGAGTCTTAAAACCCCGATTTTAGAAAAGATAAACTACATTTGGTAAACAATGGCCTGAAAAAATGTTTTTGGTCAAAATGACTCTATTTAGGTCTCCAAAGCCTGTTTTTATCAAAATAACTGCATTTGGTCACCAAAGGTCTGAAATACTTTTTTAAGCCAAAATAACTGTATTTTTGTCTTTTAGAGTCTTAAAACACCGCTTTTATAGACAAAATAAACTACATTTGGTAACCAATGGCCTGAAAAAATGTTTTTGGTCAAAATGACTCTATTTTTGGTCTCCAAGTGTCTAAAAAGCATATTTTAGTCAAAATGAATGCATTTGGTCACCAAAGGACTGAAATTCTTTTTTAGCCAAAATTACTGTATTTTTGACTTTTAGAGTCTTATAACACCACTTTTAGACAAGATAACCAATGGCCTGAAAAAATGATTTTGGTCAAAATGACTCTATTTAGATCTCCAAAGCCTGTTTTAGTCAAAATAACTGCATTTGGTCACCAAAGGTCTGAAATACTTTTTTAGCTAAAATTACTGTATTTTTGTCTTTTCCAGTCTTAAAACGCCGATTTTAGACAAAATAATTGCATTTCGTTACCAGTGATCTGAAAACATTTTTTGGTCAAAATGACTCTATTTTTGTCTCCATGTGTCTAAAAAGCCCTTTTTAGTCAAACTAACTGCATTTGGTCACCAAGGGTCTGAAAAACTTTTTTTTAGCCAAAATGACTGTATTTTTGTCTTTTAGAGTTTCAAAACGCCGCTTTTAGAAAACATAACTACATTAGGTAACCAATGGCCTGAAAACATGTTTTTTTGGTCAAAATGACTCTATTTTGGTCTCCATGTGTCTAAAAAGCTTTTATTTTAGTCAAAATAACTACATTTGGTCACCCAAGAACTGACAAACTTTTTTTAGCCAAAATGACTGTATTTTTTACTTTTAGTGTCTTAAAACAACGCTTTTAGACAAGATAAACTACATTTGGTAACCAATGGCTTGAAAAAGTGTTTTTGGTCACCAAAGGTCTGAAATACTTTGTTAGCCAAAATTACTGTATTTTTGTCTTTAAGAGTCTTAAAACCCCGCTTTTAGAGAAGATAAACAACATTTGGTAACCAATGGCCTGAAATCATTTTTTTTGGTCAAAATGACTATTTTGGTCTCCCAAGTGTCTAAAAAGCCCATTTTAGTCAAAATAACTTGTTTGGTCACCAAAGGTCTGAAAATCTTTTTTTAGCCAAAATGACTGTATTTTTGACTTTTAGAGTCTTAAAACACCGCTGTTAGTCAAGATAAACTACATTTTGTAACCAATGGCCTGAAAAAATGTTTTTGGTCAAAATGACTCTATTTAGGTCTCCAAAGCCTATTTTAGTCAAAATAACTGCACTTGGTCACCAAAGGTCTGAAATACTTTTTTAAGCCAAAATAACTGTATTTTTGTCTTTTAGAGTCTTAAAACACAACCCTTAGACAAGATAAACTACATTTGGTAACCAATGGCCTGAAAAAATGTTTTTAGTCAAAATGACTATTTTGGTCTCCCAAGTGTCTAAAAAGCTTATTTTTGTCAAAATGAATGCATTTGGTCACCAAAGGTCTGAAATTCTTTTTTAGCCAAAATTACTGTATTTTTGACTTTTAGAGTCTTATAACACCACTTTTAGACAAGATAACAAATGGCCTGAAAAAATGATTTTGGTCAAAATGACTCTATTTAGATCTCCAAAGCCTGTTTTAGTCAAAATAACTGCATTTGCTCACCAAAGGTCTGAAATACTTTTTTTTGCTAAAATTACTGTATTTTTGTCTTTTCCAGTCTTAAAACGCCGATTTTAGACAAGATAATTGCATTTCGTTACCAGTGATCTGAAAACATTTTTTGGTCAAAATGACTCTATTTTGGTCTCCATGTGTCTAAAAAGCCCTTTTTAGTCAAAATAACTGCATTTGGTCACCAAAGGTCTGAAAAACTTTTTTTTAGCTAAAATGACTGTATTTTTGTCTTTTAGAGTTTCAAAACGCCGCTTTTAGACAACATAACTGCATTAGGTAACCAATGGCCTGAAAACATGTTTTATGGTCAAAATTACTCTATTTTTGGTCTCCAAGTGTCTAAAAAGCCCTTTTTAGTTAAAATAACTACGGTTGGTCACCAAAGGTCTGAAAAACTGTTTTAGCCAAAATGACTGTATTTTTGTCTTTTAGAGTCTCAAAATGCCGCTTTTAGACAAGATAATTGCATTTCGTTACCAGTGATCTGAAAACATGTTTTTGGTCAAAATGACTCTATTTTTGGTCTCCAAGTGTCTAAAAAGCAATTTTTAGTCAAAATAACTGCATTTGGTCACCAAAGGTCTGAAAAACTTTTTTAGCCAAAATGACTGTATTTTTGTCTTTTAGAGTCTTAAAACCCCGATTTTAGAAAAGATAAACTACATTTGGTAAACAATGGCCTGAAAAAATGTTTTTTGTCAAAATGACTCTATTTAGGTCTCCAAAGCCTGTTTTAGTCAAAATAACTGCATTTGGTCACCAAAGGTCTGAAATACTTTTTTAGCTAAAATTACTGTATTTATGTCTTTTACAGTCTTAAAACGCCGGTTTTAGACAAGATAATTGCATTTCGTAACAAAAGGCCTGAAAAAATGTTTTTGGTCAAAATGACTATATTTTGGTCTCCAAGTCACTAAAAAGCATTTTTTTGTCAAAATAACTTCATTTGGTCACCAAAGGTCTGAAACACTTTTTTAAGCCAAGATGCCTGTTTTTTTGTCTTTTAGAGTCTTAAAACACCGCTTTTAGACAAGATAAACTACATTTGGTAACCAATGGCTTGAAAAAATGTTTTTGGTCAAAATGACTCTATTTAGGTCTTCAAGTGTCTAAAAAGCCATGTTTTGTCAAAATAACTAACTACGTTTGGTCACCAAAGATCTGAAAAACTTTGTCAGCCAAAAGGACTGTATTTTTGTCGATTAGAGTCTCAAAATGCCGCTTTTAGACAAGATAATTGCATTTCGTTACCAGTGATCTGAAAAATGTTTTTGGTCAAAATGACTCTATTTTTGGTCTCCAAGTGTCTAAAAAGTCTATGTTAGTCAAAATAAATGCATTTGGTCACCAAAGGTCTGAAAACCTTTTCTTAGCTAAAATGACTGTATTTTTGACTTTAAGTGTCTTTATAACACCGCTTTTAGACAAGATAACCAATGGCCTGAAAAAATGATTTTGGTCAAAGTGACTCTATTTAGGTCTCCAAAGCCTGTTTTAGTCAAAATAAATGCATTTGGTCAAAAAAGGTCTGAAAACCTTTTTTTTTAGCCAAAATGACTTTATTGTTGTCTTTTAGAGTCTTAAAACACCGCTTTTAGACAAGATAAACTACATTTGGTAACCAATGGCCTGAAAAAATGTTTTTGGTCAAAATGACTTTATTTAGGTCTCCAAAGCCTATTTTAGTCAAAATAAATACATTTTGTCACCAAAGGTCTGAAAACCTTTTTTAGACAAAATGACTGTATTGTTGTCTTTTAGAGTCTTAAAACACCGCTTTTAGACAAGATAAACTACATTTGGTAACCAATGGCCTGAAAAAATGTTTTTGGTCAAAATGACTTTATTTAGGTCTCCAAAGCCTATTTTAGTCAAAATAAATACATTTGGTCACCAAAGGTCTGAAAACCTTTTTTAGACAAAATGACTGTATTTTTTACTTTTAGAGTCTTAAAACACCGCTGTTAGACAAGATAAACTACATTTTTTAACCAATGGCCTGAAATCATTTTTTTTGGTCAAAATGACTCTATTTTTGGTCTCCAAGTGTCTAAAAGGACTATTTTAGTCATAATAAATGCATTTGGTCACCAAAGGTCTGAAAACCTTTTTTCAGCCAAAATGACTGTATTTTTGACTTTTCGAGTCTTAAAACACCGCTGTTAGACAAGATAAACTAAATTTGGTAACCAATGGCCTGAAAAAATGTTTTTGGTCAAAATGACTCTATTTAGGTCTCCAAATGTCTAAAAAGCATATTTTAGTCAAAATAAATGCATTTGGTCACCAAAGGTCTGAAAACCTTTTTTTAGCCAAAATGACTGTATTTTTTACTTTTAGAGTCTTAAAACACCGCTGTTAGACAAGATAAACTACATTTGGTAACCAATGGCCTGAAAAAATGTTTTTGGTCAAAATGACTATATTTAGGTCTCCAAAGTCTGTTTTAGTCAAAATAACTGCATTTGGTCACCAAAGGTCTGAAAAACTTTTTTTTAGCCAAAATGACTGTATTTTTGTCTTTTAGAGTTTCAAAACGCCGCTTTTAGACAACATAACTGCATTATGTAACCAATGGCCTGAAAACATGTCTTTTGGTCAAAATGACTCTATTTTGGTCTCCATGTGTCTAAAAAGCTTTTATTTTAGTCAAAATAACTACATTTGGTCACCAAAGAACTGACAAACTTTTTTTTAGCCAAAATGACTGTATTTTTTACTTTTAGTGTCTTAAAACAACGCTTTTAGACAAGGTAAACTTCATTTGGTAACCAATGGCTTGAAAAAGTGTTTTTGGTCAAAAAGACTCTATTTAAATCTCCAAGTGTCTAAAAAGCCCATTTTAGTTAAAATAACTACGTTTGGTCACCAAAGGTCTGAAAAATTTTTTTTAGCCAAAATGACTGTATTTTTGTCTTTTAGAGTCTCAAAATGCCGCTTTTAGACAAGATAATTGCATTTCGTTACCAGTGATCTGAAAACATGTTTTTGGTCAAAATGACTCTATTTTTGGTCTCCAAGTGTCTAAAAAGCATATTTTAGTCAAAATAAATGCAATTTGGTCACCAAAGGTCTGAAAACCTTTTTTTAGCCAAAATGACTGTATTTTTGACTTTTAGAGTCTTAAAACACCGCTGTTAGTCAAGATAAACTACATTTGGTAACCAATGGCCTGAAAAAATGTTTTTTGTCAAAATGACTCTATTTAGGTCTCCAAAGCCTATTTTAGTCAAAATAACTGCACTTGGTCACCAAAGGTCTGAAATACTTTTTTAAGCCAAAATAACTGTATTTTTGTCTTTTAGAGTCTTAAAACACGACCCTTAGACAAGATAAACTACATTTGGTAACCAATGGCCTGAAAAAATGTTTTTGGTCAAAATGACTATTTTGGTCTCCCAAGTGTCTAAAAAGCTTATTTTAGTCAAAATGAATGCATTTGGTCACCAAAGGTCTGAAATTCTTTTTTAGCCAAAATTACTGTATGTTTGACTTTTAGAGTCTTATAACACCACTGTTAGACAAGATAACCAATGGCCTGAAAAAATGATTTTGGTCAAAATGACTCTATTTAGATCTCCAAAGCCTGTTTTAGTCAAAATAACTGCATTTGCTCACCAAAGGTCTGAAATACTTTTTTAGCTAAAATTACTGTATTTTTCTCTTTTCCAGTCTTAAAACGCCGATTTTAGACAAGATAATTGCATTTCGTTACCAGTGATCTGAAAACATTTTTTGGTCAAAATGACTCTATTTTGGTCTCCATGTGTCTAAAAAGCCCCTTTTAGTCAAAATAACTGCATTTGGTCACCAAGGGTCTGAAAAACTTTTTTTAGCCAAAATGACTGTATTTTTGTCTTTTAGAGTTTCAAAACGCCGCTTTTAGAAAACATAACTACATTTGGTAACCAATGGCCTGAAAACATGTTTTTTGGTCAAAATGACTCTATTTTCGTCTCCATGTGTCTAAAAAGCTTTTATTTTATTCAAAATAACTACATTTGGTCACCCAAGAACTGACAAATTTTTTTTAGCGAAAATGACTGTATTTTTTACTTTTAGTGTCTTAAAACAACGCTTTTAGACAAGATAAACTACATTTGGTAACCAATGGCTTGAAAAAGTGTTTTTGGTCAAAAAGACTCTATTTTAATCTCCAAGTGTCTAAAAAGCCCATTTTAGTCAAAATAACTTGTTTGGTCACCAAAGGTCTGAAAACCTTTTTTTAGCCAAAATGACTGTATTTTTGTCTTTTAGAGTCTCAAAATGCCGCTTTTAGACAAGATAATTGCATTTCGTTACCAGTGATCTGAAAACATGTTTTTGGTCAAAATGACTCTATTTTTGGTCTTCAAGTGTCTAAAAAGCATATTTTAGTCAAAATAAATCCTTTTGGTCACCAAAGGTCTGAAAACCTTTTTTTAGCCAAAATGACTGTATTTTTGACTTTTAGAGTCTTAAAACACCGCTGTTAGTCAAGATAAACTACATTTGGTAACCAATGGCCTGAAAAAATGTTTTTGGTCAAAATGACTCTATTTAGGTCTCCAAAGCCTTTTTTAGTCAAAATAACTGCATTTGGTCACCAAAGGTCTGAAATACTTTTTTAGCCAAAATTACTGTATTTTTGTCTTTTAGAGTCTTAAAACCCCGCTTTTAGAGAAGATAAACTACATTTGGTAACCAATGGCCTGAAATCATTTTTTTTGGTCAAAATGACTATTTTGGTCTCCCAAGTGTCTAAAAAGCTTATTTTAGTTAAAATGAATGCATTTGGTCACCAAAGGTCTGAAATTCTTTTTTAGCCAAAATGACTGTATTTTTGACTTTTAGAGTCTTAAAACACCGCTTTTAGACAAGATAAACTACATTTTGGTAACCAATGGCCTGAAAAAATGTTTTTGGTCAAAATGACTCTATTTAGGTCTCCAAAGCCCTTTTCAATCAAAATAACTGCATTTGGTCGCCAAAGGTCTGAAAAACTTTTTTAGCCAAAATGAATGTATTTTTGTCTTTTAGAGTCTCAAAATGCCGCTTTTAGACAAGATAATTGCATTTCGTTACCAGTGATCTGAAAACATGTTTTTGGTCAAAATGACTCTATTTTTGGCCTCCAAGTGTCTAAAAAGCCTATTTTAGTCAAAATAAATGCAATTTGGTCACCAAAGGTCTGAAAACCTTTTTTTTAGCCAAAATGACTGTATTTTTGACTTTTAGAGTCTTAAAACACCGCTGTTAGTCAAGATAAACTACATTTGGTAACCAATGGCCTGAAAAAATGTTTTTGTTTAAAATGACTTTATTTAGCTCTCCAAAGCCTATTTTAGTCAAAATAAATGCATTTGGTCAAAAAAGGTCTGAAAAACTTCTTTTTAGCCAAAATGACTGTATTTTTGTCTTTTAGAGTTTCAAAACGCCGCTTTTAGACAACATAACTGCATTAGGTAACCAATGGCCTGAAAACATGTTTTTGGTCAAAATTACTCTATTTTTGGTCTCCAAGAGTCTTAAAGGCCTATTTTAGTCAAAATAAATGCATTTGGTCACCAAAGGTCTGAAAACCTTTTTTTAGCCAAAATGACTGTATTTTTGACTTTTAGAGTCTTAAAACACCGCTGTTAGTCAAGATAAACTACATTTGGTAACCAATGGCCTGAAAAAATGTTTTGGTCAAAATGACTCTATTTTTGGTCTCCAAAGCCTGTTTTAGTCAAAATAACTGCATTTGGTCACCGAAGGTCTGAAATACTTTTTTAGCCAAAATTACTGTATTTTTGTCTTTTAGAGTCTTAAAACCCCGCTTTTAGAGAAGATAAACTACATTTGGTAACCAATGGCCTGAAATCATTTTTTTGGTCAAAATGACTATTTTGGTCTCCCAAGTGTCTAAAAAGCTTATTTTAGTCAAAATGAATGCATTTGGTCACCAAAGGTCTGAAATTCTTTTTTTAGCCAAAATGACTGTATTTTTGACTTTTAGAGTCTTAAAACACCGCTTTTAGACAAGATAAACTACATTTGGTAACCAATGGCCTGAAAAAATGTTTTTGGTCAAAATGACTCTATTTAGGTCTCCAAAGCCTTTTTTAGTCAAAATAACTGCATTTGGTCACCAAAGGTCTGAAATACTTTTTTAGCCAAAATTACTGTATTTTTGTCTTTTAGAGTCTTAAAACACGACCCTTAGACAAGATAAACTACATTTGGTAACCAATGGCCTGAAAAAATGTTTTTGGTCAAAATGACTATTTTGGTCTCCCAAGTGTCTAAAAAGCTTATTTTAGTCAAAATGAATGCATTTGGTCACCAAAGGTCTGAAATTCTTTTTTAGCCAAAATTACTGTATTTTTGACTTTTAGAGTCTTATAACACCACTTTTAGACAAGATAACCAATGGCCTGAAAAAATGATTTTGGTCAAAATGACTCTATTTAGATCTCCAAAGCCTGTTTTAGTCAAAATAACTGCATTTGCTCACCAAAGGTCTGAAATACTTTTTTAGCTAAAATTACTGTATTTTTGTCTTTTCCAGTCTTAAAACGCCGATTTTAGACAAGATAATTGCATTTCGTTACCAGTGATCTGAAAACATTTTTTGGTCAAAATGACTCTATTTTGGTCTCCATGTGTCTAAAAAGCCCTTTTTAGTCAAAATAACTGCATTTGGTCACCAAAGGTCTGAAAAACTTTTTTTTAGCCAAAATGACTGTATTTTTGTCTTTTAGAGTTTCAAAAAGCCGCTTTTAGACAACATAACTGCATCAGGTAACCAATGGCCTGAAAACATGTTTTTGGTCAAAATTACTCTATTTTTGGTCTCCAAGAGTCTTAAAGGCCTATTTTAGTCAAAATAAATGCATTTGGTCACCAAAGGTCTGAAAACCTTTTTTTAGCCAAAATGACTGTATTTTTGACTTTTAGAGTCTTAAAACACCGCTGTTAGTCAAGATAAACTACATTTGGTAACCAATGGCCTGAAAAAATGTTTTGGTCAAAATGACTCTATTTTTGGTCTCCAAAGCCTGTTTTAGTCAAAATAACTGCATTTGGTCACCGAAGGTCTGAAATACTTTTTTAGCCAAAATTACTGTATTTTTGTCTTTTAGAGTCTTAAAACCCCGCTTTTAGAGAAGATAAACTACATTTGGTAACCAATGGCCTGAAATCATTTTTTTGGTCAAAATGACTATTTTGGTCTCCCAAGTGTCTAAAAAGCTTATTTTAGTCAAAATGAATGCATTTGGTCACCAAAGGTCTGAAATTCTTTTTTTAGCCAAAATGACTGTATTTTTGACTTTTAGAGTCTTAAAACACCGCTTTTAGACAAGATAAACTACATTTGGTAACCAATGGCCTGAAAAAATGTTTTTGGTCAAAATGACTCTATTTAGGTCTCCAAAGCCTTTTTTAGTCAAAATAACTGCATTTGGTCACCAAAGGTCTGAAATACTTTTTTAGCCAAAATTACTGTATTTTTGTCTTTTAGAGTCTTAAAACACGACCCTTAGACAAGATAAACTACATTTGGTAACCAATGGCCTGAAAAAATGTTTTTGGTCAAAATGACTATTTTGGTCTCCCAAGTGTCTAAAAAGCTTATTTTAGTCAAAATGAATGCATTTGGTCACCAAAGGTCTGAAATTCTTTTTTAGCCAAAATTACTGTATTTTTGACTTTTAGAGTCTTATAACACCACTTTTAGACAAGATAACCAATGGCCTGAAAAAATGATTTTGGTCAAAATGACTCTATTTAGATCTCCAAAGCCTGTTTTAGTCAAAATAACTGCATTTGCTCACCAAAGGTCTGAAATACTTTTTTAGCTAAAATTACTGTATTTTTGTCTTTTCCAGTCTTAAAACGCCGATTTTAGACAAGATAATTGCATTTCGTTACCAGTGATCTGAAAACATTTTTTGGTCAAAATGACTCTATTTTGGTCTCCATGTGTCTAAAAAGCCCTTTTTAGTCAAAATAACTGCATTTGGTCACCAAAGGTCTGAAAAACTTTTTTTTAGCCAAAATGACTGTATTTTTGTCTTTTAGAGTTTCAAAAAGCCGCTTTTAGACAACATAACTGCATCAGGTAACCAATGGCCTGAAAACATGTTTTTGGTCAAAATTACTCTATTTTTGGTCTCCAAGTGTCTAAAAAGCATATTTTAGTCAAAACAAATGCAATTTGGTCACCAAAGGTCTGAAAAACTTTTTTTTAGCCAAAATGACTGTATTTTTGTCTTTTAGAGTTTCAAAAAGCCGCTTTTAGACAACATAACTGCATCAGGTAACCAATGGCCTGAAAACATGTTTTTGGTCAAAATTACTCTATTTTTGGTCTCCAAGTGTCTAAAAAGCATATTTTAGTCAAAACAAATGCAATTTGGTCACCAAAGGTCTGAAAACCTTTTTTTAGCCAAAATGACTGTATTTTTGACTTTTAGAGTCTTAAAACACCGCTGTTAGTCAAGATAAACTACATTTGGTAACCAATGGCCTGAAAAAATGTTTTTGGTCAAAATGACTCTATTTAGGTCTCCAAAGCCTATTTTAGTCAAAATAACTGCACTTGGTCACCAAAGGTCTGAAATACTTTTTTAAGCCAAAATAACTGTATTTTTGTCTTTTAGAGTCTTAAAACACGACCCTTAGACAAGATAAACTACATTTGGTAACCAATGGCCTGAAAAAATGTTTTTGGTCAAAATGACTATTTTGGTCTCCCAAGTGTCTAAAAAGCTTATTTTAGTCAAAATGAATGCATTTGGTCACCAAAGGTCTGAAATTCTTTTTTAGCCAAAATTACTGTATTTTTGACTTTTAGAGTCTTATAACACCACTGTTAGACAAGATAACCAATGGCCTGAAAAAATGATTTTGGTCAAAATGACTCTATTTAGATCTCCAAAGCCTGTTTTAGTCAAAATAACTGCATTTGCTCACCAAAGGTCTGAAATAATTTTTTAGCTAAAATTACTGTATTTTTGTCTTTTCCAGTCTTAAAACGCCGATTTTAGACAAGATAATTGCATTTCGTTACCAGTGATCTGAAAACATTTTTTGGTGTCAAAATGACTCTATTTTGGTCTCCATGTGTCTAAAAAGCCCTTTTTAGTCAAAATAACTGCATTTGGTCACCAAAGGTCTGAAAACCTTTTCTTAGCTAAAATGACTGTATTTTTGACTTTTAGAGTCTTTATAACACCGCTTTTAGACAAGATAACCAATGGCCTGAAAAAATGATTTTGGTCAAAGTGACTCTATTTAGGTCTCCAAAGCCTGTTTTAGTCAAAATAAATGCATTTGGTCAAAAAAGGTCTGAAAACCTTTTTTTAGCCAAAATGACTGTATTTTTGTCTTTTAGAGTCTCAAAACGCCGCTTTTAGACAACATAACTGCATTAGGTAACCAATGGCCTGAAAACATGTTTTTGGTCAAATGACTCTATTTTTGGTCTCCATGTGTCTAAAAAGCATATTTTAGTCAAAATAAATGCATTTGGTCACCAAAGGTCTGAAACCATTTTTTAGCCAAAATGACTGTATTTTTGTCTTTTAGAGTCTCAAAACGCCGTTTTTAGACAACATAACTGCATTAGGTAACCAATGGACTGAAAACATATTTTTGGTCAAAATGACTCTATTTTTGGTCTCCAAGTGTCTATAAAGCATATTTTAGTCAAAATAAATGCATATTTGTTCACCAAAGGTCTAAAAACCTTTTTTTTAGCCAAAATGACTGTATTTTTGACGTTTAGAGTCTTAAATCACCGCTTTTAGACAAGATAAACTACATTTGGTAACCAATGGCCTGAAAAAATGTTTTTGGTCAAAATGACTTTATTTAGGTCTCCAAATACTGTTTTAGTCAAAATAACTGCATTTGGTCACCAAAGGTCTGAAATGCTTTTTTAGCTAAAATTACTGTATTCCTGTCTTTTACAGTCTTAAAACGACAAGATAATTGCATTTCGTTACCAGTGATCTGAAAACATGTTTTTGGTCAAAATGACTCTATTTTTGGTCTCCGAGTGTCTAAAAAGCATATTTTAGTCAAACTAAATGCATTTGGTCACCAAAGGTCTGAAAACATTTTTTAGCCAAAATGACTGTATTTTTGTCTTTTAGAGTCTCAAAACGCCGCTTTTAGACAACATAACTGCATTTGGTATCCAATGGCCTGAAATCATTTTTTTTTGGTCTTCATGTGTCTAAAAAGCTTTTTTTTTTAGCCAAAATAACTGCATTTGGTCACCCAAGAACTGACAAACTTTTTTAGGCAAAATGACTGTATTTTTGTATTTTAGAGTCTCAAAACTCCGCATTTAGACAAGATAACTGCATTTGGTAATCAATGGACTGAAAAAATGTTTTTGGTCAAAATGACTATTTTGGTCTCCCGAGTGTCTAAAAAGCCTATTTTAGTCAAAATGAATGCATTTGGTCAAAAAAGGTCTGAAAACCTTTTTTTTAGCCAAAATTACTGTAATTTTTACTTTTAGAGTCTTATAACACCGCTTTTAGACAAGATAACCAATGGCCTGAAAAATGATTTTGGTCAAAATTACTCTATTTAGGTCTCCAAAGCCTGTTTTAGTCAAAATAACTGCATTTGGTCACCAAAGGTCTGAAATACTTTTTTAGCTAAAATTAATGTATTTTTGTCTTTTCCAGTCTTAAAACGCCGGTTTTAGACAAGATAATTGCATTTCGTTACCAGTGATCTGAAAACATGTTTTTTGGTCAAAATGACTATTTTTGGTCTCCAAGTGTCTAAAAAGCCTATTTTAGTCAAAATAAATGCATTTGGTCACCAAAGGTCTGAAAACCTTTTTTAGCCAAAATGACTGTATTTTTGTCTTTTAGAGTCTTAAAACACCGCTGTTAGACAAGATAAACTAAATTTGGTAACCAATGGCCTGAAAAAATGTTTTTGGTCAAAATGACTTTATTTAGGTCTCCAAAGGTCTGAAATACTTTTTTTAGCCAAAATTACTGTATTTTTGTCTTTTAGAGTCTTAAAACCCCGCTTTTAGAGAAGATTAACTACATTTGGTAACCAATGGCCTGAAAAAATGTTTTTGGTCAAAATGACTCTATTTTTGGTCTCCAAGTGTCTAAAAAGCCTATTTTAGTCAAAATAAATGCATTTGGTCACCAAAGTTCTGAAAACCTTTTTTAGCCAAAATGACTGTATTTTTGTCTTTTAGAGTCTCAAAACGCCGCTTTTAGACAACATAACTGCATTAGGTAACCAATGGCCTGAAAACATGTTTTTGGTCAAAATGACTCTATTTAGGTCTCTAAGTGTCTAAAAAGCCCTTTTTAGTTAAAATAACTACGGTTGGTCACCAAAGGTCTGAAAAACTGTTTAAGTCAAAATGACCGTATTTTTGTCCTTTAGAGTCTCAAAACTCAGCATTTAGACAAGATAACTGCATTTGGTAATCAATGGCCTGAAAAAATGTTTTTGGTCAAAATTACTCTATTTTGGTCTCCCAAGTGTCTACAAAGCCTATTTTAGTCAAAATGAATGCATTTGGTCACCAAAGGTCTGAAATTCTTTTTTAGCTAAAATTACTGTATTTTTGTCTTTTACAGTCTTAAAACGCCAGTTTTAGACAAGATAATTGCATTTTCGTTACCAGTGATCTGAAAACATTTTTTTGGTCAAAATGACTCTATTTTGGTCTCCATGTGTCTAAAAAGCCCTTTGTAGTCAAAATAACTGCATTTGGTCACCAAAGGTCTGAAAAACTTTTTTTTAGCCAAAATGACTGTATTTTTGTCCTTTAGAGTCTCAAAACGCCGCTTTTAGACAAGATAACTGCATTTGGTAACCAATGGCCTGTAAAAAAAATTTTGGTCAAAATGACTCTATTTTGGTCTCCATGTGTCTAAAAAGCACTTTTTAGTCAATATAACTGCATTTGGTCCCCAATGGTCTGAAAACCTTTTTTTAGCCAAAATGACTGTATGTTTGTCTTTTCGAGTCGTAAAACACCACTTTTAGGCAAGATAAACTACATTTGGTAGCCAATGGC
Source organism: Pelophylax lessonae (assembly GCF_965119305.1). NCBI lineage: Eukaryota > Metazoa > Chordata > Amphibia > Anura > Ranidae > Pelophylax > Pelophylax lessonae. The sequence goes on from NC_138780.1 coordinate 91,171,094, forward strand.
CTGAAAAAATGTTTTTGGTCAAAATGACTCTATTTGGTCTCCCAAGTGTCTAAAAAGCCCTTTTTAGTCAAAATAATTACGTTTGGTCACCAAAGATCTGAAAAACTTTTTTAGCCAAAATGACTGTATTTTTGTCTTTTAGAGTCTTAAAAAGCCGGTTTTAGACAAGATAATTGCATTTCGTTACCAGTGATCTGAAAACATTTATTTTGGTCAAAATGACTCTATTTTGGTCTCCATGTGTCTAAAAAGCCCTTTGTAGTCAAAATAACTGCATTTGGTCACCAAAGGTCTGAAAAACTTTTTTTTAGCCAAAATGACTGTATTTTTGAACTTTAGAGTCTCAAAACGCCGCTTTTAGACAAGATAACTGCATTAGGTAACCAATGGCCTGAAACATGTTTTTGGTCAAAATGACTCTATTTAGGTCTCCAAAGCCTGTTTTAGTCAAAATAACTGCATTTGGTCACCAAAGGTCTGAAATACTTTTTTAGCCAAAATGACTGTAATTTTGTCTTTAAGAGTCTTAAAACACCGCTTTTAGACAAGATAAACTACATTTGGTAACCAATGGCCTGAAAAAATGTTTTTGGTCAAAATGACTCTATTTAGGTCTCCAAGTGTCTTAAAAGCCCTTTTTAGTCAAAATAACCACGGTTGGTCACCAAAGGTCTGAACAACTTTTTTTTAGCCAAAAATGGCTGTATTTTTGTCTTTTAGAGTCTCAAAACTCCGCATTTAGAAAAAATAACTGCATTTGGTCACCAAAGATCTGAAATAAAAATTTAGTCAAAATGACTGTATTTTCGTCTATTAGAGTCTTAAAAAGCCGGTTTTGGACAAGATAATTGCATTTGATAACCAACCGCCTGAAACATTTGTTTGGGTCAAAAGGACTCTATTTTGGTCTCCAAGTGTCTAAAAAGCATTTTTTTTGCATTTGATCACTAAAGGTCTGACATTTTTTTAAATATTTATTGAGTGCATTGAATAAATAACATGAATGGTAGACATAATCAGTTACAGAACCAGTGTTCGGAAAAATATAAAAATATATAAAGGATATAACAGCAACAGTACAGGAAAACGTCATCCATAAACCATCGCATTCAGGTGAAAATTACAGCCAAGTTAACAAACCTGAGCATGTGCCCATGTGCATAAGAGGATAAATAAAAACATTCAGTTATTCCCTCCCAATAGTAATAGGACCATGAACATCTAGCACACACCTCCGTAAAGTTAGTGACAAAAAACCCCCTTGAGGAATGGTTGGGACTTTATAGGTAACTATATTTGACTCTCATGACAGAGATTTATGAATAAAACATGTCTTTTATTTAAAGGAAGTGAAATAATTGAAAAACCATCAAAACAAAAAGAACATATGTTGGACAGTATGCATGGACATTTATACAATACAGTCACAGGTTACAGCAGAATCCAACGTGTTTCAAAATGTAGTATAATACATGAATCTTCCTCAGGGAATCTGCATATATTCCTGAAAAAGTAACCACATACAAAATAAGTCCCAAAAGAGAGGCATAGTTCAGTATATACAGTTTACAAATATATGAATAATCTTGAAGTTGCGACCATGTATTCTCGAGAAAAAAAAAGGGGGGGAGGGGGGGGAAGAGAAAAGAAAAACTTCCAGATGGAATACCACTGATTAGGAGGTCACATACCTGCAAGAAATGGGAAAGCCCAACAACCCTGTCCCAATAGGGATATGTTCAATTCCCACAAGGTGAGAGCTAGAGTCAGGTGTGTGTATTGTTGGCCTTAACCTAGAAACAATGGTAAATGATCAGAAAACCAAAAATGTAGAGTGCAAAACTGCACTATGCAAAAAAGTATAATTCACCTGGTTCGATGATTTATCACAAGTAAAGATGTGAAAAAGAGAAGTAAAAGGTTTTCCCTGAGGTAAAAAAAGGGGATAATGTTCCTGGAAAGTTCCAATTGGTTATCCCATAATATAAGTATCTCCAGAATTTGATAGGTCCTATATTAGGAAAAGAAAAGGAAAACTAAGCCATACATAGATGTTAGTGACCGTCATATGAAATATGGCGGACATATTTAGTTTGGGGTACCTTACCTCAGTAGCGGTGAATCATTTATGGTGTTTCCGTCAGTTCAATACATGTATATAGTCCCTCGGGATATATATAAAAATATATTCCAAAATCCTTGGTGAGAAATGCACCATTACTTGCCTAAGATGAATGTAAAGAAAATACATACATCTATGTCAATGTATATAGAGATATCGACTAGAATAAATAATCAATGTCTCCAGTAAAGTAGAAAAAAATATAATACCATTAAATGTAGGGAAGGCAGTGAACCATGGAGTCACGCTATCCACCAGGGCTGACAGAATCCAATTCTATGGTACCTTGATAGAGCCGCAATGGCGTCCACCACGTGTATCCTAATAGACTGGAGGGAGGAGATAAAGGACCTCCTTAACCAGGTCAAAATTACTCTATTTTGGTCTCCAAGTGTCTAAAAAGCATTTTTTTTGCATTTGATCACCAAAGGTCTGAAATTTTTTTAAATATTTATTGAGTATAAACAGTGCATTGAATAAATAACATGAACGGTAGACATAATCAGTTACAGAACCAGTGTTCGGAAAAATATAAAAATATATAAAATATATAAAGGATATTACAGCAACAGTACAGGAAAACGTCATCCATAAACCATCGCATTCAGGTGAAAATTACAGCCAAGTTAACAAACCTGAGCATGTGCCCATGTGCATAAGAGGATAAATAAAAACATTCAGTTATTCCCTCCTAATAGTAATAGGACCATGAACATCTAGCACACACCTCCGTAAAGTAGCAAAAACCCACCTGAAATACTAAGTGCAAAGGAGAAGGGAAGGGAAGGGAAAAAAGGAAAACAGTGGCAGAAAACTTAAGGGAAAGGATGGGAGGACTCTGCACGCTAGACCTTCTCAAGAAATGCTACCCTATCCAATGAGCAGCCGATCCATAACCAACTGGGGGGAGCCAAGGCCGGGTCATCCAACCAAGGTTGCCATAACGAGGCAAATTTTTTTGTGAGCATTTTGATGCTGGTATGTCAGCTTTTTCCTGATTAAAGAGGCATTGACCTGTGTTATCCACTGGCCCCTGCTCGGCACCCTGGAGGCGATCCAAAATCTAGCAATTAATTTGTGAGCAATATACAACAATCACAACACGGCAACGTGAGCATTTGGGGTCAGAGTGTCCACCTCCAGAGCACCAAGCAGACAGACCACAGGCTCCTATATTAGCTGAAAATTATACACTTTAGAGATCGTGTCAATTACCTTCCCCCAGTAGCGAAACAGCTTGGGACATCTCCACATCATGTGTATAAGTGTACCCTGGTCACTCTCACATTTGGGGCACAAGGGAGTAGATCCCCAACGGTACAGCTGCATCGGTGTTCTGTATGCTCTGTGAAACAGAAATAAGTGACACCAAAGGGATCGATGAGAGCCGACACCAAAGGGATCGATGAGAGGCAAAGATCCCACGTCTCCCCATCTATGGGTCCAAGATCCCCCCTCCCACCCCGCACGAGCAGGGAAGGAAGAGGGGTCCTGCACGGATCACAACAGAAGGACATAAACCTGTGAGATCATACCCTTCTTGTCCGAGACCCGAAACACCTCACCCAACAGGCAGCGAGTGTCGGGTGTCAAAGAAGCCAAGCCTAACGTCCTGAAGAAGCGTGCTGCGTCACGAGAAACGCGTTGACGCCAAAGGCCTCACGACGATAGCTCCACCCACCATACCCGGAAGGCACGCCGCTACTATCCATGAGCGAGGGAGACCAAACCAGCCTTACAGCCTCATAGCTGACAAATGCTACATCCAACCACGGGGAGTTGATCGGCTATCTCCCGCCTCTCTGGCGAAGACATGTATCTAATTATTGAGCACACATACTAAGGATTATCGGACAATCTGGCACAAGAGACAGAGACATATGGAAGGACTCACCACGTACACATCCATCTAGACACGTGAGTTAAGGATACTTATATCCAACTAACCAGTCCTGTCAGCCGCTTGCAAAGTTTGTCTGCTATATTAGACTGCTTCTGATATATCCATCAAACATATGTGCAGCCTCCTCTCCATGGCTCTAAACTAAACTGAGGGTCCTCATATCTTCAAAATGTCCGTGGAATAATACCTCTCTACAGACTATCTTCAAACCGGGAGAGTAGTAAGGCAACACAGAGTTTGAATAGCTACTCGCTTATTATATGTGCTTCATGTGCTGCTGCATTCATGTTGTCAGTTTGTCCTGCAAATCACCTGTTAATTGCTGCATTTCAACTTTGGTGAACTTCCTATGAATGGTCCATATACGGAGGGTCCACACTCATATATGTCTCTATAGTTTGGTGGAATATTTCCTCCCAATGAACTACTGTCTTCATATAGCCTGAAAGAACACCAAGTTTACTCTCAAACTGCATACTAATATAAAATATGTGATATCAATGCTGCTATAAACATGCCATGAGTCAGCTTAATATATGGAAAAATTCCCTGACATAATCTGCTGCATATATCTTCCATACTTTTCTTTGAACTTTTATACCCGGAATGTATTATGATACTATGCTATAGCCAGCTGGTGATACGGTTGAGGAATACAGCCAATTATATCAATCCTATGGATGGAAGAATCTACTTCTAAAAATTAATCACCTCCCATTGTCTTCTCTTGATTCCCCCTCCCCATCCTGTCTTATGCCAATTGATGCTTTCAAGTATCACCATAATATATCAAGATTCCAAGTTAATCATATGTGATTTAACTTATGAATATACCCAAGCATTAGGCGGTCATCACATGTAAGGATGGGCATTATTAGTATTCAATAACACCAAGGGAATTCTGGTAGGTGGGTGGAGTTTCAGTGAGGTACTTTGTTGTCATCAAGGCGGACCTCTTACATACATGTATGTGTTTTATCTCATGACACATCTCCTTTTGAAAGTGTTTTTGTATTGTGTTGAATTTTATCTTTATCTTCTTCAATAAAGTAATTCCTTTTAACCATTTACCAGTGCTTGAGCCATACATGCAACTCCTTTTTTTCTATTTTTCTTCACATGTTCAACAGTTGCTTGGCTCACCGGCAACACGCCGTTTGGTAATTCTGGTATTGTTTGGAATCGATGTCACATCCCACCATACCCTCGATATATTGAGGAATTATAGGGGATTTTCTATGGTCCTTTCTTATTCCCCCCCTCTTTCCCCTCCATTTTGATTTTCAAAGAAGCCAAGCCTGCCTGGGCCATCATCGCATGTCTAAATTGTAGGTAGCGAAAGAAACAGTGCCTAGGTACATCAAACTCCCTCTGTAAGTCTTGAAAATATTTCAGTACCCCAGCTCTGAACAATTGTGCTATAAAATATACACATCTCCGCGCCCTCTAGACGAAACAGTTCCGAAAAGTTGCGATTATGCCAAATCGGAGTCTGAGGAAGGTAACCCGTGATCTGCAACATCCCCTTGACACAGCGCCACACCATGCGAATCAAGGCGAGTGTGGGTAACTGAGTCCCCATATTGGAGAACCCCGCTTCAAGGTGTACAAGGACAGGGTGAGGCGAGTCAGGAGGGACCAATAAGGACCCAATAGGATCGAATGGATCCAAAAGACCCCAGCCCCCCATATGCTGAACCTGGAAGGCTAGAAAATATACTCTGGGGTTGGGGACTGCCAAGCCACCACTATCCTTGCCCATCTGAAGGGTAGCCAATTTAATCCTAGCCACTTTTTTGCACCAGATCAGTTCTCGGAACTGGGAGTCAATCCTATAGAACCATTTCCTGGGTATCCAGATTGGGGAGTTGTGCAAGACATAAAGAAGTTGAGGAGCCCGCACCATCTTAATTAGATTGACTCGCCCAGCCACCGACAAGGGAACTTTGCAGCAGAGGTACGAGGTTCAGTGTGATATACTGGGTAGGATCAGGAGACACCTGGATCCCCAAATATGTGAAGGAGTGAACCACTCGCACTGTGGATGCACAGTCCGGAAAAGGGCTGAGTTATGGGATCAAGGGGCATTAAAACTGATTTATCCCAATTTATGGAAAATCCCGACAGGGACCCAAAATAGTCAATAAGGGACATTACCGCCCGCAATGATTCCCCTGTATTACCTAGGTAGAGCAGTGTGTCATCCGCATAGAGTGAGATAACGTCTGCATTGGAGCCCCTTCTGAACCCCACTATGTTATTGGAGGACCGAATCCGCGCCGCTAAGGTCTCCAGTGCCATGGCAAACAGCAATGGAGATAGCGGGCAGCCCTGTCTAGTCCCCCTGTGCAAACAGAAGGGTCCAGAAAGCTCACCCTCAGTCTGGCCGCGGGGGCAGCGTACAGTACCCGCACCCAGTTCAGAAAGTTCTCTCCCACACCAAAGCGCTTGAGAACTTCCCATAGGTACACCCATTCAACACTATTGAATGCCTTAGCGGCATCTAGCGAAAAGACTGCCCGGTTCCCAGGGTTGTCTACTGGGATCTGAAGGTTCAGAAATAGTCGGCGGAGATTAAGTGCCGTCGATCTGGTCAGGATAAACCCCGATTGATCCCTATGGACAACCCCCTGGACAACAGAGGACAGCCTAGTGGCCAGTATCTTAGCTAGAATTTTAACATCCGTTGTGAGTAGAGATATGGGCCTTTAGGAATCCGCCAAAAGCAGATCCTTGCCAGGCTTCAGCAGGAAAACAACTATAGCTTCAGACATAGAGGCAGGAAGGCGGCTGTTAGGGATACAAGTGGTAGCCTGATGGCAGAGGAAGGCCCCACGTGTGCTAGATGGCGGTGCTTAGACGGGAACCCCCAAGGTAAGTGACACAGGCTAACCTGAGGTGCGGAATCTAAGTATCCACCGGTTTTCACCAGAGCCTCTAGTGGTGAGGATGGATTTTGCTGCGTGTGGATACCAGGTCGCAGTCCTCAGGGTCACCCCACCAAGGGAGAAGCCAGTCAAGATCCGAAGGCAGATAAGCAGACAAGGGAGATCCGAGAGAATGGCCAAACAAGCCGGGGGTCAGGACGGGCAGCAGGTCAACAAGGTCAGGAACAAGCCAAAGGTCAAAACGGATATCAAACAGGTAACAGGAAGCAGGCTTCAGGAACACAGGAAGAGCTGCAGACAAGTCAGCAAAGACACAGTGCTTCTGAGCTGTTTAAATAAGGCAGCCTCTTTGCCAATTACTGCAATTAATCTGCTCTAGGTTAACCTTTTAGATTGCAGATTCATGACAGCACATCAGTGTGCTCAGGAAGCATTCCTAACATTGCCCCCCCCCCCTTAAGGGCAACCTCCGGGTGCCCAACAAACTGCTTTTCTGAGGATGGGCAAGAAAAAACGCCTGGATCAGGTCTGCGGCATGAATGTTACTCTCAGGTTCCCAGGAATTCTCTTCCGGCCCATAACCCTTCCATTTAATAAGGAACTGAAGCTGGTTACCTCTTTTCCGGCAATCAAGTACAGCCTCAACTTCGTACTCCATGTCGCCATCCACCATCACTGGTTCCGGAGGTCCAGGGCTTCTGCCGGGGAAGGCGTCAGGAACCGCCGGTTTTAAAAAAAAGTGACATGGAACACAGGATGGATCCGTAGGGTATCAGGTAAGGATAACTCATAGGACACGGCATTGAGTCTTATTTTAACGGGGAATGGGCCGATAAACCTGGAAGCCAACTTCTTGGATGGGCATGCCAAGCACAGGTTAGCTGTGGATAAAAAGACCTGGTCTCCTGGTTGGAGAATCAGTTCTCTCCTCTTTTTCCCATCAAAGATTCTTTTGGACGCTATCTGAGCCTTGGCCAAGGTGTCCTGCAGAAGTTTGTTGTTACTCGTGAAGAAGTCAATGGTGACCTGAACTGCGGGCACTCCGGAATCAGATGGGACGTCGGGCAGAAAGGAAGGATGAAAACCATAATTGGCAAAGAAGGGAGATTGCCTGGTAACGGAATGTCGTGAATTATTAAAGGCAAATTCCGCAAATGGTAGTAATGCTACCCAGTCGTCCTGGACGAAGGTGGTAAAGCACCGGAGATATTGTTTCAGGGTCTGGTTTGTCCTCTCTGTTTGCCCTTTCGTCTGCGGGTGTTAAGCTGAGGACATAGATAATTAAATTTTTAGTAGCTTACACAAGGCCCTCCAAAAGCGGGACGTGAGCTGTACCCCTCTGTCCGAGATAATGTTTGTGGGTACCCCGTGGAGTCGCACAATCTCCCTAATGAAGACTTCTGCAGTTTCTTTTGCAGAGGGGGTACCTTTGAGGGGTAGAAAGTGGCCCATCTTAGTAAGCCGGTCTACAACCACAAAAATGGCGGAGCACCCGGCCGAAGGTGGAAGTTCCACGATAAAGTCCATGGCGATAGTTTGCCAGGGCCGGTCAGGGATTGGAAGTGGTCTGAATAGACCCCACGCCCTACTTCTGGTGGTTTTACTCCTGGAGCAAGACACATAACTTCTGCAGTCTTTTCCCATCTCAGGCCACCAGAAGGTGCGATGCATGAGGTCAAGGGTCCTATGAACACCAAAATGGCCAGCCAGAGGGTGGTCATGGCAGGCAGCTAGAACCGAAACTCTGACTCCCTCCGGGACAAATATTTTGTCCTTAGCCCACAACAAACCATCCTTGCGTGACAGGGGTATCCCAGGTGGACCGGAAATTTTGGCAGAGGCTTGCTCAAGATGGGATTTCAGGCTAGTGAGCAGGAAGTTTTTCTCTGACAGGATAGTGTCAGGTACCAACTCTTCTTTAGTATTATCAAACATCCGGGACAGGGCATCCGGTTTGACATTTTTCGACCCGGGCCGATAGGTGATATGGAACGAGAATCTGGAGAAGAAGAGTGCCCATCGGGCCTGGCGGGGTCTAAGTCGCTTTTCAGATCTTAAGTACTCAAGGTTCTTATGATCGGTAAATATAAGAATCGGGCGTGATGCTCCTTCTAGTAGATATCTCCACTCTTCGAGAGCGGCTTTGATAGCCAAGAGTTCCCGGTCCCCGACATCATAGTTTTTCTCAGCGGGAGAGAGTTTCCGGGAAAAGAAGGCTATTGGGTGAGTTAAGTCTCTAGTTCCCTGTCTTTGGGAGATGACTGCCCCGACCACAACGTCCGATGCGTCTACCTCCAGGAGATAGGGTAAGGCAGGATCCGGGTGACTTAGGATAGGGGCAGAGGTAAAATGTTTTTAAGAACCGAGAAGGCGGACTGAGCTTCTGGGGTCCACTGGAAGCGGACGTTCTTCTTAGTAATGTGAGTAATAGGGGCTATGATGTTAGAGAACCCCTTAATGAACCTCCTATAAAAATTGGCGAAGCCAACGAAGCGCTGTACTCCCTTTTTGTCTGATGGAGGTGGCCAGTCCAGAATGACAGAGACCTTCTGAGGATCCATCTCTATTCCTTCTGTGGAAATTATTAACCCCAGAAACGGGATACTGTTCTGCTCAAAAACGCACTTCTCGGCCTTGGCGTAGAGACCATGCTGGCGAAGGCGACCGAGGACATTTCGAACGTGCTCGCGATGCTGCTCTAGGGATGTTGAGAAGATTAGGATGTCATCCAAGTATACGATGATGAAGATATCCAACCATTCCCTGAAGATGTAGTTCACAAAGTGTTGGAATGTGGCAGGAGCATTACAAAGGCCAAATGGCATTACCAGGTATTCGAAATGTCCGAATCTAGTGCGGAAAGCAGTCTTCCATTCGTCGCCCTCTTGGATGCGCACCAAGTGGTACGCCCCACTAAGATCCAGCTTAGTAAACAGGATGGCAGATCTGAGTCTCTGAAAGAGTTCGGGGACTAGAGGAAGGGGATAACGGTTTTTAATAGTAACTTTATTTAAATCCCTATAATCTGTGCAGGGTCGGAGGGTGTGATCCTTCTTCTCTACGAAGAAGATACCTGCCCCTGCTGGAGAGGTAGAGGGACGGATGAACCCCTTCTTCAGACTTTCGTCTACATAGTCCTTTAAGACGTCCAGCTCACGTTCAGAAAGTGGGTAAATCCGGCCGAACGGGATTTCGGCTCCTGGGAGCAAGTCGATGGGGCAGTCATATGGACGGTGGGGGGGCAAGGTCTCTGCTCCCCGTTTGCTGAATACGTCCAGGAAATCATGGTATGCTTTGGGCACCACAGAACACACATCAGGTTCGGATTCAAGACAGAACAGAGTCTTGGGGAATTCAGGAGAAGCGGGTAGACAGGAATTCTTGCAGTAAAGAGATGGGAACTGGATGGTGCCTGTGATCCAATTGACTTGCGTGTTATGTGCTTGCAACCACGGTAATCCCAGGATAATGGGAAATAAGGAGGATGTGATAACATCCAGGCTAATCAGTTCCTTATGGCCGGAGGAGGAGACCATAGGAAGGGGAAAAGTTTCTTGGGTCACGGGCCCGGATTTGATGTGGGAGCCATCAGCCAGGAAGATGGTGAGGTCCTGAGTCTTGAGACGGAGAGGTACGCCATGTTGCAGGGCGAACGAGCGATCAATGAAACAACTGCAGGCTCCCAAGTCAATGATCGCAGTAACTGGGACGAGTCCTTCCGGAAGCTGTAATGACACAGGAAAGGCTAGGTGGGAGGAACTGGCAACAGATGGTGAGGCCGGCATGAACTTATGGTATTTTGCCGGGCAGGAGCGCACATAGTGGCCAGCTTCACCGCAATACAGGCACAGGTTACCCAACTGGCGACGGCATCTCTCCTCCGGGGACAAAGCAGGCCGTATGATCCCAAGTTGTATAGGTTCAGGCGTATCTGAGGCGACTCCAGCGGGAGCGGGGTTGGTAAGAGCTGACCCAGTAGAAGAAAAGTATGCAGGATGAGCAACTCGTGGTAGCGTCCAGGCTGGTCTGAACTGCTGCGGAGATCATTCTGCTCTGCGCTCCCGTAGCCACCGGTCGATTTGAATGGCCTGGGAAATCAAATCTTCCAAGGCGTTGGGGACACCTACCCGCACCAGCTCGTCCTTCAGTCCTTCTGACAAGCCGAGACGGAACTGATACCGGAGTGCTGCTTCGTTCCAGGACGTATCGGAACTGATGGGGCGGAAGTTAGTGACGTAGTGTTCTACGGGCCTGCGACCCTGCTGAAGAACATGAAGCGCAGCTTCTGCCGTGGAGGATCGCTGCGGGTCATCATAGAGCTGTGCCATGGCCTCAAAAAATGACTGTAAGGAGTTTAATGGGGGCTGCACTCTTTAGGAGCCGATGAACCCAGGACTGGGGTTCGCCTAGGAGCAGGGAGATAACAAACCCCACCTTGGTGGTCTCCAAAGAAAAGGTTCGAGGTTGCAGGGAGAAATACAGCTGCCAGGCGTTGCGAAAGGCGCAGAATTTACCGCGATCCCCGGAATATTTTTCGGGAGCAGGAACTCGAGGTTCTGGTGGCAGCATCACTACGGTAGGGCCAGAAGCAGGTGCAGAGAGTGCTGCAGCAGGAGAGGAAGCAGATAATACAGGAGGATCCCCCTGAAGTGTCGTAGAGCGCAGCCGTTCCTCTAGCTGTGTGTAGCCGTCTTGAAGCGACTTTACGGTTTGAGACAGGGCTGCGAGGTGTTGGCAGATCTCTTCCAACGGTGAGGCTTCTCTTGCAGGCTCCGTCATGGCTGATTTGTACTGTTAGGGATACAAGTGGTAGCCTGATGGCAGAGGAAGGCCCCACGTGTGCCAGAGGGCGGAGCTTAGACGGGAACCCCCAAGGTAAGTGACACAGGCTAACCTGAGGTGCGGAATCTAAGTATCCACCGGTTTTCGCCAGAGCCTCTAGTGGGGAGGACGGATTTTGCTGCGTGTGGATACCAGGTCGCAGTCCTCAGGGTCGCCCCACCAAGGGAGAAGCCGGTCATGATCTGAAGGCAGATAAGCAGACAAGGGAGATCCAAAAGAATTGTCAAACAAGCCGGGGGTCAGGACGGGCAGCAGGTCAACAAGGTCAGGAACAAGCCAAAGGTCAAAACGGATATCAAACAGGTAACAGGAAGCAGGCTTCAGGAACACAGGAAGAGCTGCAGACAAGTCAGCAAAGACACAGTGCTTCTAAGCTGTTTAAATAAGGCAGCCTGTTTGCCAATTACTGCAATTAGTCTGCTCTAGGTTAACCCTTTAGATTGCAGATTCATGACAGCACATCAGTGTGCTCAGGAAGCATTCCTAACAGCGGCCAATACGGAAGGCTTCGTTATATACCCGCAGCAGCACGGGTACCAACTGTTCAGCGTATCGGCTGTAAACCTCCGACGGGATACCATCAGCCCCCGGAGATTTACCAGGCTTAGTAGATTTCAAGGCTGCATAAAGTTCGTTTTCCGTAAGGGGGGCCCCAAGCACAGCCACGTCCCTGGCATACAGAAAAGGCAAATCGCAGGAAGCCAAAAAAATCGGCAATTTCTCGTGAGTCAGCCGAGATCTTAGAGGAGTAAAGATCAGCATAAAACTTCCCAAGTACTCTCCGTATGTCAGCCGTGGCGTGCCAGAGCACCCCCTGAGGATCTTTAATCTATGGTATAAATGCCGCAGGCTGCTGCGAGCGAACCAGCATGGCCAACATATGACCCGTGTTTTCTCCCTTCTCAAAATACCTCCGCTGCAAGAAGAAGCGCTTGTTTTCAGCCTTTTGAATCGAGACCGACTTGGCCATAGATTGGGCAGCCAGCCACGACCTCTGAGTATCATCTGACGGGTCCCTAACATAAGTTTCCTCCGCTCTAGTCACTGCGTCCAACACAGTATTCTCCCATTGCCTGGTGTCCGTTTTAATGACATTAACCGTACGTATAAACTGACCTCCCATGAATGCCTTAGCCGCATCCCACACCACCCCCACCTCTGCGGATTCCAAATTGTCAGCAAAAAAGGACGTTAGTTTGGGTGGCAGGGGATCAGGACTAGGAAAGAGCGTCAGCCAGAATGCATTGAGTTTCCAAAGGGATTTTCCCGCCACGACCACCAGAGGCAGTAGCGAACCATTACCCAGCCCCAGATCTATCCTAGACAATCCCGAGTGTGACGCCGAGAAGCACGAAAACTTTCGTACCTCAGGGTGGCCCATCCTCCAGACATCTGTCAGTCCGAGTTCACCCACCAACCGAGCAAGGGGCATAGCCCCCCCGGCCAGCATAGGTCCACCGGAGTGAGAGTAAAACCTATCCCAGGCAGAGTCAAGTACAGCAGTAAAGTCCCCCAACATCAGCAGGGGCACATCAGTAAGTTGAGAAATATGTGGCACGATAAGTTTAAGTTCCCCTGCAGAATACGGGGGGGGGGCACAAGTACACACCTAAGGCTTGCTAGTTGGCAGGATAAAACAAACTGGCCCTCAGGGTCAATCACAGACTTTGAGCATAGAAACCGTACCCCCTTCTTAATCAAAATACACACCCCTCTCGAATAAGTGGAGTAAACAGAGTGGAACTGGTGACTAAATACGCTAGGAGCTAGACACAGGGAAGTGGAAGGAGACATATGGGTCTCCTGCAGGCAAACCACATCTGCCTGCAGGTGTTTGATGGTGCGGAGCACTGCCGTCCTCTTTACCGGGTTGCAGAGGCCCCGCACATTCCAGGACATCACACAAATATTATCAGCCATAGTCAAAATGTAGCCATACACGGAGCGTCAGGCAACCCGGCCAGGGAGGCGAAAGAGGGCACCCAGAAAGGGTGAACCCACTACACCCCATCAGCACAGCCCAGCTATATAGAGAGAGCCACAGGAGAGAGCCCAGCCCACACAGTACCGGTGCAGCCCCAGCATAGAGAACAGTCAATAGGAACATCCACAGCATAGGGTAAAATAATAGCAGTAGAGCGACAAAGAACATGCAGGAAAAGCAAAAATCGAACCAAAGTCCAGGACCAGAAAAAAGGCAAAAAGGGGGAACAAAAAGGCAATACACGTCTGCCACGTGTGGGGGAAGGGACGAGTCAATAGGGCATGTCCAGTCACGACCAAGGGGGGAAACCGGAGAGGGACCACCGATGCCAGTGTAGTCTCCTCAAAATTAGCAACCATGTGAGAGGTAGCAACCATTAGTGCAGCAGAAGAGCTCCCATCATAACAGGAAAAGTGTGTGTAACATCAAGTGCCAAGTATAGGCAGGAGAACCGAAAGGATCCATGACCGGCCGAAAAGAGTACAAAAGTTCCAAAAAGTAGAAACGATCCTCAAAGGTCTTCTCGCCTGGGGGAAGTGGCCGCCCGCAGGCCCCACCATTAGCATCCAGCCATTGAACAGCAGCAGAAGGCTTGTCAAAGAACAGCACCTCATCCTGGACCACTACCCAGAGCCTGGAAGGGTACAGCATAGCGTATTGAACATTCAAGTCCCGCAATCTCCTCTTGACCTCTACGAATTTCACACGCTGTTTCTGCACCACCACAGAGTAATCGGGAAACAGGGAGATCCTTGAGTTGTCAATCTTGAGCCTCCCCTGCATTCCCCTGGCTTTACTAATTGAGGAATTTGAAGATGAAAGTGCGTGGGGGGGGGGGCTCCAGGAGGAAGAGGTCGCATAGGCACCCAATTTATCAGATTAATCTAAAAAAGGTACCGTAATCGAATCCACACATCCTGGAACATTAAATTCTGTCATCAACCATCCCGACGAACGCCACGCCCCAGTCACGCCCCCGTCACCCCCCCCCCCTCCTGGGCTGCTCAGTCCAAAATGCCCAGGCCTATTTTTTGTTCCAGTCCGGGCCTGATTCACACAGTATACAGAAGTAAGTGTCGGCATGTATAGGCCCCAAAAATTAGCTCACATGGGTTTACCTGACAGTTAAGAATGTAGTATTTGGTGGCTGTAGGTACATTAGGCATTCACAGGATACAGAAGTAAGTGTTGGCCTGTACAGTCCCCAAATATTAGCCCATATGGGTAGGGTTGAGCAAACACGGACTGTATTATTCGTGTTCGTACCGAATAATTGTTTTTTTGTTACCCGAACACGGACCCGAAAACTTTACTGTATATTCGGGTAAAAATCCGTGTTCGGTCGTTTTATTTCCGGGTTTTGTATGCATTGGCGCGCTTTTCATGGCGGGCTTTCAACAGCCAATCAACAAGCGTTTAACTGGTGTGCCTTAAGCCATCCCAGCCATGCCTACAAATGTATTAGTAGCTGTGATTGGACATCTGAAGCATGTGACCAAGTCTTTATAAGTTCGAGACGGAGCGCCGTTATCTTGTCTAAATGACTAAATTTTGGTCTCCAAGTATCTAAAAAGCCTTTTTTAGTCAAAATAACTGCATTTCGTCACCAAAGGTCTAAAAACAAATTTAGTCAAAGTGACTGTATTTTTGTCTTTTAGAGTCTTAAAAAGCCAGTTTTAGACAAGATAACCGCACTTGGTCTCCAATGGTCTGAATTTTTTTTTGTCAAAATGAATGTATTTGGTATTCTGTGGCTGAAGGTACATTAGGCATTCACAGGATACAGAAATAAGTGTCAGTCATAAAAGGCCCCAAAAATTAGCCCACATGGGTTTAACTGACAGCTAAGAATGTAGTATTCTGTGACTGAAGGTAAGTGTCAGGTAAACCCATGTGGGCTAATTTCTGGGGCCTTTTATGACTGACACTTATTTCTGTATCCTGTGAATGCCTAATGTACCTTTAGCCACAGAATACTGCAGTCAGGTAAACCCATGTGAGCTAATTTTTGGGGCCTATAGAGGCCGACACTTACTTCTGTATACTGTGTGAATGCCTGATGTACCTCTAGCCATCCAATACTAAGTTCTTTGCTATCAGTTAAACCCATGTGAGCTAATTTTTGGGGCCTATACAGGCCGACAATTACTTCTGTATACTGTGTGAATGCCTGATGTACCTCTACAATTGGGGGGTATTTGTACTGTCCTGACATTTCAGGGCCTCAAGAAAGGAGATAGGCCATGAGTACATCTGGTGTGATCAAATTTCAGTAATTGGTACCATAGCTTCTAGACTCAATAACTTTCACACAGACTAAATAATATACACTAATTTGGGTTAATTTTACCAGAGATATGTAGCAGTATAAATTTTGGCCCAAATGTATGAAGAAAAATTAATTTTTTGCAAAATTGTATGTATGGTTAAGCTGGGCGCCAACGGCAGACTATCGGTAACGCTGTCTCTGGGCGATAGCGAGACTTACATGAGGAAAGAAGTGAAGTCGAGACTTCCTCTAACAGGTACCCTTTATGTGTTTCCCTGGACCCCTGCTGGGTCCTCACCTGGAATTACCCCCTTTGCAGAACGCCTGATCAAACTCCATGCTGATGTATTATTGAACCGCTGGCAGAAACCCACTTTCCATATTGAAAGATTCAGGCAAACCTATGACCCGCAGATTATTGCGCCTGGACCGATTCTCTAAATCGTCCAGCTTCTCTAGAATGTAACTCTGCGTTTGCTGGGCCTGCTGGTCATGAGTAAAAGAGTTCTGGACCTTATCTTCTATATCAGACACTTGGTGCTCCAGCTCAGCAAGTCTGCCTGCCTGTTCCCCCAGCTCCTTCTTGAGGTGAGTGAGGCCCTGCGCTATAGCCTTATCCACCGCTGCGGTAATAGTGGGCGATAGCAGGACGGCAACTGCTTGTGCTAGTGTGGCTATCTGCGCCTCGGGGAAGACCGATGCAGGTATACCCTGGGGGGGAACATGATGCTGTGAGACGTCCGTCATATTTGCCTCAGATGAGGCCTGGTCAGCCGCGTCGCCCCGGGGGGCTTGGGAGCTCGGCGGCGGGCCGTGGAGGACAAATTTATCCATAGAGGTACCTTCCGGAGGGTGGATGCCTGGGCTCCGTGAGGTTTGCGGGCTCGGATGGGCTGTGTGAGAGGTTTAATATGCCGCCGGGATCGGCCTTTTATGGCCGACACTTACTTCTGTATCCTGTGAATGCCTAATGTACCTTCAGCCACCAAATACTACGTTCTTAGCTGTTAGGTAAACCCATGTGGGCTAATTTTTGGGGCCTTTTACGGCCGACACATGTTCTTTGCACTGGCACATTATTTTGCACATATCTTAAAAGTTACCCCACGGTCTGGATTCACTGTTGGTTTTACTTTATATATAAAAGGTAGCGCCGTTTCCAACTACCTCCCCCCCATATGATACTTGACCCCTAATGTTTTAGGGGTTGGTTGGTGGCTGCAACCTATTTTTATGCAATAAAGTCTCTGAGAATTTATCCATAGCGCTGGTCTTTCTCCTCACCTGCATTGCATTTTACGGCCGACACTTACTTCTGTATTCTGTGAATGAAAAAAAACTTTTAGTCAAAAGGACTATTTTTGTATTTTAGAGTCTTAAAAAGCCGGTTTTAGACAAGATAACTGCATTTTGCTCTCCAATGGCCTGAAAAAATATTTTGGTCAGAATGACTCTATTTTGGTCTCCAAGTGTCTAAAAAGCCTTTTTTTAGTCAAAATAACTTCATTTCCTTCACCAAAGGTCTGAAATTTTTTTTAGTCAAAATGACCTAATTTTTGTCTTTTAGAGCCTTAAAAAGCCGGTTTAAGACAGGATTTGTCTAAAACCGGCCATTTGGGCTCCAATGGCCTGAAAATAAATTTTCGGTCAAAATGACTCTATTTTGGTCTCCAAGTGTCTAAAAAGCCTTTTATAGTCAAAATAACTGCATTTGGTCACCAAAGGTCTGAATTTTTTTTTAGTCCAAATGACTATATCTTTGTCATTTAGAGCCTTAAAAAGCCGGTTTTAGACAAGATTTTAGACATTTGGCTCCAATGGCCTGAACATTTTTTTTGGTCAAATTGACTCTATTTTGGTCTCCAAGTGTCTAAAAAGCCTTTTTTTAGTATAAATAACTGCATTTGTTCACCAAAGGTCTGAAAAAAATTTTAGTCAAAATGAATGTATTTTTGTCTTTTAGAGCCTTAAAAGCCGGGTTTAGACAAGAGTTGTCTAAAACCCGCCATTTGGGCTCCAATGGCCTTAAAAAAAGAAATTTGGTCAAAATGACTAAATTTTGGTCTCCAAGTATCTAAAAAGCCTTTTTTAGTCAAAATAACTGCATTTCGTCACCAAAGGTCTAAAAACAAATTTAGTCAAAGTGACTGTATTTTTGTCTTTTAGAGTCTTAAAAAGCCAGTTTTAGACAAGATAACTGCACTTGGTCTCCAATGGTCTGAAATGTTTTTTGTCAAAATGAATGTATTTAGTATCCTGTGGCTGAAGGTACATTAGGCATTCACAGGATACAGAAGTAAGTGTCGGCCATAAAAGTCCCCAAAAATTAGCCTGACAGCTAAGAACGTCGTATTTGGTGGCTGAAGGTACATTAGGCATTCACAGGGTACAGAAGTAAGTGTCGGCCTGTATAGGCCCCAAAAATTAGCCCACATGGGTTTAACTGACAGCTTAGAATGTAGTATTCTGTGACTGAAGGTAAGTGTCAGGTAAACCCATGTGGGCTAATTTCTGGGGCCTTTTATGACTGACACTTATTTCTGTATCCTGTGAATGCCTAATGTACCTTTAGCCACAGAATACTACATTCTTAGCAGTCAGGTAAACCCATGTGAGCTAATTTTTGGGGCCTATAGAGGCCGACACTTACTTCTGTATACTGTGTGAATGCCTGATGTACCTCTAGCCATCCAATACTACGTTCTTTGCTGTCAGTTAAACCCATGTGAGCTAATTTTTGGGGCCTATACAGGCCGACAATTACTTCTGTATACTGTGTGAATGCCTGATGTACCTCTAGCCATCCAATACTACGTTCTTTGCTGATAGTTAAACCCATGTGAGCTAATTTTTGGGGCCTAAACAGGCCGACACTTACTTCTGTATACTGTTTGAATGCCTAATGTACCTTCAGCCACAGAATACTATGTTCTTAGCTGTCAGTAAAACCAATGTGGGCTAATTTTTGGGGACTATACAGGCTGACACTTACTTCTGTATCCTGTGAATGCCTAATATACCTTCAGTCACCAAATACTACATTCTTAACTGTCAGGTAAACCCATGTGAGCTAATTTTTGGGGCCTATACATGCCGACATTTACTTCTGTATACAGTGTGAATACCTAATGTACCTCTAGCCATCAAATACTACGTTCTTTGCTGTCAGTTAAACCCATGTGAGCTATTTTTTTTGGCCTATACAGGCCGACACTTACTTCTGTATACTGTGTGAATGCCTAATGTACCTCCAGCCATCAAATGCACTACGTTCTTCCCTGAACGCGCCCAATCTCGTCTGATCTTGGAAGCTAAACAACGTCAGGCCTGGTTAGTACCTGGATGGGAGACCGCCTGGGAATACCAGGTGCTGTAGGCTTTTGGCTTTTCCTTTATTCGTTGGCTTTCTTTTTGTTTCTCCTGAGGTGCCATCTTGCCATGGCCAAGTTCAAAGGGGTCGAGGGTGGAAGTGGTGATTGCCTACAGCCACATCACCTTGAATGCGCTCAATCTCATCTGATCTTAAAAGCTAAGCAGGGTCGGGCCTGGTTAGTACCTGGATGGGAGACCGCCTGGGAATATCATGTGCTGTAGACTTTCGGCTTTTCCTTTATTTGTTGGCTTTCTTTTTGTTTCTCCTGAGGTGCCATCTTGCCATGGCCAAGTTCAAAGGGGTCGAGGGTGGCAGGGGTGATCGCCTACGGCCACATCACCCTGAACGTGCACTATCTCGTCTGATCTTGGACGCAAAGCGGGGTCGGGCCTGGTTAGTACCTGGATGGGAGACCGCCTGGAAATACCAGGTGTTGTAGGCTTTTGGCTTTTCCTTTATTCGTTGGCTTTCTTTTTGTTTCTTCTGAGGTGCCATCTTGCCATGGCCAAGTTCAAAGGGGTCGAGGGTGGCAGTGGTGATCGCTTACGGCCACATCACCCTGAACATGGCCGATCTCGTCTGATCTTGGAAGCTAAGCAGGGTCGGGCCTGGTTAGTATCTGGATGGGAGACCGCCTGGGAATACCAGGTGCTGTAGGCTTTTGGCTTTTCCTTTATTCATTGGCTTTCTTTTTGTTTCTCCTAAGGAGCCATCTTGCCATGGCCAAGTTCAAAGGGGTCGAGGGTGGCAGAGGTGATCTCCTACGGCCACATCACCCTGAACACGCTCAATCTTATCTGATCTTGAAAGCTAAGCAGGGTCGGGCCTGGTTAGTACCTGGATGGGAGACAGCCTGGGAATATCAGGTGCTGTAGGCTTTTGGCTTTTCCTTTATTTGTTGGCTTTCTTTTTGTTTCTCCTGAGGTGCCATCTTGAAATGGCCAAGTTCAAAGGGGTCGAGGGTGGCAGCGGTGATCGCCTACGGCCACATCACCCTGAACGTGCACTATAATTGGCAAAGAAGGGAGATTGCCCAGTAACGGAATGTCGTGAATTATTAAAGGCAAATTCCGCAAATGGTAGTAATGCTACCCAGTCGTCCTGGATGAAGGTGGTAAAGCACCGGAGATATTGTTCCAGGGTCTGGTTTGTCCTCTCTGTTTGCCCGTTCGTCTGCGGGTGGTAAGCTGAGGACATAGATAATTCAATTTTTAGTAGCTTACACAAGGCCCTCCAAAAGCGTGACGTGAACTGTACCCCTCTGTCCGAGATAATGTTCGTGGGTACCCCGAGGAGTCGCACAATCGCCCTAATGAAGACTTCTGCAGTTTCTTTTGCAGAGGGGGTACCTTTGAGGGGTAGAAAGTGGGCCATCTTAGTAAGCCGGTCTACAACCACAAAAATGGCGGAGCACCCGGCCGAAGGTGGAAGTTCCACGATAAAGTCCATGGCGATAGTTTGCCAGGGCCGGTCAGGGATTGGGAGTGGTCTGAGGAGACCCCACGCCTTACTTCTGGTGGTTTTACTCCTGGAGCAAGAAACACAGGAAGACACATAACTTCTGCAGTCTTTTCCCATCTCAGGCCACCAGAAGGTGCGTTGCATGAGGTCAAGGGTCCTATGAACACTTAAATGGCCAGCCAGAGGGTGGTCATAGCAGGCAGCTAGAACCGAAACTCTGACTCCCTCTGGGACAAATATTTTATCCTTAGCCCACAACAAACCATCCTTGCGTGACAGGGGTATCCCAGGTGGACCGGAAATTTTGGCAGAGGCTTGCTCAAGATGGGATTTCAGGCTAGTGAGCAGGAAGTTTTTCTCTGACAGGATAGTGTCAGGTACCAACTCTTCTTTAGTATTATCAAACATCCGGGACAGGGCATCCGGTTTGACATTTTTCGACCCGGGCCGATAGGTGATATGGAACGAGAATCTGGAGAAGAAGAGTGCCTATCGGGCCTGGTGGGGTCTAAGTCGCTTTTCAGATCTTAAGTACTCAAGGTTCTTATGATCGGTAAATATAAGAATCGGGTGTGATGCTCCTTCTAGTAGATATCTCCACTCTTCGAGAGCGGCTTTGATAGCCAGGAGTTCCCGGTCCCCGACATCATAGTTTTTCTCTGCGGGAGAGAGCTTCCGGGAAAAGAAGGCTATTGGGTGAGTTAAGTCTCTAGTTCCCTGTCTTTGGGAGATGACTGCCCCGACCGCAACGTCCGATGCGTCTACCTCCAGGAGATAGGGTAAGGCAGGATCCGGGTGACTTAGGATAGGGGCAGAGGTAAAATGTTTTTTAAGAACCGAGAAGGCGGACTGAGCTTCTAGGGTCCACTGGAAGCGGGCGTTCTTCTTAGTAAGGTGAGTAATAGGGGCTATGATGTTAGAGAACCCCTTAATGAACCTCCTATAAAAATTGGCGAAGCCAACGAAGCGCTGTACTCCCTTTTTGTCTGATGGAGGTGGCCAGTCCAGAATGGCAGAGACCTTCTGAGGATCCATCTCTATTCTTTCTGTGGAAATTATTAACCCCAGAAACGGGATACTGTTCTGCTCAAAAACGCACTTCTCGGCCTTGGCGTAAAGACCATGCTGGCTAAGGCGACCGAGGACATTTCGAACGTGCTCGCGATGCTGCTCTAGGGATGTTGAGAAGATTAGGATGTCATCCAAGTATACGATGATGAAGATATCCAACCAATCCCTGAAGATGTCGTTCACAAAGTGTTGGAACGTGGCAGGAGCATTACAAAGGCCAAATGGCATTACCAGGTATTCAAAATGTCCTAATCTAGTGTGGAAAGCAGTCTTCCATTCGTCGCCCTCTCGGATGCTCACCAAGTAGTACGCCCCACGAAGATCCAGCTTAGTAAACAGGATGGCAGATCTGAGTCTCTGAAAGAGTTCGGGGACTAGAGGAAGGGGATAACGGTTTTTAATAGTAACTTTATTTAAATCCCTATAATCTATGCAGGGTCGGAGGGTGTGATCCTTCTTCTCTACGAAGAAGATACCTGCCCCTGCTGGAGAGGTAGAGGGACGGATGAACCCCTTCTTCAGACTTTCGTCTACATAGTCCTTTAAGACGTCCAGCTCACGTTCAGAAAGTGGGTAAATCCGGCCGAACGGGATTTCGGCTCCTGGGAGCAAGTCGATGGGGCAGTCATCGTTTGCTGAATACGTCCAGGAAATCATGGTATGCTTTGGGCACCACAGAACACACATCAGGTTCTGATTCAAGACAGAACAGAGTCTTGGGGAATTCAGGAGGAGCGGGTAGACAGGAATTCTTGCAGTAAAGAGATGGGAACTGGATGGTGCCTGTGATCCAATTGACTTGCGGGTTATGTGCTTGCAACCACGGTAATCCCAGGATAATGGGAAATAAGGAGGATGTGATAACATCCAGGCTAATCAGTTCCTTATGGCCAGAGGAGGAGACCATAGGAAGGGGAAAAGTTTCTTGGGTCACGGGCCCGGATTTGATGTGGGAGCCATCAGCCAGGAAGATGGTGAGGTCCTGAGTCTTGAGCCGGAGAGGTACGCCATGTTGCAGGGCGAACGAGCGATCAATGAAACAATGGCAGGCTCCCAAGTCAATGATTGCAGTAACTGGGATGAGTCCTTCCGGAAGCTGTAATGACACAGGCAAGGCTAGGTGGGAGGAACTGGCAACAGATGGTGAGGCCGGCATGAACTTATGGTATTTTGCCGGGCAGGAGCGCACATAGTGGCCAGCTTCACCGCAATACAGGCACAGGTTACCCAACTGGCGACGGCGTCTCTCCTCTGGGGACAAAGCAGGCTGTATGATCCCAAGTTGTATAGGTTCAGGCGTATCTGAGGCGACTCCAGCGGGAGCGGGGTTGGTAAGAGCTGACCCAGCAGAAGAAAAGTATGCAGGATGAGCAACTCGTGGTAGCGTCCAGGCTGGTCTGAACTGCTGCGGAGATCGTTCTGCTCTGTGCTCCCGTAGCCACCGGTCGATTTGAATGGCCTGGGAAATCAAATCTTCCACGGCGTTGGGGACTCCTACCCGCGCCAGCTCGTCCTTCAGTCCTTCTGACAAGCCGAGACGGAACTGATACCGGAGTGCTGCTTCGTTCCAGGACGTATCGGAACTGATGCGGCGGAAGTTAGTGACGTGGTGTTCTACGGGCCTGCGACCCTGCTGAAGAACATGAAGCGCAGCTTCTGCGGTGGAGGATCGCTGCGGGTCATCATAGAGCTGTGCCATGGCCTCAAAAAATGACCGTAAGGAGTTTAATGGTGCCGATGAACCCAGGACTGGGGTTCGCCTAGGAGCAGGGAGATAACAAACCCCACCTTGGTGGTCTCCAAAGAAAAGGTTCAAGGTTGCAGGGAGAAATACAGCTGGCAGGCGTTGCGAAAGGCGCGGAATTTACCGCGATCCCCGGAATATTTTTCGGGAGCAGGAACTTGAGGTTCTGGTGGCAGCATCACTACGGTAGGGCCAGAAGCAGGTGCAGAGAGTGCTGCAGCAGGAGAGGAAGCAGATAATACAGGAGGATCCCCCTGAAGTGTCGTAGAGCGCAGCCGTTCCTCTAGCTGTGTGTAGCCGTCTTGAAGCGACTTTATGGTTTGAGACAGGGCTGCGAGGTGTTGGCAGATCTCTTCCAACGGTGAGGCTTCTCTTGCAGGCTCCGTCATGGCTGATTTGTACTGTTAGGGATACAAGTAGTAGCCTGATGGCAGAGGAAGGCCCCACGTGTGACAGAGGGCGGAGCTTAGACGGGAACCCCCAAGGTAAGTGACACAGGCTAACCTGAGTTGCGGAATCTAAGTATCCACCGGTTTTCGCAAGAGCCTCTAGTGGGGAGGATGGATTTTGCTGCGTGTGGATACCAGGTCGCAGTCCTCAGGGTCGCCCCACCAAGGGAGAAGCCGGTCGTGATCTGAAGGCAGATAAGCAGACAAGGGAGATCCGAGAGAATGGTCAAACAAGCCGGTGGTCAGGACGGGCAGCAGGTCAACAAGGTCAGGAACAAGCCAAAGGTCAAAACGGATATCAAAAAGGTAACAGGAAGCAGGCTTCAGGAACACAGGAAGAGCTGCAGACAAGTCAGCAAAGACACAGTGCTTCTGAGCTGTTTAAATAGGCAGCCTCTTCTCCAATTACTGCAATTAGTCTGCTCTAGGTTAACCCTTTAGATTGCAGATTCATGACAGCACATCAGTGTGCTCAGGAAGCATTCCTAACAGCAGCCGATACCGAAGGCTTCGTTATATACCCGCAGCAGCACGGGCACCAACTGTTCAGCGTATCGGCTGTAAACCTCCGACGGGATACCATCAGCCCCCGGAGATTTACCAGGCTTAGTAGATTTCAAGGCCGCATAAAGTTTGTTTTCCGTAAGGGGGGCCCCAAGCACAGCCACGTCCCAGGCAGACAGAGAATGCAAATCGCAGGAAGCCAAAAAAATCGTCAATTTCTCGTGAGTCAGCCGAGATCTTAGAGGAGTAAAGATCAGCATAAAACTTCCCAAGTACTCTCCGTATGTCAGCCGTGGCATGCCAGAGCACCCCCTGAGAATCCTTAATCTGGGGTATAAATGCCGCAAGCTGCTGCGAGCGAACCAGCATGGCCAACATATGACCCGTGTTTTCTCCCTTCTCAAAATACCTCTGCTGCAAGAAGAAGTGCTTGTTTTCAGCCTTTTGAATCGAGACCGACTTGGCCATAGATTGGGCAGCCAGCCACAACCTCTGAGTATCATCTGACGGGTCCCTAAAATAAGTTTCCTCCGTTCTAGTCACTGCGTCCAACACAGTATTCTCCCATTGCCTGGTGTCCGTTTTAATGACATTAACCGTACGTATAAACTGACCTCCCATGAATGCCTTAGCCGCATCCCACACCACCCCCACCTCTGCGGATTCAAAATTGTCAGCAAAAAAGGACGTTAGTTTGGGTGGCAGGGGATCAGGACTAGGAAAGAGCGTCAGCCAGAATGCATTGAGTTTCCAAAGGGATTTTCCCGCCACGACCACCAGAGGCAGTAGCGAACCATTACCCAGCCCCAGATCTATCCTAGACAATCCCGAGTGTGACGCCGAGAAGCACGAAAACTTTCGTACCTCAGGGTGGCCCATCCTCCAGACATCTGTCAGTCCGAGTTCACCCACCAACCGAGCAAGGGGCATAGCCCCCTCGGCCAGCATAGGTCCACCGGAGTGAGAGGAAAACCTATCCCAGGCAGAGTCAAGTACAGCAGTAAAGTCCCCCAACATCAGCAGGGGCACATCAGGAAGTTGAGCAATATGTGGCACGATAAGTTTAAGTACCCCTGCAGAATACGGGGGGGGGGGGCACAAGTACACACCTAAGGCTTGCTAGTTGGCAGGATAAAACAAACCGGCCCTCAGGGTCAATCACAGACTTTGAGCATAGAAACCGTACCCCCTTCTTAATCAAAATACACACCCCTCTCGAATAAGTGGAGTAAACAGAGTGGAACTGGTGACTAAATACGCTAGCAGCTAGACACGGGGAAGTGGAAGGAGACATATGGGTCTCCTGCAGGCAAACCACATCTGCCTGCAGGCGTTTGATGGTGCGGAGCAGCGCCGTCCTCTTTACCGGGTTGCCGAGGCCCCGCACATTCCAGGACATCACACAAATATTATCAGCCATAGTCAAAATGTAGCCATACACGGAGCGTCAGGCAACCCGGCCAGGGAGGCGAAAGAGGGCACCCAGAAAGGGTGAACCCACTACACCCCATCAGCACAGCCCAGCTATATAGAGAGAGCAACAGAAGTAGTCACCCAGCCCACACAGTACCGGTGCAGCCCCAGCATAGAGAACAGTCAATAGGAACATCCACAGCATAGGGTAAAATAATAGCAGTAGAGCGACAAAGTACATGCAGGAAAAGCAAAAATCGAACCAAAGTCCAGGACCAGAAAAAAGGCAAAAAGGGGGGAACAAAAAGGCAATACACGTCTGCCACGTGTGGGGGAAGGGACGAGTCAATAGGGCATGTCCAGTCACGACCAAGGGGGGGAAACCGGAGAGGGACCACCGATACCAGTCTCCTCAAAATTAGCAACCATGTGAGAGGTAGCAACCATTAGTGCAGCAGAAGAGCTCCCATCATAACAGGAAAAGTGTGTGTAACATCAAGTGCCAAGTATAGGCAGGAGAACCGAAAGGATCCATGACCGGCCGAAAAGAGTACAAAAGTTCCAAAAAGTAGAAACGATCCTCAAAGGTCTTCTCGCCTGGGGGAAGTGGCCGCCCGCAGGGCCCCACCATTAGCATCCAGCCATTGAACAGCAGCAGAAGGCTTGTCAAAGAACAACACCTCATCCCGGACCACCACCCGGAGCCTGGAAGGGTACAGCATAGCGTATTGAACATTCAAGTCCTGCAATCTCCTCTTGACCTCTACGAATTTCGCACGCTGTTTCTGCACCACCGCAGAGTAATTGGGGAACAGGGAGATCGTTGAGTTGTCAATCTTGAGCCTCCCCTGCATTCCCCTGGAATTGAGGAATTTGAAGATGAAAGTGCGCGGGGGAGGGGGGGCTCCAGGAGGAAGAAGTCGCATAGGCACCCTATGAGCACGTTCCACTGAAAACATGGAAGTAAAGGATTCTTGCCCAAAAGTAGAGAGCAGCCATTTTTCAATGAAAGCCACAGGATCTTTACCTTCCGCCCACTCAGGGATCCCAATTGCTCTGATATTACTCCGTCTCATCCTATTCTCCAAGTCATCCAGACGTGCAGCTTGCTGGGCTGAGAGCAGGGCAGTATGTTTCACTTCCCTTTGCAAAGGCGCCATGTCATCCTCCAGGGAGCTGACCCTGCCTTCCACTGCCGCTGTCCTCTCCCTCAATTTCTGCATATCATGTCTCATGAACGATATCTCAGCCTTGACCCCCTTTAACTTCGCTGTCAGGGCCGTAATTGAGGTGGTACAGGTGGTAACCGCAGCCATAATGTCCCGCAACGTGGGTTCTGTGTCCGGGGTAGGAGATGATTGCCTCGGGGCCTGGTCTGCCTCTGCTGCCTCCCAATCAGCAATCTGGCGGGAGAGATCCCCTAAGGGAACAGTGTCATCCGTGTCTGAATGCGACCCCGGTGAGCCGGATCGATGGTCCTCAGATAGAGTTTGGGGGTCCCGGGCAGCAGACTTAGCAAAAAGCTTTTGAGCAGCCTCCAGATATGTTGCCTTCTGTGCTGCGCGCTGCGAGGCGCCGCCATCTTGGATCGGGCCGGCCTGTGCGGATTTCCCTCTTTACCCTTCTTAGACATCACGGAGAGAAGATGGAGGACTCACAGGGTGATCACCGCACTCCAGGGAACACAGGGCTAAGGAGTTACACAGGATAACTACCAGGATCAACAGCGGAGCTCACAGCATGCACGTCCGCTCACACCCGCAGCTCGGCCACGCCCCCCTGAAAAAAATGTAGTCAAAATGACTGTATTTTTGTCGTTTAGAGTCTTAAAAGGCTTGTAGGCTTTTTAGACACTTGAAAACCAAAATAGAGTAATTTTGACCAAAAAAAATGTTTTCAGGCTATTGGTTACCACATGCAGTTATCTTGTCTAAAAAGCGGCTGTTTAAGACTCTAAAAGACGAAAAGACGAAAATTTTGACAAAAAAAATCAGACCTTTGGTGATCAAATGCAGTTATTTTGACTAAAAACGGCTTTTTAGAGACTTGGAGACAAAAATAATGTAATTTTGACCAAAATTTTTTTTTCAGGCCATTGGTTTACCAAATGCAGTTTTCTTGTCTAAAACAAGCGTTTTCAGACTCTAAAAGACAAAAATACAGTCATTTTGACTAAATTATTTTTCAGACCTTTGGTTATCAAATGCAGTTATATTGACTAAAAAAGGCTTTTTAGACACTTGGAGACCAAAACAGAGTCATTTTGACCAAAAAGATTTTTCAGGCCATTGGTTACGAAATGCAATTATCTTGTCTAAAACCGGCTTTTTAAGACTCTAAAAGGCGAAAATACAGTCATTTTGACTAAAAACAATTTTCAGACCTTTGGTTATCAAATGCAGTTATTTTGACGAATAAAGGCTTTTTAGACACTTGGAGACCAAATTAGAGTCATTTTGACCAAAAAATTTTTTCAGGCCATTGTAGACTAAATGTAGTTATCTTGTCTAAAACAAGCGTTTTAAGACTCTAAAAGAAGAAAATATTCATTTTGACCAAAAAGATTTTTTCAGGCTATTGGTTACCACATGCAGTTATCTTGAATCCAACGAATAAAGGAAAAGCCAAAAGCCTACAGCACCTGGTATTCCCAGGTGGTCTCCCATCCAGGTACTAACCCGTAGGGATGATCGAACGGTTTGGGTCGACCATCGGTTCGACCCGAACATTGGGTGTTCGAAATTCGGCCGAATTCCGAACTTTTTGCGGTAAAAGTTCGGAATTCGGCCACCAGAACCGCCCAAAATGCACTGGTACAGGAACTTGGCTTTAAAAGCCCGTGATTGGCCCAGAAACATCAGCAAAAGCCAATGAGGGGACAGGAGTCTTCTGGGAACGTGATTGGAGTGACTACGGAGACCAGGTTCCAATCAGAAGTGAATACGCCCCACAGTATATAAGATAGCCCCGCCTAACCCATAGCACAGTGATACAGAGTCTGTTGAAGAGAGTGGAAGCATTTCTCTTACTCCTGCTTTAGAAGCACCTGCCTAGGCGAGTGCTTCTAAAGCTCCATATAGCAGAATTGCATTCAGCTTACAGCCAGTCAATGTAGTTAGAAATACAGCGATTGTGCTGGTTTTTTGAGTTAGAAAAAAAAAAAAAAAATAAAGGGACAGTGTCAGTCTTCTGCTGTATGGAGCTGTTCTTTTAGTGTGAGGAAAGGGATATCTAGTGTAGTTAGGGAACTTTGTACCACAGTAGTTAGATGTAATAATCTAGTTTCTGTAGGGAAAGTGAAAGTGAAAGTGTGAGGGTTCTGTGTAGTGAGCACGTTCCACAGTGCTGATATATCTACAGCAGGTATACGTGTTTGCTAGTCAGCAAAATACATTGCCTCAGTGACAACTTAATGCCTGTTCTTGAAAGCGTTAGGTCCACTGTGCAAAAGGCTTTGCAACTGTGCGTGACACGCATCTGCTGTGCTGTATTCAGAGACAACTGTGGGTCGCATAGCAGTGTGCGTTTTTCACTGCACAGAGTTGCCAACGCCTCAGTGACAAATATGCCAGGTAGACCAAGAAAAGGCATACGTGGCCCTGCTGCGGAAAGGGGCACAGCTTCTAGGATGTCTAGAGGCAGGGGTGGACGTGGTGGTCAGTCCTCAGCCAGGCCACCATTTGCATTGTTCTCCGGCAGTGGCCAAGCTATACGTCCACAGTACGTACAGGAGGTGGTGGACTATATTACCAAACCCTCATCATCGGCATCATCTGCAACTACAGTGACGCAGGCAGAGAAAAGTGGTCAGTCTTCTGCAGTTGGCAGAACAAATAGAGATGAGTCCATGTCCACCTCACGTCCTCCCTTAGACCCAACTTCAGACATGGCAGAGGAGTCAGCTGAGCTGTTTGACCACAGTGTCGGCCATCTACTCCAGCCTGATGCTCAGTCCTTTATGGAGTCTGATGTTGGGTCTGAGGTTGAGGAGGAGGCAGAGCAAGCAAGAGGGGAGAGCAGACAGCCCGCTCCATCTAAGGCCGCACCTGTTGTCTCGCGGGCCACGCCTGATGCTCAGTCCTTTATAGAGTCTGATGTTGGGTCTGAGGTTGAGGAGGAGGCAGAGCAAGCAAGAGGGGAGAGCAGATGGCCCGCTCCATCTAAGGCCGCACCTGTTGTCTCCCGGGCCACTATACACCTCTCCTTGATGGGCCTTTTTTGAGACATCCCATGCAGACCGAACAGTTGCGATCTGCAAGATTTGTCAGAAGGGTATAAAACGTGGCAAAAATTTCAACCACCTGGGTACAAGCTGCCTAAACAGGCATTTGACAACCCACCACTTGGCCTGTTGGCAGGAGCATTTGAAGAACCCACAAAAGGGCCAAAGATCGGTCAGTCGGCCTCCTAGTCCTCCTCGCGCTGCTCCTCGTGCGCCACCTGCACATCAGTCTATTCCTGGCCCTGCTATAGTCACTCGTCACCTGTTGGCAGCCTCCATTGACAGGGATGATGATATAGCAGGCAGTGTCGCATCTACCTCCAGCACACCAACAGCTGTAACATCTAGACGCCAAATTTTGATTCCACACATGCTGGAACGAAAAAAAATGTATACTCCCCGCCACCCACATACCCAGCATCTAAACAGTAGTTTGGCAAAACTACTGGCTCTGCAACTGTTACCATTTAACCTGGTAGAGTCTGCTCCCTTCCGTGACTTTGCAAAATGTGCAGTTCCACAGTGGCAGGTGCCAAGTCGGCATTACTTTGCCCGTAAGGCCCTGCCATCCCTATACCAACATGTGGAAGGCAATGTAGTGTCGTCCCTGGCCACGTCAGTCAGCCGTAAGATACACCTGACGGCTGACACTTGGTCAAGCAAACATGGGCAGGGACGGTACATTTCTGTCACTGCTCATTGGGTGACACTGCTTGCCAGCGGAAGGGATTGTAGCCAGAGCTCAGTGCTGCAGCCAGTTTGCCCCCACATCTGCAAACAGCTGGTGGTGTCGCTGATCTGGGTAGATCGATCACTTCTACCCCCTTCTGCTCCTCCTCCTCCTACTCATCCTCCTCCATGCCCTCCTCTGCAGAATGGTCCTTTGAATATGATGAGGTACTACGTAAGCATTCAAAGGGCTATTCTATGTCTCAGGCCAAAAGGTGTCACGCAGTGCTGCAGCTTGTGTGTCTAGGGGACAGGCAGCATACTGCCCCTGAGATTCTTGGGGCTCTGCAGGCACAGGCCCAGAGGTGGTTGACACCACGCCAGCTGCAGCCAGGGATGGTGGTTACCGATAATGGGTCAAACCTCCTGGCCGCCCTTCGTCAGGGAAAGTTGACCCATGTGCTATGCCTGGCGCATGTCCTGAATCTCGTGGTACAGCGGTTTTTGAACCGGGAATGCAGGATGTGCTAAGGATGGCAAGAAGGGTGTGCAATCACTTCAGGCGGTCGTACAGTGCCACTGCACGTTTGGCCGAAGTGCAGCACGAGTTTCACCTGCCGGTACACCGCCTCGTCTGTGACATGCCCACCCACTGGAACTCCACCTTGGCTATGCTGCAGCGCCTGTACATGCATACGAATTTCAATGAATATGAATGAATATCAATGAATATCTCAATGAATATCTCTGCGAGTACAGCACCAGCACTGGCTCAGCGCGCCTGGGCTTCTTTTCACCACGGCAGTGGCTTTTGATTAAGGATGCATGTGCTGTCCTCTCGGGATTTGAGGAGTCCACAAGGATGGTCAGCCGGGACAGCGCATGCATCAGTGACACCCTACCGGTACTGTTTTTGTTGGAGCACACTCTGCATGGCATTATGGACAGGGCACTGGAGGCAGAGCAGCAGGAGGAAGAGGAGGACTTCCTTGCCTCTAAAGGCCCCCTTTATCCTGACAATCCTGACCCCATTATGCCTAGCTCCCAGAGGCCCGAGCAGGATCCAGGGGTGGAAGAGGAGGAGGACGATTCTTCGGGAACTTTTGCAGGCTTTGAGGAGGAGGAGGAGGAAGACATGCGGCAATCTGCAAGGCCTAGTTTGACTCCCTCGATGGTGGAGATGGATTTTGCTGCGTGTTAGTACCAGGTCGCAGTCCTCAGGATCGCCCCACCAGGAGGTGAGCAAGCCAGGGTCCAGTAGCAGATACAGCAGGTCAGGATCAAGCAGAAGCGTAGTCTAGGAATAGCCAAAGGTCAGTAACAAGTAGTTGCAGGTCGGGATTAGGCAAAAGCATAGTCGAGGAACAAGCCAAGTGTCGATAATGGATGGTAGCAAAGATACGGATGGCAGCAGGAGAGACAAGCGAGATATCGGCTGTTGAAGGCACAATATTCTGCCAACCAGGAAGTGCAAAGACATGGCTTAAAACCGGAAGTTCATGGGAGGAGCAAAGGGTTCAAAGTTCAAGGTTCAAGGCATTAAAGATTCACAGCAGGGTCATTCAAGGATTTGTCCAAGAAGCTGTCCAGCATTCCAGGTGGCTCAGCAAGTAGAGTCATTGGCAGACACACTGGAGGTCCCAGGGTTAAGTCGGGGTCCTGACATTGTGAAAATACACCTGTTAATTATATGCACATTTAAAGAGACAGCACTTTTTTTAAAAAAAAAACTCTAATCTTGTTCCCAGTGCACTGCATTATGTCCCCATCATACACATTGGCTGTGCAGTTGATTAGGAGCAAAAGAAAGGCACGGTTGAGCAAAAAAGTCATTTTTGAAGGTTTGGCATGCTATAATTCTGGTTCTGGACATGCTACAGAGCTGAAACGTCACAGGTACACCTTTTAGACCCCACAGACACAAAATCCAAAGAAATCTTTTTTTTTCCCAATAATTTTTTCAATAATTGGCTCTCTATCAAAAACGACAATTTTTAAGAACTTTTTTTGTGTGATTAATAGTCCCTGGGGCATGACCCAGAACCCTAGGCACTTTTTAGGGGCATTTATTGGGTTTTAGGGCTTCAAAATTGTGTTTTTTAATTACCGAAGTTCAGGTCCCATTGATTTCAATGGGGTTCTGGAATCGGAACCGAATTTTTTTGAAATTCGGGTCTTCTGGTTGAACCAAACTTTTCAAAAGTTCGATCATCCCTAGTAACCAGGCCCGACCCTGCTTATCTTCCGAGATCAGATGAGATCAGGCGCATTCAGGGTGATGTGGCCATAGGCGATTATCACTGCCACCCTCGACCACTTTGAACTTGCCCATGGCAAGATGGCACCTCAGGAGAAACAAAAAGAAAGCCAACCAATAAAGGAAAAGCCAAAAGCCTACAGTACCTGATATTCCCAGGAGGTCTCCCATCCAGGTACTAACCAGGCCCGACCCTGCTTAGCTTCCAAAATCAGACGAGATCGGGCGCGTTGAGGGTGATGTGGCAATAGGCAATTATCACTGCCACCTTCGACCCCTTTGAACTTGCTCATGGCAAGATGGCACCTCAGGAGAAACAAAAAGAAAGCCAACGAATAAAGGAAAAGCCAAAAGCCTACAGCACCTGGTATTCCCAGGCGGTCTCCCATCCAGGTACTAACCAGGCCCGACCCTGCTTAGCTTTCGAGATCAGATGAGATTGGGCGTGTTCAGGGTGATGTGGCCGTAAGCAATCACCACTGCCACCCGCGACCCCTTTGAACTTGGCAATGGCAAGATGGCACCTCAGGAGAAACAAAAAGAAAGCCAACGAATAAAGGAAAAGCCAAAATGCTACAGCACCCTGTATTCCCAGGCGGTCTCCCATCCAGGTACTAACCAGGCCCGACCCTGCTTAGCTTCCGAGATCAGATGAGATTGGGCGTGTTCAGGGTGATGTGGCCGTAAGCAATCACCACTGCCACCCGCGACCCCTTTGAACTTGGCAATGGCAAGATGGCACCTCAGGAGAAACAAAAAGAAAGCCAACGAATAAAGGAAAAGCCAAAATGCTACAGCACCCTGTATTCCCAGGCGGTCTCGCATCCAGGTACAAACCAGGCCCGACCCTGCTTAGCTTCTGAGATCAGATGAGATCGGGCGTGTTAAGGGTGATGTGGCCATAGGCGATCACCACTGCCACCCTCGACTCCTTTGAACTTGGCCATGGCAAGATGGCACCTCAGGAGAAACAAAAATAAAGCCAACGAATAAAGGAAAAGCCAAAAGCCTACAGCAACTGGTTTTCCCAAGCGGTCTCCCATCCAGGTACTAACCAGGCCCAACCCTGCTTAGCTTCCAAGATCAGACACGTTCAGGGTGATGTGGTCATAGGCTGTCACCACTGCCACTTTCGACCCCCTTTGAACTTGGCAATGGCAAGATGGCACCTCAGGAGAAACAAAAATAAAGCCAACGAATAAAGGAAAAGCCAAAATCCTACAGCACCTGGTAATCCCAGGCGGTCTCCCATCCAGAAGTAAGTGTTGGCCTGTATAGGCCCCAAAAATTAGCCCACATGGGTTTAACTGACAGCTAAGAACTGTGGCTGAAGGTAAGTGTCAGGTATACCCATGTGGGCTAATTTCTGGTGCCTTTTATGGCCGACACTTACTTCTGTATCCTGTGAATGCCTAATGTACATTTAGCCACAGAATACTACGTTCTTAGCAGTCAGGTAAACCCATGTGAGCTAATTTTTGGGGCCTATAGAGGCCGACACTTACTTCTGTATACTGTGTGAATGCCTAATGTACCTCCAGCCATCAAATACTACGTTCTCTGCTGTCAGTTAAACCCATGTGAGCTAATTTTTTTGGGCCTATACAGGCTGACACCTACTTCTGTATACGGTGTGAATGCCTGATTTACCTCTAGCCATCCAATAATACGTTCTTTGCTGTCAGTTAAACCCATGTGAGCTAATTTTTGGTTCTAAACAGGCTGACACTTACTTCTGTATACTGGAAATGCCTAATGTACCTCCAGCCATCAAATACACTAGGTTCTTTGCTGTCAGTTAAAACCATGTGAGCTAATTTTTGGGGCCTATACAGGCCGACACTTCTGTATACTGTGAATGCCTAATGTACTTCCAGCCATATAATACAGTACGTTCTTTGCTGTCAGTTAAACCCATGTGAGCTAATTTTTGGGGCCTATACAGGCTGACACTTACTTCTGTATCCTGTGAATGCCTAATGTACCTTCAGCCACAGAATACTATGATCTTAGCTGTCAGTTAAACCCATGTGGGCTAGTTTTTGGGGACTATACAGGCCGACACATACTTCTGTATCCTGTGAATGCCTAATGTACCTTCAGCCTCCAAATACTACATACTTAGCTGTCAGGTAAACCCATGTGAGCTAATTTTTGGGGCCTATACATTTTGACACTTACTTCTGTATACTGTGTGAATGCCTAATGTACCTTCAGCCACAGAAAACTACGTTCTTAGCTGTCAGTAAAACCCATGTGGGCTAATTTTTGGGGACTATACAGGCCGACAGATACTTCTGTATCCTGTGAATGCCTAATGTACCTTCAGCCACCAAATAATACATTATTAACTGTCAGGTAAACCCATGTGAGCTAATTTCTGGGGCCTATACATGCCGACACTTACTTCTGTATACTGTGTGAATGCCTAATGTACCTCTAGCCATCAAATGCTATGTTCTTTGCTGTCAGTTAAACCCATGTGAGCTATTTTTTGGGGCCTATACAGGCCGACACTTACTTCTGTATACTGTGTGAATGCCTAATGTACCTCTAGCCACCAAATACTACGTTCTTAGTTGTCAGGTAAACTGATGTGGGCTAATTTTTGTGGCCTTTTACGGCCGACACTTACTTCTGTATCCCGTGAATGCCTAATGTACCTTCAGCCACAGAATACTACATTCTTAACTATCAATTAAACCCACGTGGGCTAATTTTTGGGGCCTATACAGACACTTACTTCTGTACCCTGTGAATACCTTCAGCCACCAAGTACTACGTTCTTAGCTGTTAGGTAAACCCATGTGGGCTAATTTTTAGGGCCTTTTATGGCCGACACTTACTTCTGTATCCTGTGAATGCCTAATGTACCTTCAGCCACCAAATACTACGTTCTTAGCTGTTAGGTAAACCCATGTGGGCTAATTTTTGGGGCCTTTTACGGCCGACACATATTCTTTGCACTGGCACTTTATTTTGCACATATCTTAAAAGTTACCCCACGGTCTGGATACACTGTTGGTTTTACTTTATATATAAAAGGTAGCGCCGTTTACAACTACCTCCCCCCCCCCCCCCATATGATACTTGACCCCTAATGTTTTAGGGGTTGGTTGGTGGCTGCAACCTATTTTTATGCAATAAAGTCTCTGAGAATGTATCCATAGCGCTGGTCTTTCTCCTCACCTGCATTTCATTTTACGGCCGACACTTACTTGTGTATTCTGTGAATGAAAAAAAACTTTTAGTCAAATTGACCCAATTTTTGTATTTTAGAGTCTTAAAATTCCGGTTTTAGACAAGATTACTGCATTTTGTCTCCAATGGTCTGAAAAAATTTTTGGGTCAAAATGACTGTATTTTTGTCTTTTAGAGCCTTAAAAAGTCGGGTTTAGACAAGATTTGTCTAAAACCGGCCATTTGGGCTCCAATGGCCTGAAAAAAATGTTTTGGTCAAAATGACTCTATTTTTGTCTCCAAGTGTCTAAAAAGCCTTTTTAAGTCAAAATAACTGCATTTGGTCACCAAAGGTCTGAATTTTTTTTTAGTCAAAATGACTGTATTTTTGTCTTTTAGAGCCTTAAAAAGCCGGTTTTAGGCAAGAGTTGTGTAAAACCGGCCATTTGGGCTCCAATGGCCTGAAAAAAATTTTTGGTCAAAATGACTCAATTTTGGTCTCCAAGTATCTAAAAAGCCTTTTTTTAGTCAAAATAACTGAATTTCGTCACCAAAGGTCTAAAAAAATTTTAGTCAAAGTGACTGTATTTTTGTCTTTTAGAGCCTTAACCACTTGCCGACTGCCGCACGACTATTTACTTTCGTCAGTCAGCCCCTCACAGGCAAAGTGACGTTGATCTACGTCACTAGCCTGTGAGGGTCTAGGGAGCGAGCGTGCGCCCCCGGAGGCGCGCTCCCGCGTGGTCACGGACCCCCCGGCGATCATCGCAAAAGAATAAACAAGTGGGACACAATCATGAAGTGGAACGAAATTTATTGGATCTTTCAAACTTTTTTAACAAATAAAAAAAAGAAAAATTAGGCGTGCAAAATTATTCAGCCCCCTTAAGTTAATACTTTGTAGCGCCACCTTTTGCTGCGATTACAGCTGTAAGTCACTTGGGGTATGTCTCTATCAGTTTTGCACATCGAGAGACTGAAATTTTTGCCCATTCCTCCTTGCAAAACAGCTCAAGCTCAGTGAGGTTGGATGGAGAGCATTTGTGAACAGCAGTTTTCAGTTCTTTCCACAGATTCTCAATTGGATTCAGGTCTGGACTTTGACTTGGCCATTCTAACACCTGGATATGTTTATTTGTGAACCATTCCATTGTAGATTTTGCTTTATGTTTTGGATCATTGTCTTGTTGGAAGACAAATCTCTGTCCCAGTCTCAGGTCTTTTGCAGACTCAATCAGGTTTTCTTCCAGAATGGTCCTGTATTTGGCTCCATCCATCTTCCCATCAATTTTAACCATCTTCCCGGTCCCTGCTGAAAAAAAGCAGGCCCAAACCATGATGCTGCCACCACCATGTTTGACAGTGGGGATGGTGTGTTCGGGGTGATGGGCTGTGTTGCTTTTACGCCAAACATAACATTTTGCATTGTTGCCAAAAAGTTCGATTTTGGTTTCATCTGACCAGAGCACCTTCTTCCACATGTTTGGTGTGTCTCCCAGGTGCCTTGTGGCAAACTTTAAACAACACTTTTTATGGATATCTTTAAGAAATGGCTTTCTTCTTGCCACTCTTCCATAAAGGCCAGATTTGTGCAGTATACGACTGATTGTTGTCCTATGGACAGAGCCTCCCACCTCAGCTGTAGATCTCTGCAGTTCATCCAGAGTGATCATGGGCCTCTTGGCTGCATCTCTGATCAGTCTTCTCCTTGTATGAGCTGAAAGTTTAGAGGGACGGCCAGGTCTTCGTAGATTTGCAGTCGTCTTCCATTTCAATATTATCGCTTGCACAGTGCTCCTTGGGATGTTTAAAGCTTGGGAAATCTTTTTGTATCCAAATCCGGCTTTAAACTTCTCCACAACAGTATTTCGGACCTGCCTGGTGTGTTCCTTGTTCTTCATGAAGCTCTCTGCGCTTTAAACGGACCTCTGAGACTATCACAGTGCAGGTGCATTTATACAGAGACT